>NC_089255.1:69413519-69717534 GCF_963930625.1 Muntiacus reevesi
GAGTATCTAAACTCCTTCAGGTAGTTCTTTGCTGCATGCTCCCTTGTCTGGCCACTCCTATGCTGTAATATTTGGGGATTGTCCAAGAATAGTATAAAGAGACAGCTGCCGATTGGAAGCAGGGAAGGAATGATCAGTATTACTTTCAGTAGATCTATCGTCTAACCGCTGCTCACCATCTTCACTACAACCACCCAGTTTCAGCTGCCACCCTTTCTCACCTTATTACAACTGCTCCTTGACTGATTTCCTTGCTTCTCCCATCAACCCCTGCAGTCCATTTTCAACACAGTAGCTAGGGCAATCCTTCTCAAAACCCAAGACAGCTCGTGTTATTCTTTCATTCAAAATCCTCATATAGCTTTACATCTTATTCAAAAAGAAATCCACCCCACAGTACTTCTCTGACTTCACATCCTACCAGTTTTCCACATGCTAGCAAGGTAATGCTCAGAATCCTTCAAGCTAAGATTTAACAATACATGAACTGAGAACTTCCAGATGAACAAGCTGGATTTTAAAAGGGCAGAGGAACCAGAAATCAAATTGCCAACATCCGTTAGATCATAGAGAAAGCAAGGAATTAAAAAAAATCTATTTCTGCTTCATTGGCTGCATTGAAGTCT
This sequence comes from Muntiacus reevesi, assembly GCF_963930625.1. NCBI lineage: Eukaryota > Metazoa > Chordata > Mammalia > Artiodactyla > Cervidae > Muntiacus > Muntiacus reevesi. Next base: position 69,414,146 of record NC_089255.1, read on the forward strand.
TTGACTGTGTGGATCCAACAAGCTGGAAAATTCTTCAAGAGATGGGAATACTAGACCACCTTACCTGCCTCTTGAGAAACTTGTATGCAAGTCAAGAGGCAACAGTGAGAACTGGACGTGGAACAATGAATTGATTCAAAATTGGGAAAGGAGTGCGTCAAGGCTGTATATTGTCATCCTGCTTATTTAACTTATATGCAGAGTACATCATGAGAAATACTGAGTTGGCTGAAACTCAAGCTGGAATCAAGATTTCAGGGAGAAATATCAATAACCTCAGATATGCAGATGACACCACCCTAATGGCAGAAAGTGAAGAGGAACTAAAAAGCTTCCTGATGAAGGTGAAAGAGGAGAGTGAAACAGCTGGCTTAAAACTCAACAATCAGAAAACTAAGATCATGGCATCTGGTCCCATCACTTCATGGCAAATAGATGGGGAAACAATGGAACAGTGACAAATTTTATTTTCTTGGGCTCCAAAATCACTGTAGATGGTGACTGCACCCATGAAATTAAACAATGCTTGCTCCTTGGAAGAAAAGCTACAATAAACCTAGACAGTGTATTAAAAGGCAGAGATATCATTTTGCCGACAAAGGTTCATCTAGTCAAAGCTATGGTTTTTCCAGTAGTCATGTATGGATATGAGAGTTGGACCATTGAGAAAGCTGAGCCCTGAAGAATTGATGCTTTTGAGCTGTGGTGCTGGAGAAGACTCTTGAGAGTCCCTTGGACAGCAAGGAAATAAAACCAGTCAAACCTAAAGGAAATCAGTCCTGAATATTCATTGGAAGGACTGATGCTGAAGCTGAAACTCCAGTACTTTGGCCACCTGATGCAAAGAGCCGACTCGTTGGAAATGACCCTGATTCTGGGAAATACTGATGGCATGAGGAGAAGGGAGCGACAGAGGATGAGAGGTTGGATGGTATCACTGCTCAATGGACGTGAGTTTGAGCAAATTCTGGGTGATAGTGAAGGACAGGGAATCCCGGTGTCCTGCAGTCCACAGGGTCGCAAAGAGTCAAACAAATCTGAGTGACTGAACAACAATATATTAAGACCAGGATTCCTATATTTTTATTTTTATTTATTTAAATTATTTATTTATTTTACTTTACAACATTGTATTGGTTTTATATTTTTCTAAATAGTATTTGTCTGGAATAATATAATGAATATATTACAGTCTTTTGGACTCTGTGGGAGAAGGTGAGGGTGGGATGATTTGGGAGAATGGCATTGAAACATGTATATTATCATATGTGAAACAGATCGCCAGTCCAGGTTCGATGCATGAGACAGGGTGCTCGGGGCTGGTGCACTGGGATGACCCAGAGGGATGGGATGGGGAGGGAGGTGGATGGGGGGTTTAGGATGGGGAACACATGTACACCCATGGTGGATTCATGTCAATGTATTGCAAAACCAATACAATATTGTAAAGTAATTAGCCTCCAATTAAAATAAAAAAGTTTATATTAAAATAAAATAAAAATTAATGATAGTAGCCTACATTTTATTGAAGCTATGTAGTTATTTAGTATTTCATACCATTAAGAAGTTGACTAGTTCATTTTAATAAACACTTATTGCCATGCCTATTGTATGTTACTAAGTCCTGAGGATTCTTTTCTTTGCTAACTATACTTAGAAAACTGTATTCAGTTTGGGACATCACAACATAATAGAAAGAATGAACTGGAACTGATTCAAGGAAGAAAAACAAGAATCTTTCTAGTAAGAGAACTAAAAGTCATGAAGTTGGGGCAAGATAAAGGTATAGATGAGAGCTGATTATGTTCTTAAACTATTAAAGGCTCATAAAGTGGAAGAAAAATTATGCTTGTTTTATTTGAATGCAGGAGATAAAATGACAGTGAATGGGGACGAGTTATGGAGAGACAGAATTAAGTTCAGAATAAAAAAATAACTTTCTAAGAGAATATTTCAGATATGGAATGGACTGTCTTGGGGTCTAGACATTCTTGGTAATGTACTGTTGGAAAATGTTAAGTCAGAGGTGAGTAAGTCCACCTAAGTAATGTTAAGATCGCTTTACATGATATGGCATGACTCTGGTACTTACTTCAACTTTTCCTTTTTCTTAACAGATATATTATTATAACCTTTATTTTTAATGGAAGATGATTGAAAGTGAAAACATAAACCAACACGACATAATTAAAGAACTGGTGAGTCAAAACCAGATTTCTTTTCAACTACATTTGTAAGAATATTAAATGAAACATTTTTACACCTCTCTGGATTTTATCTAGAGATTTCTTCTATGATCTTTGGAAGTAGAGAAAAACCATATATGTGGTACAGCTTTTCTCCTTGTGAGTCAAAATGTCATCAGTAAAACACAGTTTATAATTTCTAATATCAAAAATAATTTATTATTTTAAAAAGGTAATAACCCAATTTCTTTTTTGAAAACAGTGTTTATGCAATGGTTTATCTTATGAGATGATTGGACAAGAAGGATCAGATACTTCAAAACTGGAAATGTTTTTCTCAGGGTATCCTCGTATAGTTGGATTGTCATTATTTCCTAACTTAACAAGTCTCACAGTTGTTGCTCAAGATATAAAAGAAATTTCAGGACTAGAAACTTGTTTACAGCTTAAAGAACTTTGGATTGCTGAATGCTGCATAGAGGTAAGTCTAAACATAACCTTACGTGAAGTATTTGTACTAAATTATTTGGCTTTGGAAAATAATTCATTGAAGTATATGCTTGAGGCATGGATCAAAACAGATAAATTCATACATGATGAATTAAACCCTTCACCCAGTAAAACAAAAGAAACATTTAAATGGGCAAAATATAAAACTAGATGTATACAAAGGATAAAATAGAAATAACCTAAAAATAGACACATTTTACTTTTTAATAATTAAATCAGATCAAGTAATACCCATTGCTTCATAGTAAAACTGGTTTATTTTAACACTATTGGTTGTGTGAAAATTATAACATCTGTATTGAAAAGCCATATTGCAGAATAAATCAAGAGCCAGAGATAGGTATATACCTTTTGACTCAGAAATCCCTATTCTAAGATTTTATCCTAGAGAAGTAATTAAAAGCAGAAAACTCTATACATAAAGTTATTTGTTGTAATATTATTTATAGTAGTTAAATTTTGAAACAAATAATCATATGAGATTATTTCTAAGAAAATTATTATAAACATGAAATATTTTGTAAATACTGTAATTTGAAAGATTATAAAAACATTTTTTTAGATGGCTTTAAGTTTAAAAAATCCCACAAAACTGTCTAGGTATTATGATTATAACCATATAAAATAGGTATCAAATTGATTAAAATTTAGAGAATATGAAAATGGAAAATAGTTGTATTTAAGTAGAGCAATTATATGATTTTTAAATTTCAGTTCATTTTGCTGGGTATTGATTTTGCAGTCTATTCTGAAAATGTGATTTTTAAAGGAAAATGTACTTAAAATGTACCTTATTGGAAGGATTAATAAAACATAAATATTCAGTCTCCTCTTTTTTTTTTTTTTTACAGAAAATTGGAGGTCTTCAAGAATGCAGAAGTTTAGAAAAGCTGTACTTATATTATAATAAAATTTCTAAAATAGAAAATTTAGAGAAATTATCCAGATTAGAGGTTCTTTGGCTGAACCACAATGCAATTAAATATATTGAGGTAAGATAATTTCAGTGATTTATATTTAAAGTCAATACTCCTGTAGAGTTTAACCTGTGTCCAAGAAATATTCATGACTAGTTTAATTATTGTTGAGAACTAATGCATATATAGCATATTATAACATATAGAGAACCTCATATGCATAATTTTCTTTATTCCTTCCACCATGTCTGGGAGGTAAGATGTTATTTCTTCTTTGAGAGTTAAAAATAAAAAGGCGGTTTAGAGAAGTTTTATATATAACTAGCTCTCTATGTGTTCTTTTTCCTCCGCCTCCTCTTTTCCTCTCTACTCCGCTCCCTGTTCCCTTCTCCTTCAGTAATTCTCTCCAGCTTCCAGAGAACAAGGTAGGCTGCACTGAGTTCTGAGCTTGTAAAGAAAACAGCACCCAGTGCTTGAAACACCAGGAGAACTAACCAACTTGCTCAGATGACTTATAAACATAGATTTTAATGATTTCTTCTAAATTATATGTTGCCTACATTTTTAGGGCTTGCAAACTTTGAAGAATTTAAGTGATCTCAACCTTGCTGGAAATCTAATAAGCAGCATTGGTATGTACAGTTTCATTTGAAATACTAGATAATGTTACAATAATTTTTATTAGTATAAAAAGTACAGTCTTAGATTTCTTTCTTTTAGACTTTTTGTATGATGTCTTTAGAAAGCATTTCTAAATCTATAGTTAAAGGATATGGAAATACTACCCATTGATCAGTGGTTACTAATTGTGCAACGTTACTGTTAGGAAAAGATGGTCATATACAGCTCAGAAACATGACAAGATACAAATAGGAGGTAAAAGGAGAAATTTAACTTTTTTCTCATCTTGTTTTTTTAAATTTAAGGTCGCTGTCTTGATCCCAATGAACACCTAGAAAGATTAAACCTTTCTGGTAACCAAATATGTTCTTTCAAGGTATGTTTAAGTGGAATAATTTATTTTTATTTATCAACCTGAATCATGAGCCATGTAATTGCAGAAAATGGACTAAATATTCCCTTCTTAAAGAATAATTTAATTGTTTTGGGCTACAGAATACTTCCACAAATTTTCGCATTATCTGATAAATTGGCCCTAATGATCTGACACTATTAAAACCAAAAAAATAACTATTTAGTTGGTTTTTAGGATACCACTTTCTCTTAGTTTTTCTCCCATATTTCTGGCTATACCTCTTCAGTTTTCTGGTTTTTCATTCTCTTCTAGCACCTAAAAAATGGATTGTCCCAAGCTAGTCCAAGATCTTTTCTCATTTCTATCTGCATTCATTCTCTAATCACTCTAATCATCTTACAACTTTAAATACCTTTAACCACTGAGAGTGAAAGTGAAGTCGCTCAGTCGTATCCGACTCTTTGTGACCCCGTGAACTGTAGCCCATCAGGCTCTTCCGTCCATGGGATTCTCCAGGCAAGAATACTGGAGTGGGTTGCCATTTCCTTCTTGGGTTCTTTCCGACCCAGGGATCGAACCCAGGTCTCCCGCATTGCAGGCAGACGCTTTAACCTCTGAGCCATCAGGGAAGCCCCACTAATTACTCCTAAATTGGTATCTCTATTTCGCCTAAAAAAATGATAGACATCTCCTATCCTAACTCACTGATTTCCCCTTCACCAAATCTTCATCTCCTGCAGCCTTCTCCCTTTCTCTAAAAGGCATCTCTATTCTTCTGATAACTTAAGCCAAAATCTTTAAGAGTTATTTTTTATTCCATGCCCCATATCCAGTCCATCAGCAAATTCTGCTGGCTCTACCTTCAGAATATGTCCAGAGTCTGACCATTTTTTAACCGCCTGTATCACTGTTAGCCTGATTCAGGATACCATCTTCTCTTTCTTGCGTTACTGAAAAAAAAACCCTCCTAACGGTTCTCCCTGTGTTTACCCTTCACTATACTCAGTCTGTTCTTTACATAGCATCCTGCCCCTTTAAATATATGTCAGATCAAATCACTTCTGCTCAAAAACCCGGCCTTGGTTTCTCATATCTTTCAGAGTAAAAGCCAATTCTTACAATGGCCCATCAGATTCTATATAATCTAGTTTCCCCACTGTCTCTCTGACTACACCTTCTATCACTCTCCTCTTTGTTTACATCATTCTAGCTTCTCTGGTCTCTTCACTGTTCCTTAAATATATCTAAGACAGTCACCTTAGAGCCTTTGCACTTGCTGGAATATTCTTCCCCCATATATCTTCATGGGCTTCCCTCGTAGCTCAGTTGGTAAAGAGTCTGACTGCAATGCAGGAGACCTGGGTTCGATCCCTGGGTTGGGAAGATCCCCTGGAGAAGGAAATGGCAACCCACTCTGATACTCTTGCCTGGAAAATCCCATGGACAGAGTAGCCTGGCAGGCTACCGTCTATCAGGTCGCAAGAGTCGGACACGATTGACTAAGTGCACAGCGTGCTCACATATATCTTCATAGCGCATCTCATTTCTTTCCCGACATTATTCGAATGTTATGTTCTTAGCTATGCCTTTCTTGCCTAATTTAAATAAATAGCAACAGTCCCCTACTACCTCTCCCAACTGGAAGCATCCCCATCATTTGTCCCCTGTTCTATTTTTCCTATTGGAACTTATCCACAAAGGTTACTAGAATACAAGCTCCGTGAGTACAGAAACTCACCTGTTTTATTCACTGCTATATCCACAATACTTAAAGCAGTATTTGACTTGTAATAAACCTCAATAAACATTTGTGAAGTACATAAATGAGAGAGAAAAAACAAACAAGAAAACAATGTTTATGACACATAGTGTGGGTAAAAATATATAGCATTACTAATTTTGACAGTGTCAGAGTGAAGTACATATTCAAACACTTCCTCTAGGTAATACTGAAGAAAGGTGGGCAGATTTACTCTTTAAATAATTCTGAATTGATCAATATTAAAGTAGGCATTCTTTTACTCAAAAAAGATTATAGAACACCAAGAAGCTATAGAATGAGGCAGAATGTTTGAAGTGAAAGTTGCTCAGTTGTGTCTGACTCTTTGCCACCGCATGGACTGTAGCCCACAAGGTTCTGTCCATGGAATTCTCCAGGCAAGAATACTGGAGTGGGTTGCCATGCTCTTCTCTAGGGGATCTTCCCGACCCAGGGACTGAACCCAGGTCTCCTGCATTGCAGGCAGATTCTTTACCATGAGGCAGAATGTTATAAGCACCTTAAAAGAAATTTAAATAAAATTTAATTTTATTGATAAAATTAAAGAGGAAATATTTGATGTGAACATTGAAGGGCTGACAGAATGTCAACAGGCAATGTAGGGAGAATCTTCTACAACATAGTGGGAAGTAGGCATTCCAAAGATGAGAAGAACCATATGCAGAAAGAAGTGGAGGTAGGAAATCAAGGGGTTTATTTGTAGTTACAGCAGCAACAGAGATCAGAGGGAGCTATGAAACATATATTCAAAATGCTGTGGGAGGTAATGTTTAAGCTAACAAATGAGACGTGAACTGGAGTTACCTAAGGAAAGAGCATTCCAAGCAAAGGTGTGCAGGACCTAGGGGTGGAAAGGTGGTGGCAAATTAAAAAAACTAGAAATCCTGTCTGGAGCAGAGTGAGGGAGAGAGTATGAGTTGAGGCTGAAGAAGATAAGTGCAGAATGCTGGGAGAATGAGGTATCACCCTGCCAAGAAGCCATATGGAAGCTTATCTCACCCTGGCCTGCCATGGCAGCCTTGTGGCGAAGAGCAGAGGCTGCACAGCCAGGAAGACCTGTTGTTTCTAGCCCTGCCGCAAACCAGGGGCAACACAATACAATGGAAATGTGACGCTGAAGTGACATAATAATATGAGGTTCTTAGAATAAAGACTGAACATCACTCAATAGATAGGCTATTTTATTACTGCTCTCACTGTTATAATGTTAACCTATTTCAGTCTCCTCACCAAAAGAATGGGATGAAATAGGACTATTGCGAAGATTCACTGTATGGCATAAAATTAAAAAGGCTGTCTACAATAATGGCAGCTACTTCTCAAAAAAACATTGAATATAACTCACAGCTACTTTTACTATTCTCATACTAGGAATGTTCCTGAAATACTACTATTCTGAATTTTTATGTCTAACCTTTCCAGTCACCCTAAAAACATACTCTCTTGGTGGTGATGGAAAAATTTGTGTGCCACTTTCCATCTGTACCAGGTGCCATACCACTAACCTTCAGTGAGATGTTGTGCTTTCATAGACTCCAGTGTCATCTAACTTTAGAGTGTAGGTGGAGGATTCCTGCGGAAGTCTTCAAAGATCACACCCACCATAGCTTAGACTAATGGTCAGATGCAATCCAGCCACCCAGAAAATAGCATCTTCATGCTGCAGAGCTATCAATGGTTTACCTTCCTTGCCCTGCAGAATTTGACCAAATAATTCTCTGCACAAGTCTGTTTAGCACTCTCCTTTCTAGACAAACACGGCTTAGTGCCACTCCTGGGCTATGGGCCCAGCCATAGCCTCAGGTCCAGCCAGGAAGCCAAGTTCTCACTTGTCCATAGATAGCTGGGACACACATTGTCCACCTCCTCCTTACTGTTGATTCTGGCAGCCTGACTTCATTACTTGTTTCCTGATTCCATTTGTACTTTATCTTCTAAATTAGAACCTCCTGATTCTTGCCTTGGATTTCCTTTAATTATGATTCTGAGTCCCCTAACTAGCATTGCATTCCATCAAGTCCAGCTCTACCATAATACCTTCCTACCCCAGGCCCCCCTAGTAATATTATTATTGAGAAAGATGTGAGGATGTCTTAGAGATTGGTGGAAAGTAATACGCATTCAGTTCAATCCATGTTATTTATTTAGTGTCTGCTGTGTTCTAAATGCTTAGTGCCGGGAATGCAATGTTAATAGGACACAAAGCCTGCTCTTAAAGAGTTTATCTCAGGAGTTGCCAAACTTTTTCTATAAAGGCCAGGTAGAAAATAATTCAGGCTTTGTGGGCTACATATGGCCTGTGCTGCACATTCTTCTTTATTTTTCCCCAACTTAAAAAATATAATCACCATTCTTAGCTTGTGTACCAAGGGCATGTGCTATATGCTGTGCTAGTGCGTGTGTGCTAAGTCGCTTCAGTCATGTTTGACTCTGTGACCATATGGACCATAGCCCGCCAGGCTCCTCTGTCCATGGGATTCTCCAGGCAAGAATACTGGAGTGGGTTGCCATTTCTCCCTCCAGGGAATCTTCCCGACCCAGGGATTGAACGTATATCTTATGTCTCTTGCACTGACAGGCGGATTCTTTACGAGGCGGATTCTAGTGTAGTGCTATCTGAGAAGCTCGGTCACGTCCAATTTTCCCGACAAGAGTACTGAAGTGGGCTGCCATGCCCTCCTCCAAGGGATCTTCCCGACCCAGGGATTGAACCCACATCTCCTGTGTCTCCTGCACTGCAGATGGATTCTTTACCTGCTGAGCCACAGGGGAAGCCTGGACCAAGGGCATACCCTTGGTCTATAACTTGTGGGTAATTGGCAATAAGGTGTGATAAATTCTTTCACAAAGGTAAGGACAGTGGCTAAGCAATTTCATAGGAGGATCATATAACCCAAGCCTGGGCGATGAAACAAGGTCTAAAAAAATGATACCTAGTTTGGATATTGACAAATTAAGGTATAAAATTGGGGCAGATTTCAGTCCATTCAAAGGCAGAAGCATGAGTAAATGTCTTAAGATAAAAAAGGGTCTGGCCCATTCTGAAACTTCAGGTTGTTCAGTATGGCTAAAACGTAAAATGTCGGGATTTAAGTAGAAGAGACTTCTATTTATAGAAGGGCTTCCCTTGTGGCTCAGCTGGTAAAAAATCCGCCTGCAATGCGGGCAGATTGACCTGGGTTCAGTCCCTGGGTTGGGAAGATCCCCTGGAGAAGGGAAAGGCTACCCATTCAGTATTCTGGCTTGGAGAACTCCATGGACTATATAGTCCATGGGGTTGCAGAGAGTCGGACACGGCTGAGCAACTTTCACAAATAGAAGAGACAAAACAGAAGAGTTAACCAAAGGCCAGATGCCAAGTAAAGGAAGGTGTAAACAATGATTTTAACTTCAAGGTAAAAGATGTAATTACATTACCAACCCCTACCCTTCCAGAGTCTGTGAGGAAAATGAGGGCCTCAGGAGAAAGCTAGATTTCAGTTGCCCTTAATAGGCAGAAATGGAATTTATAGAAACAAAAAACCTCAAACCAAAAGAAAACCTAAAACTCAGGAGTTCAGTGGTAATTATGATAGAACAGAGGTGCCATAGTCTTTGGTGATAATAACAGACCTGGAGGCTGAGGAGGAGAGTGAGTGGTGGTCAGTGTGGAGAGTTTGATGAAGCTTGTAGGAGACCTGCACCCTTGTTACTACTGGGCACTTGTTAGCAAAGGGGCTATGCAGAGAGGGGACTGGGTCTGAAGGAATAAATGGGCTCCAAGATTTCATGTGTAATACATGATTTAGTAAATACTCTTTGGCCTTTTACATTTAAAATGCATGGAAACAGAGTCTGCTGTTTAATTATTGATCCATTTTTGAAGTATTTAGCATCTTTTTCACTAGAGAATAACACTTTTTCATCTAAATCACTTTGACATATTAAGGTACATAATTAAAATGCATTAATTAAATTATGGGTGGTCTTAAGAATTCAAATGCCTTTTTTAGAAATGGACAGTTTAACTTAATTAATTTGTTACTGTTCTAGGACCTTACTAACTTAACCAGGCTACGTCACTTAAAGGATTTATGTCTGAATGATCCTCAGTATAAAACCAATCCAGTTTGTCTGCTGTGTAATTATTCCACACACGTGTTATATCACTTGCCTTGCCTTCAAAGACTTGATACGATTGATGTGTCACCAAAGCAGATCAAGGAACTGGCAGATGTAAGTGTATCCCAATCAGGTATCTGTGACTTAAGTTTAATTAACTGCTTCTTTCTGGCTATGTCAACATGAGGTAGGTAGTATTATTTTGTCAGTGTTGTTACCAATTCTACTTCTGCCCAGTGAGCTGGATATTTCACATAAATGCATATAAATGATAATAATATTAGTACTAGAACCTCAATTTTGATGACAGTACTGGAAGGTAAAATAATAGAAAAACATTTATAACTTATATAAAACTTAAAGAAGAAAATCTGAAAAATTATCATCAGTGCTAAGAATATACGAAAATTAATAAAACCTAAACAAAGTAGAAATGAAACAAGTAACTTCCTCTCATTTGAAATATTATATATCAAAATTAGAAAATACCCATGGTTGACAGTAGTATGCCAGGATTAGGTAGATTTTAATCTAATCAAAGATGGTTTGGGGTTCTCTGTAAGTATAAGTGGATCTATCCACACTGCCAAAATCTTGAAGATGTCCAAAATCTTGAAGATGACCAAAATTTTGAAGAGAGCTTTTCCTGGGCTGTCACTGATGGTGAATCTCCCAGTAAAGGGGCTACTTTGACATGGTACTAAAGGCTTTGTAATTTGAGAATAGAGTTCATAGGAATTTACCATGTTTATTAATATTCTTTCCACATTATATTTCTACTTCTGCTTCCAGTCCATTGAGTCCCATTTGTTCATTTAGTTAACCATTCAATAAACAGTTTATGAGTATCTAGAATGTGCCAAGCATGTGGATGCCCCCACATAAAGCCCTTCCATCCTTTCCTTATGGTTCATCCATTATCTCAACATAGATGAAGAATGTCTTTACCCATTTATCTTGTTTCTCTTCTCTTGTTAGCCTGAGGATTTATTCTCAAGTTCCCTTCTTTCCTCTCTTCTTTTCAAAACTGAGATTATCTTCTCTCCCATCCCAGTCTAAGAAGTGAGCTGTCTTGTAGTATTGAGCAAAGGGCTAGGGAGTTATTGTCTACTAGCAGAGTTCAGAGTCTTTGGAGGGTCAGGTAGGAATGTCTTCTCTAACAGTGTTAAGCCAAAAATAATCACAAAACTTTGCAGTGACAACCATATTTTTGAAATTTCCATTATCATCTCTGTGTTTTTTAATCACACACTTTCTAAAACGTGAGCAGGGTGAATGTGCTTCACTAAACTGCTTGTCTGATTAATTTATCTAACAAATATTTAATGCCTATTAGACATTGAGACACAGTTCAAGGCACTAGGAAAAAAATGACCAAAATAGATAAAACCCCTGCTTCCATATGGAGTTTACATTCTAGTGAGAGAAGACAGATAATAAAGACTAAATGAGTAAAAAACTAGTATGTCAGATGGTGATAAATGCTATGGAGAACAGGGTGAAGGAAACAAGATTGTTGGTAGGCACAGCAGAAGGGCTGTTGGCTCTTTTATATAGAATTGTTGGGAAGTGATTTATTTAGGCAACATTTGAGGAGAGAACTGAGGAAGTAAGGGGGCAAGCTCTTCAGGGATCAGCAAGAACAAAGACCTTAAGCAGGAGCATGCCTCTCATATTTTAAGAACAACAAGGAGGCTAGTCTGACTGGAGCTGAGTAAATAAAGAGGAGAGAAAGATGAATACAGGAGTGGCGGGGGCGGTAGGGGGGAAACCATGTGAGACTGAAGAATGGTGTAAGAACTTTGGCTTTTACTTTAAGTGTTATGAGGCCACTGGAAAATTTTGAGAGGAGATGAAACGAGATGCCTTATGTTTTAAAGTGTTAGTCACTCAGTCATGTCCGACTCTGTGACCTCATGGACTATAGCCCGTCATGAAATTCTCCAGGCAAGAATACTGGAGTGGGTAGCCATTCCTTTCTCCAGGGTATCATCGCAACCCAGGGATCAAACCCTGGTCTCCCACACTACAGACAGATTTTTTTACTGCCTGAGTCACCAAAGATGCAAAGGGATCTTTTTTTGAATAATGAATTAAGAATAGAGGATTCGAGGGAAAGGGTGAAAACAGAGAGACCAGTTAGGTTCCAGAAACTTGGATGAGAGATGTTGATGATTTGTACAGGACACTATAGAGAAGGTAGTAAAAAGTAATCAAATAATGGTAGTAGTTAGAAGGTGGAACCCATCTGGATTTGCTGATAGATTGAATCTGAAGTGTAGGAGAAGAAAGTAGAGAATAATTCCAAGCAACTGGCCCAAGCAACTGAAGGAAAAGGAACTGCTATTTGATGGGATGAGGAAGAGTATGGGAAGAGTACATTTAGAAGGAAGAATCACAGTTTAATTTTAAGCACAGAAGGCTTGAATAATCTTTTGAACATCTGAGATAGATATGAGTCTATTTAAGAGAGTTGCCCAGGTTGAAGCTATAAATGTGAGAATTGAAAACAGAAGGATATTACCAAGCTGAGGATGAATCACTGAGGGCATGGTGTGGATGGGGAAGTGTCACTTGCATAGGTAGGTCCTGACTTTACTTGCTACTTCTAGGCAAAAAAAAAAAAAAAAAAGCACCATTTGCCATTTCCTTAGTTAATGATTTTTTTTTTCTCAGTGGCACCCAAGAAACAAGCTCGTCTTGGTCAGGAATTTTTATCTGCTAATCATCACGCAAAACAGCTTTCCCCACTCTTAAACTCTCCAATTTTATGAATGCCTTATTTTTTGCACAAGAATTTAATGATTTCAGTTTCAGAATATCATAGTATGTATGGGAAAGGGAATTGTTTTGCTTTTTCAGCATGCATATATTTGTTTCCATTCCATCTTTTATGCCAAATAATTCTGTCGGGATCTTGACTATCCACTCTCTACTAAATAAATCAGATAACAGTATAGAGCCTTCCAACTTATCTGAGGTACAGATTTCCTGATAAAAAGAAATCTCTTCATTATTTCAGGTAAACAGTTAAAACCAGGTCATATTATACTAATAATACGACCTGATTTGTTTATTTTCTTCTCAGCTAGTTCTTTTTACTAGTATAACTCATAAGCACCATTTACCTTGTGTATTTCTTTTTTGTATTCTTTTTTTTTCTTTTTTAATTTATTTTTTAACTGAAGGATAATTGCTTTATGGAATTTTGTTGTTTTTTGTCAAACCTCAACATGAATAAGTCATAGGTATATATATATCCCCTCCTTTTTGAACCTCCCTCCCATCTCCCTCTCCATCCCACCCCTCTAGGTTGATACAGAGCCCCTGTTAGAGTTTCCTGAGCCATATAGAAAATTCCCATTGGCTATCTATTTTACATATGGTAATGTAAGTTTCCATGTTACTCTTTCCATTCATCTCACCCTCTCCTCCCCTCTTCCCCATGTCCATAAGTCTATTCTCTATGTCTGTTTGTCCACTGCTCCCTGTAAATAAGTTCTTCAGTACTATTCTTCTAGATTCTGTATATATGTGTTAGAATACTATATTTATCTTTCTTTCTCTGACTCACTTCACTCTGTATAATAGGTTCTATGTTCATCCACCTCATCAGAACTGACTCAAATGTGTTCCTTTTTATGGCTGAGTAATATTCCATTGTGTTTATGTACCACAACTTCTTCATCCATTCATCTGTCAATAGACATCTAGGATGCTTTCATGTTCTAGCTATTGTAAATAGTGCTGCAGTGAACAATGGGATACATGTGTCTTTTTCAATTTTGGTTTCCTCAGGGTATATGCCTAGGAGTGGGATTGCTGAGTCATATGGTGGTTTTATTCCTAGTTTTTTAAGGAATCTCCACACTGTCTTCCATAGTGGCTCTATCAGTTTACATTCCCACAAACAGAGCAAGAGAGTTCCCTTTTCTCCACACCCTCTTCACCATTTATTGTTTGTAGACTTTTTGATGATGGCCATTCTGACTAGTTTGAGGTGATATCTCATTGTAGTTTTGAATTGCATTTCTCTGAAAATGAGCGATGTTGAGCATCTTTTCATGTATTTGTTAGCCATCTGTATGTCTTCTTTGGAGAAATGTCTGTTTATGTCTTTTCCCCACTTTTTGATTGGGTTGTTTGTTTTTCTGGTATTGAGTTGTATGAGCTGCTTGTATATTTTGGAAATTGATCCTTTGTCAGTTGTTTTATTTGCTTTCATTTTCTCCTATTCTGAGGGTTGTTTTGCTTATTTCCTTTGCTGTGCAAAAGCTTTTATGTTTAATCAGGTCCCACTTGTTTACTTTTGTTTTTATTTCCATTATTCTAGGAGGTGGGTCATAGAGGATCTTGCTTTGATTTAGGTCACTGAGTGTTCTGCCTATGTTTTCCTGAGTTTTATAGTTTCTGGCCTTACATTTAGGTCATTAATCCATTTTGAGTTTATCTTTGTGTATGCTGTTAGGAAGTGTTCTAATTTCATTCTTTTACATGTAGCTTTCCAGTTTTCCCAGCACCATTTATTGAAGAGGCTGTCTTTGCTCCATTGTATGTTCTTGTCTCCTTTGTCAAAAACAAGGTACCCATTGGTGCATGGGTTTATTTCTGGGCTTTCTATCTTGTTCCATTGGTTGATATTTCTGTTTTTGTGCCAGTACCATATTGTCTTGATGACTGTAGCTTTATAGTATAATCTGAAGTCAGGAAGGTAGATTCCTCTAGCTTCATTCTGCTTTCTTAAGACTTCTTTGGCTATTTGGGGTCTTTATTGTTTCCATATGAATTTTGAAATTTTTTGTTGTAGTTCTGTGAAAAGTGCGGTTGGTAATTTGATAGGCATTGCATTGAATCTGTAGATTGCATTTGGTAGTATAGTCATTTTCACAATATTGATTCTTCCTACCCAGGAACATGGAATATCCCTACATCTTTGATTTCTTTCATTAGTGTCTTACAATTTTCTGTGTTCACTTGTTTTCTCTCCTTAGGTAAATTTATTCCTAGATATTTAATTCTTTTTGTTGCAGTGGTGAATGGGATTGATTCCTTAATTTCTCTTTCTGATTTTTCATTGTTAGTATATAGAAATGCAAGTGATTTCTGTGTATTGATTTTGTATCCTGCAACTTTGCTAAATTCACTGATTAGCTCTAGTAATTTTCTGATGCTATCTTTAGGGTTTTCTGTGTACAGTATCATGTCATCTGCAAGTAGTGAGAACTTTACTTCTTCTTTTCTGATCTGGATTCCTTTTATTTCTTTTTCTTCTCTGATGGCTGTAGCGAGGACTTCCCGAACTATGTTGAATAATAATGGTGAAAGTGGACACCCTTATCTTGTTCCTGATCTTAGGGGGAATGCTTTCAGTTTTTCACCATTGAGAATAATGTTTGCTGTTGGCTTATCATATATGGCCTTTACTATGTTGAGGTAGGTTTCTTCTATGTACATTTTCTGAAGAGTTTTAATCATAAATGGGTGCTGAATTTTGTCAAAGGCAAAATTCTCTTTCTGCATCTATTGAAATGATCATATGGTTTTTATCTTTCAATTTGTTAATATGGTGTATCACATTGATTGATTTGCATATATTGAAGAATCCTTGCATCCCTGGAATAAACCCAACTTGATCACTGCAAATAGATGGGGAAACAGTGGCTGACTTTGTTTTTCTGGGCTCCAGAATCACTGCAGATGGTGATTGCAGCCATGAAATTAAAAGACGCTTACTCCTTGGAAGGAAAGTTATGACCAACCTAGACAGCATATTAAAAAGCAGAGACATGACTTTGCCAACAAAGGTCCGTCTAGTCAAGGCTACTGTTTTTCCAGTGGTCATGTATGGATGTAATAGTTGGACTATAAAGAAAACTACACACCAAAAAATTGATGCTTTTGAACTGTGGTGTTGGAGAAGACTCTTGAGAGTCCCTTGGACTGCGAGGAGATCCAGCCAGTCCATCCTAAAGGAGATCAGTCCTGGGTGTTCATTGGAAGGACTGATGTTGAAGCTGAAACTCCAATACTTTGGCCACCTGGTGTGTAGATTTGAAAAGACCCTGATGCTGGGAAAGATTGAGGGCAGGAGGAGAAGGGGATGACAGAGGATGAGATGGTTGGATGGCATCACCCACCCAATGGACATCGGTTTGGGTGGACTATGGGAGTTGGTGATGGACAGGGAGGCCTGGAGTGCTGTGGTTCATGGGGTCGCAAAGAGTTGGACACGACTGAGCGACTGAACTGAACTGATCATGGTGTATGAGCTTTTTGATGTGTTGTTGAATTCTGCTTTAAGATTTTGTTGAGGATTTTTGCAATTGTTTTTATCATTGATATTGGCCTGTAGTTTTCTTTTTTTGTGTTGTCTTTGTCTGGTTTTGGTATCAGGGTGATGATGGCCTCATAGAATTAGTTTGGAAGTGTTCCTTCCTCTGCAGTTTTTTAAAGAGTTTTTTTTTTTTTTTTTTGAAAAATTTTGAAAGAGTTTCACCTTGTGGTTCAACTGGTAAAGAACCCACCTGCAATGTGGGAGACTTGGGTTCGATCCCTGGATTGGGAAGGTCCCCTGAAGAAGGGAAAGGCTACCTACTTCAGTATTTTGGCCTAGACAATTCCATGGATGTCCATGGGGTCACAAAGAGTTGGACACAATAATAGGTGGTATTAACTTTGGGCTTCCCTTGTGGCTCAGCTAGTAAAGAATCTGCCTGCAATCTGGGAGATCTGGGTTTGATCCCTGGGTTGGGAAGATCCCCTGGAGAAGGGAAAGGCTACCCACTCCAGTATTCTGGCCTGGAGAATTCCATGGACTATATAGTCCATGGGGTTGCAAAGAGTCAGACACAACTGAGCAACTTTCACTTTAGAAGGATAAGCATTAGCTCTTCTCTAAATGTTTGATAGAGTTCTCCTGTGAAGCCATTTGGTCCTGGGCTTTTGTGTTTTGGGAGACTTTTGATCACAGCTTTAATTTCAGTGCTTGTAATTGGGTTGTTCATAATTTCTCTTTCTTCCTGGTTCACTCTTGGAAGACTGAACTTTTCTAAGAATCTGTCCATTTCTTCCAGGTTATCCATTTTATTGCCATATAGTTGTTCATAATAGTCTCTTATAATCCTTTGTATTTCTGCATTCTCTGTTGTAACATCTCCTTTTTCATTTCTAATTTCATTGATTTGATTCTTCTCTCTTTTTTTCTTGATGAGTCTAGCTAAAGGTTTGTCAATTTTGTTTATCTTCTCAAAGAACCAGCTTTTAGTTTTATTAATCTTTACTATTGTTTCTTTCATTTCTTTTTCATTTATTTCTGCTCAGATCTTTATGTTTGTTTCCTTCTACTAATTTTTTTTTTTGCTTCTTTTTCCAGTTGTTTTAGGTGTAAAGTTAGATTGTCTATTTGATGTTTTTCTTGTTTCTTGAGGTATTGCTATAAACTTCCCTCTTAGAACTGCTTTTGCTGCATCCCATAGGTTTTGACCTGTCTCTTGAGAAATCTGTATGCAGGTCAGGAAGCAACAGTTAGAACTAGACATAGAACAACATACTGATTCCAAGTTGGGAAAGGAGTATGTCAAGGCTGTATATTGTCACCCTGCTTATTTAACTTATATGCAGAGTACATCATGAGAAACACTGGGCTGGATGAAGCATAAGCTGGAATCAAGATGGCTGGGAGAAATATCAATAACCTCAGATATGCAGATGACACCACCCTTATGGCAGAAAGAGACGAAGAACTAAAGAGCCTCTTGATGAAAGTGATAGAGGAGAGTAAAAAAGTAGGCCTAAAACTCAACATTCAGAAAACTAAGATCATGGCATCTGGTCGCATCACTTCATGGGAAATAGATGGGGAAACAGTGGAAATAGTGGCTGACTTTATTTTTTGGAGCTCAAAAATTATTTCAGATGGTGACTGAAGCCATGAAATTAAAATACGTTTGCTCCTTGGAAGAAAAGTTATGACCAACCTAGACAACATATTAAAAAGCAGAGATATTACTTTGCCAACAAAGGTCCATCTAGTCAAACTATGGTTTTTCCACTTGTCATGTATGGATGTGAGAATTAGACTATAAAGAGAGCTGAGTGCTGAGAAGAATTGATGCTTTTGAACTGTGGTATTGGAGAAGACTCTTGAGAGTTCCTTTGGACTGCAAGGAGATCCAACCAGTCCAGCCTAAAGGAAATCAGTCCTAAATATTCATTGGAAGGACTGATGTTGAAGCTGAAACTTCTGTACTTTGGCCACCTGTTGCAAAGAACTGACTCACTAGAAAAGATCCTGATGCCAATAAAGATTGAAGGCGGGAGGAGAAGGGAACGAAAGAGGCTGAGATGGTTGATTACCATCACTGACCCGATGGACATGAGTTTGAGTAAACTCTGGGAGTTGGTGATGAATAGGACGGCCTGGCATGATGCAGTACAAAGAGTTGGACATGACTGAGTGACTGAACTGAACTGAACTGATAGGTTTTGAATTGTTGTCTTTTCATTGTCATTTGTTTCTAGAAATTCTTTGATTTCCCTTTTGATTTCTTCAGTAACCTGTTGGTTATTTAGAAACGTGTTGTTTAATCTCCATGTGTTTGTGTTTCTTACAGTTTTTTTCTTGTAATTGATATCTAGTCTCATAGCGTTGTGGTCAGAGAAGATGCTTGATATGATTTCAGTTTTCTTGAATTTACTGAGGTTTGATTTGTGACCCAAGATGTGGTCTATCCTGGAGAATGTTCCATGTGCACTTGAGAAGAAGGTGTATTCTTCTGCATTTGGATGGAATGTCTTGAAGATATCAGTGAGATCCATTTCATGTAATGTATCATTTAAGACTTGTGTTTCCTTACTCATTTTCTGTTTGGTGATCTGTCCATTGGTGTGAGTTGGGTGTTAAAGACTCCTACTATTATTGTGTTACTGTCAATTTCTCCTTTATGTCTGTTAGTGTTTGTCCTATGTCTTGAGGTACTCCTATGTTGGGTGCATAGATATTTACAATTATGTCTTCCTCTTGGATTGATTCCTTATCATTATGTAGTGTTCTTCCATATCTCTTGTAATCTTCTTTATTTTAAGGTCTTATTTTGTCTGATATGAGGATTGCTACTCCAACTTTCTTTTGCTTCCCATATGCATGGAATATATTTTCCATCCTCTCACTTTCAGTCTATATGTGTCTTTAGGTCTGAAGTGGGTTTCTTTTAGACAGCATATATATGGGTCTTGTTATTGTATCCATCAGCCAGTCTGTGTCTTTTGGTTAGAGCATTTAACTCATTTACATTTAAAGTAACTATTGATATATATGTTCCTATTGCCATTTTCTTAATTGTTTGGGGTTGATTTTGTATATCTTTTTTCCTCTCTTGTATTTCTTAACTATATAAGTCCCTTTAACATTTGTTGTAAAGCTGGTTTGGTGGTACTGAATTCTCTTAACTTTTGCTTGTCTGAAAAGGTTTTTATTTCCCCATCAATTTTGAATGAGATCCTTGCCAGGTACAGTAATCTTGGTTGTAGATTGTTCCCTTTCAGTAATTTGAATACATCCTGCCATTCCCTTCTGGCCTGCAGAGTTTCTGCTGAAAGATCAGCTGTTAAGCATATGCGGTTTCCCTTGTATGTTACTTGTTGCTTTTCCCTTGCTGCTTTTAATATTCTTTCTTTGTGTTTAGTCTTTGTTGGTTTGATTAGTATGTTTCTTGGCATGTTTCTCCTTGGGTTTATCCTGTATGGGATTCTTTGTGCCTCTTGGACTTAATTGGCTGTTTCCTTTTCCATGTTGGGGAAATTTTCAACTATAATCTCTTCAAAAATTTTCTTATACCCTTTCTTTCTCTCTTCTTCTTCTGGGACCCCTATAATTTGCATGTTGATGTGTTTATATTGTCCCAGAAATCTCTGAGACTATCCTCAATTCTTTTCATTCTCCTTACTTTCTTCTGTTCTTCAGAAGTTATTTCCATCATTTTATCTTCCAGCTCAGTGATTCATTCTTCTGCTTCAGATATTCTGCTATTGATTCCTTCTAGGGTATTTTTAATTTCAGTAATTGTGTTGTGTCTGTATGTTTATTCTTTAATTCTTCTGGGTCTTTGTTAATTGATTCCTGCATTTTCTCCATTCTATTTTCAAGGTTTTTGATCATCTTTACTATCATTATTCTGAGTTCTTTTTCAGGTAGTTTGCCTATTTCCTCTTCATTTATTTGGACTTCTGTGTTTCTAGTTTGTTCCTTCATTTGTATAGTTTTTCTCTGCCTTTTCATTTTTTTTTTTTTTAACGTATTGTGTTTGAGGTCTCCTTTTCCTAGTCTTCAAGGTTGAATTCTTTCTTCCTTTTGGTTTCTGCCCTTCTAAGGTTGGTCCAGTGGTTTGTGTAAGCTTCATAAAGGGTGAGATTTGTGCTGAGTTTTTGTTTGTTTGTTTGTTTGTTTTTCCTCTTATGGGCAAGGCTGACTCAGGTGGTAATCCTGTCTGCTGATGATTCAGTTCAGTTCAGTTCAGTTGCTCAGTCATGTCAGACTCTTTGTGACCCCAGGACTGCAGCACACAAGGCTTCCCTGTCCATCATCAACTCCTGGAGCTTACTCAAACTCATATCCATCAAGTCAGTGATGCCATCCAACCATCTCATCCTGTCCGCCCCTTCTCCTCCTGCCTTCAATCTTTCCCAGCATCAGGGTCTTTTCTAGTGAGTCAGTTCTTTGCATCAGGTGGCCAAAGTAGTGAAGTTTCAGCTTCAGCATCAGTCCTTCCAATGAATATTTAGGACTGATTTCCTTTAGGATGGACTGGCTGGATCTCCTTGCTGTCCAAGGGACTCTCAAGAGTCTTCTCCAACACCACATTTCAAAACCATCAATTCTTCAGTGCTCAGCTTTCTTTATAGTCCAACTCTCTTACATCCGTACATGACTACTGGTAAAATGCTGATGATTGCGTTTGTATTTTTGTTTTGTTTGTTGTTTAGATGAGGTGTCCTGCACAGGGTGCTACTGGTGGTTGGGTGATGCCAGGTCTTGCATTCAAGTGGTTTCCTTTGTGTGAGTTCTCACTGTTTGATACTCCCTAGGGTTAGTTCCACTAGCAAAGTAATGCTCAAAATTCTCCAAGCCAGGCTTCAACAGTACGTGAACTATGAACTTCCAGATTCAAGCTGGATTTAGAAAAGGCAGAGGAACCAGAAATCAAATTGCCAACATCCGTTGGATCATCGAAAAAGCAAGAGAGTTCCAGAAAAACATCTACTTCTGCTTTACTGACTATGCTAAATCCTTACAACAAACTGTGGAAAATTCTGGACATGAAACAACAGACTGGTTCCAAATAAGGAAAGGAGTACGTCAAGGCTGTATATTGTCACCCTGCTTATTTAACTTATGTGCAGAGTACCTCATGAGAAATGCTGGACTGGATGAAGCACAAGCTGGAATCAAGATTGCCTGGAGAAACATCAATAGCCTCAGATATGTAGATGGCACCACCCTTATGGCAGAAAGCAGAGAAGATCTAAAGAGCCCCTTGATGAAAGGGAAAGAGGAGAGTGAAAAAAGTAAGCTTAAAACTCACCATTCAGAAAACTAAGATCATGGCATCTGGTCCCATCACTTCATGGCAAATAGATGGGGAAACAATGGAAAGAGTGACAGACTATTTTTTGGGAGCTCCAGAATCACTGCAGATGGTGACTGCAGCCATGAAATTAAAAGATGCTTGCTCCTTGGAAGAAAAGTTTTGACTAACCTAGACAGCATACTAAAAAGCAGAGACATTACTTTGGCAACAAAAGTCCATCTAGTGAAAGCTTTGGTATTTCCAGTAGTCATGTATGGATGTGAGAGTTGGACTATAAAGAAAGCTGAGTGCTGAAGGATTGATGCTTTTGAAGTGTGGTGTTGGAGAAGACTCTTGAGAGTGCCTTGGACAGCAAGGAGATCTAACCAGTCCATCCTAAAAGAAATCAGTCCTAAATATTCATTGGAAGGACTGATGCTGAAGCTGAAACTTCAGTACTCTGGCCACCTGATGGGAAGAGCTGACTCATTTGAAAAGACCCTGATGCTGGTAAAGATTGAAGGCGGGAGGAGAAGGGACGACAGAGGATGAGATGGTTGGGTGGCATCACCGACTCAGTGGACATGAGTTTGAGTAAGCTCCAGGAGCTGGTGATGGACAGGGAAGCCTGACCTGCTGCAGTCCATGGAGTCAGAAAGCTGAACACAACTGAGTGACTGAACTGAACTGAACTGAGGGTTAGTTCTCTGGTAGTCTAGGATCTTGGAGTCAGTGCTCCCACTCCAAAGGCTCAGGGCTTGATCTATATCTTCCCACTATACTGTAAATCCTGTGCAGTACTGGGTACATGTCTGGTTCATCACTATGATGTCTTCATCAAATGTGATATAACTCCCAGTGGCTCAACTCGTAAAGAATCCACCACACCCACATCAAGAAATCCAAACAGGCAGAAGCTCAAGGTCAAGGAAACTCCCCGGTGCCATGGAAAGAACAGGAGTTTCTGAGGCAGGCTGGCCACCATTCTCTTAAGAAACCTGAAGTGCTTTCCAAGACTTCTCAAGTCTCCACTTCCCAGTTCATAAAATGGGGAGAAGCTAGTCGTGTCTGCAAAGCTCCTAGTGTCTGGTGTATTTCTTAATGGTGGATTTAATCAGTTTATTATGATAAGCATTAATAACTACATAGTCATTGATATTAAGAAATTCAAGATAACCGAATTAGATTGACAGTTTAATAACTTGCTCAATCTAAAACAAATTCATTTAGAGCATCATTTTACAAATTTGAAAAAAAAACATGTAATGCTATTTCTTAACCATGAGTTTAAAAAATGAATAATGTTACCTTTGCTTTTATTCTCTTAAATTTATTTTTTTCAATTAATCAAATAGGAATAATACATTAGCTTTAATAGTACTGCTCCATTACCTAAATGGTACTATTTTTAAACTGAGCTCTATCTATATTCTCTCTATGTTGTCATCCTGAAAGTAAATGTAAATATGCCCCACACTTAAAATATTACCACAGAGAAAATCTTTGAAATTTTATATTTTGCTTATTAAATTTGAGTAGAGAATTCTGTATAACCATTATCATTTCAACTAATATTAATAGTAACTGAGCATGTAAAACTTTATTATATAAACACACCACACTCATATAATACCACTAATAATTACCTATAATGTTTTTTGTTTCAACTAACCTTTTGGGTTTTTTTTCACTTTTAGACCACAGCAATGAAAAAAATAATGTATTACAATATGCGTATAAAAACTGTTCAGAGGCATCTTAATGAAGATCTTGAAAAACTGAATGATCGAAAATGTAAATTACAGAAGTTGCCAGAAGAACGAATAAAATTATTCAACTTTTTGAAAAAAAATGTAAGATAATATTGTAAAATTTCAGTAGCCATGTCTTAAGAAAACTGGCAGATGGCATTATCTTTTAAATTTTTTATGTATATATAGAATTATACATATACATTAGTACCAAGTTTCAAGTAAGTTTGCCCTGAAAATGTTTTGATTCTAGGTATTTAACTCGACTTCATTCTGTGCTTAGAAGTCTGCAATTTAAAAAGGGCATAGGCTTATTAATTTACAAAATTTTAAAAATGCTGGGTAATTCAATATGATTCACTGAGTTATAGACATCTATGAGACTTGTTTCACTGCATTTTTATTAGATACCTGCAGGCTGTGCTCAAAATTCATATTTTGTCTAAAGAGCTAAAATATTCCTTTACTAACACTATTAAGGTATACAACGTGGTGGGAACTTTATAATAAGCTATACTTTAGTAGTTATATGTTCCTTTTTTATTTAGAATAAATTGAATTTCCTTTGTTAAAAGTAGATTCTGAAAAATGAAGAATTACCTCAAAACAGAATTTTGTATGTATAAGAATTTATTGTATTTAAAAAGTATAGGAAAATAATGGTTTATTTAAAAAATAGTGTTACAAAAATAGTCACACTACTTGGGAGTAGGAGAATTGAGTCCTTACTTTATACTTTACCAAAAGCTAATATAATGGGGGAAAAGAATTAAATGTAAAAATAAAATCATAAAAAGGCAGAGAATATATAGATTAATATATTTAACTGCTCTCAGTCTGCCAAATAAGAAAAATACTATAAACTCTAGAAAAACACTAAAAAATCCATGAAGAAAAGAATTAAGATTTGATTTTAAAAAGGTGCTTTTGTACTATAAAGAATCATTAATGAAAATAGATAATAGATGTCAATCTGAAAATTTTTGTTTAGGATAAAGGTACTCATAAACAAAACAAAAAGGAAATATCCAGATAGAAAAATTGAACAAATTCCATGAACTTTCATTTTACAATAGAAGAAATAAAACTGACTAATAAACATTTGAAAGAAGACCCCAGTCTGACTGTTAATTTCTGGGTATGAAATAAGACAACAAGCAACCACTTTCACCTATAAATTTGTCACAGCATGCCTGGTAAAGATGCATGTGTGCATGCTCAGTCGCTTCTGACTCTTTGCTACCCCTTGGACTGTAGCCCACTAGGTTCCTCTGTCCATGGGATTTTTTCAGCAAGAATACTGGAATGGGTTGTCATTTCCTACTCCAGTGACTGCAATGGATTGTCGTTTCCTACTCCAGGGGTTCTTCACAACCCAGGGACTGAACTCGAGTCTCCTGCATCTCCTGCATTGGCAGGCGGATTCTTACTCCTGAGCCACCTGGGAAGCCCACCCAGTGAAGATGGGTGTGACTGTTACTCCACTGATGAGGGTGTAATTGGGTCACATGTATTACTAACAGTCTAAAAATGCTCCTAGCCTTTGACCTAGTAAATCTACTACTAGATTCGGATAAATACTTATATAGAAGAGTATTCATCACTGTGCTATTAATAATAATAAAAACTGGAAACTACCTCAATGTTTAAATTTAAAAAGAGAGCAAGAATTATTCATTCTTAAGATAGAATGGTATGTAGCAATTAAAAACCAAGTTTTTAAATACATTTAATACTGTTTCTGAAATGAACAAGTTTAAATTCAATTATAGTCAAAAATATTCTTTTTTTTTTCATTTATTTTTATTATTTGGAGGTTAATTACTTCACAACATTGCAGTGGGTTTTGTCATACATTGACATGAATCAGCCATGGAGTTTACATTCTTAAAGTTAAAACATTAACATAATTTAAATTATTTATTTGAATAAAAAGTCACAGGAGAACCAGTATATGAAAATCACTCTTTATCTGCCATTTTCGTGTGCAAATGGGTATATTAATGTGTGAAAAATAATAACTAAAGGTTATGTAAACTACAGACAGTTTTATAAAATATGCTTCCTTAGTTTTTTAACAACTATATATAGCCATTACAGAGAAGGGAGTAGAGAAACAACAAATTAGTCTATTTGTACACACCTCTCTGTGTACAGTGCAATTTATCTTGAAATCCATCCTACAAGACTGGGATTAGGGTAAGGCAAATGGGGCACTCACTCTGGGCTCAAAATTTAAGGGAAGGTCCAAAACCTCCGTAATAAAGATAAATCTTATACTTTAATATAATACATTTAAAAAATACCAATGAATGCAAAAAAGTCCTTTATGAACAAAAAAAATCCCAAATATCAATAGTTATGTTGATAACTATTGTGCAGAGTCATATAGGAGACTGAGGCAAAGAGAAAAATGTGCACTGCTATACCCATGCTTTTTTGTATTTTCTGTTAATTTTTCCCAGAATACCAAAGTAGTTGAAAAAGTGAAAATTAGGAGTGGTAAAAGTCACATTATTTCTAGTTTAGATATTTTCTTCGTATCAAAACCAGCATTTCTTATCATTTTACTTTAATGGAAGCTAACTCGTCAATAATATTTTAAAATTTACTTCTTTGGTTTTCATTTTTTTTTTTTCCATATTTTTAATTGAGAGGACAGCTATGTTTGAAGTAGTTAATATTGTCTTTAATTTGGGCAAGAGAAACTGGGTGACTGAACTTGAACTAAAGTTATAATCATGTGTTTGCCATGGTTTTATGAAGTTTGACTTATTTGTCTCTAGGTTTCTACTTTACTAATTTAATATTTAATAGATTACACTAAATGATTTTGCTCTCTGGCACATTGATTTCAACAGTTGGAACGGGAACTGACTGAACTCAAAGGATCTGGCAAAGCACACAATGATAGATCCAATAACAATAAAGTACCTGAGCTTGAAAAATCAAAAATCTGTGAAACTGTCTCAGAAGAACCAAGTCTTCAACAGAAGATAGTGATCAAACTAAATGCCTTGAATGAAAGGGTAACATTCTGGAACAAAAAACTAGATGAGTATGTTTAATGAATTATCTAGTTGTTCAAATTTGAAACATGAAGATAAAGAAAGTTCTAGGTCATTAGTTGAGCCCAATTCTCTCCTTCAGGAATGGAAAGAATTACAGCATGAAATACAACACAAGATGTGTTTCCAGCCCAGTTCTTAGGAGAGATGGGCATCTCTGGTTCAAAGCTAAATTTAGTTTTTTACAGAGGCAATACTTTACTAGAAACAGTGCATTTCCTTTGAGTGGCTTCTTGTCACACCGTTACTCTAGTATCTGCAAACTGAAAACATTATTTTTTTTAACATGAGCTGCTACTGGTGCAGAAACTCACAACATAGAGGAGACTGGGCAAAGCACATATAAAAGTTGTCTGGAAATATGTAGAAACAAACTCAGGTTGAGTATCAACTAGAAACAGAAATCAAGAAGACTTAGTAAGTCTGTGAGTTTCCTTTTACTTAGAGGGCACTAAGTGAATAAGTTAGTTTGCCCTGTAATAATACTAGCAAAATAATAACTAATACTTACTGAGTTCTTCCTCAGTGCCAAATTCTTTTCTAAGAGCTTTACATATATTTTGCATATAATCCTCAAAAAGGCCTATTCAGGTATAAGTACTATCAATAATATTATTTTCTGAGAAATTGCAGTAGAAAAATATTGTGATTTGTCTAAAATCTGAGAATCATAAATGGTAAAGCCAGGAGTCTTCTAATCTTCACTTATTCTGAGATTAACAAAATTTGAGGTGATTGTAATTGCCAAAAATAGAATGTCTTTTACTTGGTTTAACTGTTAACACCAGCTTTCTTTATCCACTGATGAAAGCCTTATATTTTGACATCAACTTAGAAAAATCTATCACGAATTTTAGTGTTGTGATTTTTAGATAATTTTAATGTTTCCTTTTTTCTTAAATAGAATTGAAGCAATTTATCGTATTGAAGTAAAACGAAAGAAGAAAAGTCATAGTTTATTAATCCCATTTTTGTTAATTGAATTGGAGACGGTGGGAAATATCCACTTTGAAGAAGGCACTCGATCTGATGACTGGTAAATCTTTTGAAATTTAGTTATAGCTTTAAAACTAATCTTAAGTGCTTAGAATCATAGACCAAAATATCAACTTATAAAAACCTTAAAATGTCCCATTTCAACACACTTTCCATATAGAGTATTCATCAACTGAAAACTGGCAGTTACTTACTTTCAGTTCAGTTCAGTTCATTTCAGTCGCTCAGTCGTGTCCAACTCTTTGCGACCCCAAAGCACGCCAGGCCTCCCTGTCCATCACAAACTCCCAGAGTTTACTCAAACTCATGCCCCTCGAGTCGGTGATGCCATCCAGCCATTTCATCCTCTGTCGTCCCCTTCTCCTCCTGCCCCCAATCCCTCCCAGCATCAGGGTCTTTTCCAATGAGTCAGCTCTTCGCATCAGGTGGCCAAAGTACTGGAGTTTCAGCTTCAGCATCAGTCTTTCCAATGAACACCCAGGACTTATCTCCTTCAGGATGGACTGGTTGGATCTCCTTGCAGTCCAAGGGACTCTCAAGAGTCTTCTCCAACATCATAGTTCAAAAGCATCAATTTTTCGGCGCTCAGCTTTCTTCACAGTCCAACTCTCACATCCATATATGACCACTGGAAAAACCATAGCCTTGACCAGACGGACCTTTGTTGGCAAAGTAATGTCTCTGCTTTTTAATATGTTATCTAGGTTAGTCATAACTTTCCTTCCAATGAGTAAGCATCTTTTAATTTCATGACTGCAGTCACCATCTGCAGTGATTTTGGAGCCCAAAAAAATAAAGTCTGACACTGTTTCCACTGTCTCCCCATCTATTTCCCATGAGGTGATGGGACCTGATGCCATGATCTTAGTTTTCTAATGTTAACCTTTAAGCCAACTTTTTCACTCTCTTCTCCTCTTTCACTTTCATCAAGAGGCTTTTTAGTTCCTCTTCACTTTCTGCCATAAGGGTGGTGTCATCTGCCTATCTGAGGTTACTGATATTTCTCCCGGCAATCTTGATTCCAGCTTGTGCTTCATCCAGTCCAGCATTTCTCATGATGTACTCTGCATGTAAGTTAAATAAGCAGGGTGACAATATACAGCCTTGATGTACTCCTTTTCCTATTTGGAGCCAGTCTGTTGTTCCATGTCCAGTTCTAACTGTTGCTTCTTGACCTGCATACAGGTTTCTCAAGAGGCAGGTCAGGTGGTCTGGTATTCCCATCTCCTTCAGAATTTTCCACAGTTTATTGTTATCCACACAGTCGAAGGCTTTGGTGTAGTCAATAAAGCAGAAATAGATGTTTTTCTGGAACTCTCTTGCTTTTTCGATGATCCAGCGGATATTGGCAATTTGATCTCTGGTTCCTCTGCCTTTTCTAAAACCAGCTTGAACATCTGGACGTTCTTGGTTCACGTATTGCTGACGCCTGACTTGGAGAACTTTGAGCATTCCTTTACTAGCGTGTGAGATGAGTGCTGTTTGCGGTAGTTTGAGCATTCTTTGGGATTGCCTTTCTTAGGGATTGGAATGAAAACAGACCTTTTCCAGTGCTGTGGCCACTGCTGAGTTTTCCAAATTTGCTGGCATACTGAGTGCAGCACTTTCACAGCATCATCTTTTAGGATTTGAAATAGCTCAACTGGAATTCCATCACATCCACTAGCTTTGTTCGTATTGATGCTTTCTAAGGCCCATTTGACTTCATATTCCAGGATATCTGGCTCTAGGTGAGTGATCACACCATTGTGATTATCTGGGTCGTGAAGATCTTTTTTGTACAGTTCTTCTGTGTATTCTTGCTACCTCTTCTTAATATCTTCTGCTTCTGTTAGGTCCATACCATTTCTGTCCTTTATTGAGCCCATTTTTGCATGAAATGTTCCCTTGGTGTCTCTAGTTTTCTTGAAGAGATCTCTAGTCTTTCCCATTCTGTTGTTTTCTTCTATTTCTTTGCACTGATCACTGAGGAAGGCTTTCTTATCTCTTGTGCTGTTCTTTGGAACTCTGCTTTCAAATAGGAATATCTTTCCTTTTCTCCTTTACTTTTATACTCCTTTACTGTGAAACTTCTCTTCGTTTCACAGCTATTTGTAAGGCCTCCTCAGACAACCATTTTGCCTTTTTGCATTTCTTTTCCATTGGGATGGTCTTGATCCCTGTCTCCTGTACAATGTCACAAACCTCTGTCCATTGTTCATCAGGCACTCTGTCTATCAGATCTAGTCCCTTAAATCTATTTCTCACTTCCACTGTATGTTCATAAGGGATTTGATTTAGGTCATACCTGAATGGTAGGTTTTCCCTACTTTCTTCAGTTTAAGTCTGAATTTGGCAATAAGGAGTTCATGATCTGAGCCTCAGTCAGCTCCCGGTCTTGTTTTTGCTGATTGTATAAGTGAAGTCACTCAGTTGTGTCCGACTCTTTGCGACCCCGTGAGCTGTAGCCTAACAGGCTCCTCCATCCATGGGATTCTCCAGGCAAGAATACTGGAGTGGGTTACCATTTCCTTCTCCAGGGGATCTTCCCAGCCGAGGGATCTAACCCGGGTCTCCCGCATTGGAGGCAGATGCTTTAACCTCTGAGCCACAAGTGAAGCCCTGCTGACTGTATAGAGCTTCCTCATCTTTGGCTGCAAAGAATATAATCAATCTGATTTTGGTGTTGACCGTCTGGTGATGTCCATGTGTAGAGTCTTCTCTTGAGTTGTTGGAAGAGGGTGTTTGCTATGACCAGTGCGTTCTCTTGGCAAAACTCTATTAGCCTTTGCCCTGCTTCATTCCGTACTCCAAGGCCAAATTTGCCTGTTACTCCAGGTGTTTCTTGACTTCCTATTTTTGCATTCCTGTCCCCTATAATGAAAAGGACATCTTTTTGGGGTCTTAGTTCTAAAAGATCTTATAGGTCTTCATAGAACCGTTCAACTTCAGCTTCTTCAGCGTTACTGGGTGGGGCATAGGCTTGGATTACCATGATATTGAATGGTTTGCTGTGGAAACGAATAATTTACACCTATACATTTCTCTGTTTACACAATTGCCATGCACCAACGTGGAAACATCCTAATAGTAATTCTTTACTTTTTACTCAATTTCCCTTAGCCCACGAGCAGAATATAATTTAGAAAAGTTTATGGTCAAGAATTCATTTTATGTATGTCTATACTGTTTATTTCTGAACTGAATATAGCCCTGGTTTCTGACTACTGGGTGAGAAGCTAGAGCAGAAAAGGAATGGCAAAGCAGGATTGGCAGCAGCAGGTTGCAAACACTGGAGGATGCTGCCTAGTGTATTTTCTGGCAGTCCACAATCAGAGTCAAACTAGTTACCTAGAACTATCTAGAGTCAGGGTACACATAGACTTTATGAGTTTTAAAATAAGGCAGATACTTAAAAACTAGGAATTCAGGTGAAAAGTCCATCTGGACAAAAACAGAACAGCCACCCCAAACAGAAGCCGGAATCAGGCATCTACACTTCAGAATCAAGGCCTAATGGTAGACACAAGGAAGTGGTTGTGTTGCTTCCGCTAGAGTGTGTGTATGTGTGTGTGTGTGTGTGTGTGTGCACAGTCACTCAGTCGGTCCAACTCTTTGCAACCCCATGAACTGTAGTCCACCAGGTTTCTCTGTCCATGGCATTTCCCAGGCAAAAATACTGGAGTGGGTTGCCATTTCCTACTCCAGGGCATTTTCCTGACGCTGGGATTGAAACTGTGTCTCCTGCTGAGCCATTGGGGAAGCCCAACTAGTGGGTACAGCCCTCAAAAATGATCCTAAAAAAGAGCCTTGGCACAAAAATGTCATAATTACAACTTTCACATTTCTGCAATCACTTTCTCAAAATCAAGAAGCCTATGAATGAGCTGAAGATTTCCCTCAAACTCTAGAAGCATATTGCAAACTTGGATTGTGGAGAGAAACCAGGAAACATTTAAAGCTACAGAATGGACTTGGTATTTCACCCCCGAGGATGGTTTTACTCACAGTCAGTGTTGAAATAAATACTGATTTTTGTGGACTAAAATGCAAAACTTCAGTAACTTTTAGAAAAGAAACATGTCTGAAAGTATCTGCCTGCAATGCAGGAGCTGCAGGTAGACACGGGTCTGATCCCTGGGTAGGAAAGATCCCCTTGAAAAAAGCATGGCAACCTGCTCCAGTATTCTTTCCTGGAGAATTTCATGGACAGAGGAACCTGGCAGGCCACAGTCCGTGGCTTTGCAAAGAGTTGGACACGACTGAAGTGACTTAGCACTGCAGCAAGCATGCACACACTTTAAGCAAAGCCCCTGATTCTATTAGATGAGGCTCTAACTCACTTTTGTGAGTAAAAGCTACTGAAGGTTCCTGGGGAACTTTGGTGGAAAAGTATAAGACACCCTGCCCACAGGAAAAGGAATATTTTTAAATATTTTCTTTTGTATCAGTACACCCATTTGCCCAGTGATTATCACTGTTTGTTTAACCACATAATTTGTTTTTTGTGTACAAACAGAAAAGGTGGGGTTCCCTGGTGGCTCAGATGGTAAAGAATCTGCCTACAATGCAGGAGACCTGGGTTGGATGCCTAGGTCGGGGAACAGCCCCTGGAGAAAGGAAGGCAACCCACTCCAGTATTCTTACCTGGAGAACCCCATGGACAGAGGAGCCTGACGGCCTACAGTCCTTGGGTCGCAAAGAGTTGGACAAGACTGAGCAACTATCACTTTCACTTTTCATATAAAAAGTGCCTTTTCATATAAAAGTTACTCATCCCACTTTCCTTGTAAACAAGTAGAGGCCTTGATTTTTCCAGTATAAGAATTGGATGGTGTCTCTTGCAGGATGTGTGCATCTTTCTTCAGTCATTCATTTGTATTCACTCAACCTACATGACTTGTTTTTTCGTCCTTTCTTTTTAACTTACCACAAAGAAAGCTCTTTACAAAACAAGTAGATTAACTTTTACAAAAATATGTATAAGCAAGATAACTAAAAAGCCATTTAGGTAACCGTATCAGCCTGATAGTAATTTAAATAGCTTTGGTGGATTTTTAATAAGCATTAATAATTGTTTACTTGATTTTACTAAGAATAACCTGGATCCATTTTAAGGAGACCATCAGATATATGTTGGCAGCATTTCAAGGACTGTTGGTTACTTTTACCATACTACAAGCTTGACGACTATCTTAGCCCTGATCTTTTATGTATATTAAGAAATATAAATATTTTTACATTTATAAAAATATAGAAAAATAAAAAAATTAGAAAAATAAAAACAGTTGTTCAAATGCTTTAAATTACTCTATGTGGCACATAAGTAGTAACTTTATTTAAACACTAATCATTAGTAATATTTTTAAAGCCAATGGTTTACCATTTAAATAAAAAGTACTGGAATAGAGCTAGAACTATAAAATTTATATAACTATAAGTATAAACTAGAAAATATAAAGTTTTATGTCAAAAAAACCTTTATAGTACAAGAGCATTGCAGATTTCTAATTGTGTATCGCTGAATATTTCTTAGCTTCATTTCTTTTATAAAATTAAAGGGCTTTATTTTTCAGTTTAAAAAAGTCCCGACTTTACAGAGACTTGCCTGTTGAGTAGACTGTTGCCACTATAGCATTTTCATTACAGATCATATTATTTACCTATGCATTGCCAATTTAGTTGTCTATTGACATCAGACAACATTTATCAAATGAGGACTCCAAAGCATCAAAGATACTGTCCTTGTAGTTGAGAAGCTTTTAACTTAGTTATAGATACAGGGCATTTACAATGTAAAGAAATCCCCTCTAGGTACCACAGAACAAAATATGTGACTCTGTGAGCTCCCTGGGGACAGACAGAACATGCCTTATAAATCATCTAGTATAGGGGTAGCTGAATTCATAATTCAATCAATAACTAGTAATTTAAGTCTCCATATCAATTTATAGGTACTTAACAGGTTCACTTTTGTCTATAAAATAACTTAGTAATTAATCTTTTTATTTATAAACATTTCATGCTGCCCTGTTTTAGGCAGCTACAGAAACTTAGACTTTTTGTTTTATACTGTTTTATATTTGTTTTTGATATGGTGTAAGTAAGCAAGTAAGTTAACAGTGTTTATTAAATGCTTGTTTAGGATTTTGAAGTGCATTTTAATATATTTTATTAAGCTCCAGTCATTTAAAATCATATGCATTCTACAAATGCTAGACGAGTACATCATTTGTATCTTAATAAACATTTGTAGGCATCTCTCTGTGTAACTGAATACCTTAGTTTATGTGCATATCACCACTATGGAGGCTCACACATTCAGGTCTTATTGGATGAGTGAGGGCAACCAGTGAAATGAGGGGCCTTCACTCACTTAACCTCTGCAGATTTTGATGCTTTTAGCAATTCCTTTCTTATAACTTCACCTCTCTAGTTATTTTTTGTACTTAGACACTTTCTACTTTCTTTTTACACTCTCCCTTGATAATTTCTTCTACACCTGCACTGTCAAAATTACTTAAGTTTTTCTCCTTTACACCAGTCCTGAATCTAGCCCAATGTCCAACTGGCAAGGCAAACTCAACACATTTAAAAGGGAACTCAGTCAGAAAGTAAGAAAATATTAAGTGGGGTTAGAATCAGAAAGCCTAGGTTCATACTCTATCGGCATAGTCTTAAAGCAGTTATTTAATCCATCTGAACGTTATCTGTAAAATAAGAAAAACGAAAGTCTATCACAAAAGGTGACCGCTAGGATTAGACAAGTTAATGTGAAAATCTTTAGTCCTTAATCTTTTTGCTCTTGTTTTCCTCATCCTGCCTACAAACCATCCTTTTCTTCTGACTCCTCCATTCCTGTTTGTAGTACTACCATTGTCTTAATCATGGAGGCACAATGAACCCTGAAGCCATTCTTGACTCTCTTTTCTTCCTCAATATTCATAATCTAATCAGTCTGAAGAAGACCCTCAGGTTCTCTCCATACTGTCTCTTGAATTCATTCTCTCCTTCTTTGTAACAAAATCACCTGCCCTCACAACCTTCCCCTTAGACTATTGCAGTATTCTAGCCTGGCGAATTTCATGGACAGAGGAGCCTGGCAGGCTGCAGTCCATGAGATCACAGAGAGTCGGACACAACTGAGTGACCAACACTTTCACTTCAGACTACTGCTACATCTAGTACAGTGGCTGTCTGTAGCGGGCACTCAGTACTCACCAG
Organism: Muntiacus reevesi; assembly: GCF_963930625.1. NCBI lineage: Eukaryota > Metazoa > Chordata > Mammalia > Artiodactyla > Cervidae > Muntiacus > Muntiacus reevesi. The sequence goes on from NC_089255.1 coordinate 69,449,198, forward strand.
CCAGTCAGTAAAGACACCTAGTTTCCCATATGCTCCCTTCCTACACCAAGAACACTCTGTTAAAAACAACAAAAGCCTCTTGTACCAATTAGTTATCTTCCAAATTACATTTTAACTCTTCACCGACATTCAGTGCCCTTCACTGTATTGTCTCCAAATTACCTTAAACCTTTTTCAAACTGCTTCAGAGTCAGCTAAACTATGCATGCCTCACTGCTTTTGGAGAATACCTGGTACACCATCACATAGGGGGTTTTCTTTGTTTTGCTTCTTTCACCCAGAATGCCTTACATCCCCTGCCCTTTGTGAGGGATTTTCTTGTCAATGCCGTCAGCTGTAGTCATTGTTATTCTTCTTTTTGAATCTTCATAGCACTGAGTTGTATCTCTCTTATACTCTATAATTTTGCTTATACTTGGCCTATTACTTTTCCACTTTGTTGGTTTATAAACTCAGTGAATATAGAGACTGTATCTTTTTAATCTTTGAGTCTTTTCTATTTTGTTCACTTGCTCAGCAGTCATCCATTAAGCTTCTATCATAAGTCACATTCTATACTAGGTGCTAGTGGTAAGTGGGGCACTTAAGGGAGATGCTTTGATCTGAATTTTGAAGGACAGATAGATATTAACTATACAGAGAATTAGAGGAAGGACTTTGCAGGCAGAGGCAACAACACAGCATGTGAAAGGGTGTGTAAGTAGTATAATACATCTAGAGAGCTCAGTAGTTTCACATGACAAGGGCCTGATCATTAACAGTCTTACAGGCTAGGCTGGGTAGTTTGAATTTTGCCCTTAAATCTACGGGACTCTTTGAAGGAAAGGTGTAGCAGATTTCAATATTATTTTATACAAAGTCCTAGAGAGTCTTTATATCAGGATTTCAGGTTCAGACTAAAATGCAGATACCTCAAAGCAGTGATGACATGCTTCTCAGTGCTGCTGCTGCTAAGTCACTTCAGTTGTGTCCGACTGTGCGACCCCATAGATGGCAGCCCACCAGGCTTCCCCGTCCCTGGGATTCTCCAGGCAAGAACACTGGAGTGGGTTGCCATTTCCTTCTCCAATGCATGAAAGTGAAAAGTGAAAGTGAAGTCACTCAGTCCTGTCTGACTCTTAGCGACCTCATGGACTGCAGCCTACCAGGCTCCTTAGTCCATGGGATTTTCCAGGCAAGAGTACTGGAGTGGGGTGCCATTGCCTTCTCTGGCTCCTCAGTGCAGGTAGCATATATTCAGCTGTGAGAAGTTACCATCCTCCATGAGGTATTGATGATATTGTAAGTCTCATTAATTTTCTGTCAGCATAGGTCTGTTCTCCCTCCTCCAGCAGTATTCCAGCCTCTGAATGATGTTTCCCCATGCACACAGTGTGGCCAGGTGATTGAATTGCTTTATTTCTGTGACCCCAGATAGCATAGCCCTTATCCTCTTAGTACTAGGGTTCCCTGTCTCCAAGACTGTAGGAATTTCACATAAAGAAGGGGTCAACTGCTTAATTCCCAGACAAAGAAAAGCTCTATGAAAGGATCACACTACTTAGAGTTTCCTGTGCCATTTTGGTTCTTGCATTCCTGGGAGACCAGACTAGAAGCGAGTAACTGGCCATTCGTTGAACATGCAAGCAATAAAAAACAAAGGTTAAAGTCAAAGAAAGAGGATCCATCATGGAGTCAGAATGGCTCTTTCCTACAATTCCCACTGCCAATGTCCATTCCACAATGTTGTGGGAAAAGGCAGTGATGGCTTTCATCTGCTTCATCAGATGGATCTTTCTGGGAGTGCGCACCATTGGTGCCAGTGTTCCAGATGTTGAGATTTGTCTTTCTTTGTTTCTCTTTGGAAAAAATTTTGTATTTTTTCTTTTTTTTTACTTCTTTTTCATGAAAGTAACATTGGTTTATAACATTACTTGTTTCATGTGTACAACAGTGTACTTCTACTTTTGTATGCATTATAGCGTGCTCACCACCAAAAATTTAGCTTCCATCTGTCACCATACCATTACGTGCATGCTCATTCAGTTGTATCTGACTCTTTGTGACCTCATGCACTGTAGCCCACCAAGACCCTCTGTCCATAGAATTTTCCAGGCAAGAATACTGGAGTGGGCTGCCATTTCCTACTCCAGGATATCTTCCTGACCCAGGGACGAAACCTGCATCTCCTGCATTGGAAGGCAGATTTTTTACCACTGGAGTCACCATACAGTTGATCCTCCTTATCTTAAATTTCAAATTAATCTAAATTCTGTGCTACTGTAAGACAGGGCCAGAATTACTTTGAGCATGACCAGGTGAGGGCAGCAGAGAGCACATGAGTCCTTAGTTACTTTTTCTGAGATCTTCACATAGCAGGCCGCTACTTCTTCAATTCTTAGCTCAAATATCTTCTCCAAAGGTTCTACCCAAGACCTCTCTTAAGTATTCCATGCTCCATTCCTTACCCCAAACCTTTCTTTATTTGGAGCACTTGTCAGTTTATATATTTTATTTATTTTATTATGTCCTGTTTATTTTGTTGTCCAACTCCCTTGGAATTATAGGGTCAAGGAGAGCAGGGATCCTGCCTCTTTCACTTCTGTATCCCTAGTTATGAAGCTATGGCAATAGTCCAACTGAGAGGTGATGGTGATTTTAACTAGGATAATAGCAGTGGTGATTAAATAGAGTCATATTCAGGATGTATTTTAGATATAGAGCCAAACAGACTTGCTGAAGAGTTGGATATTGGTAAGAAAGAGTGGAGGCATGGTGTATTCCTGGGATTTTAACCTAAGCCACTAGTTAGATGGTGGTGCCGTATCCTGAGGTGGAAAACAGGAGGTGCAGGTTTAAAGGCAGGTGTGTGAGGTGAGTTAAATTTGAGAGGCCTATTACATGTTCCAGTGAACATAGTAAGCAAGTAGTTAGATGTTCAAATGTGGGTATATTCAGTTAAGTGGGGTAAAGGTAAAGCCTGAAAATAAAATGTTGGAATTTACTAGTATAATAAATATAGGTGTATGTGTGTGTGTGTATATATATGTACATATATATTTAAAATATATCTTGCCAAAGGCCCAAGTGAAATCACCTATTAATAGGGTTTATGGAGACCAAGAGGGGAGCCAGAGACTGATTCCTGGGGCAATCCAACATTTAGAAGTCTGTCAGAGGGAAAAAAGGCTGCAAATAAAATTATGAAAGAGTAGCCAATAAGATGCAAGCCAGAAGCGTGTAGTTTCACTGACTCCCCCAAAAGAAACTATTACAATATTGGAGGATTGCTCCATATCTTTTAGTCAGAACAAATATATTATTATTAATAAAGAGCTATTATTCTTCCCTGGTGGCTCAGATGGTAAAGAATTCATGTAGTACAGGAAACCCAGGTTCGATCCCTGGGTTGGGAATGGCAGCTTCTGGAGAAGGGAATGGCAACCCACTCCAGTATTTTTGCCTGGAGAATTCCACAGACAGAGGCTGGCAGGCTACAGTCCATGGGGTCTCAAAGTCTGACAGGACTGAACGAGTAACACTTTCACTTTCAGAGTTTAGCAGTTCTTTTATTGATTGTATAAGAAACAAAACAGCATGTATCTTTAGCAGAAACATAAAATATGGGCTATTACTTTTCTCATATGTAACTTTGTGTTCTCAACATTTTAAGGAAAGTCTGTTATTTTCTTTGTATATATTTTGTATTCCCATATAGGTTTAATTCCTGCTATGAATTAATTCTATCACGTTTTTGTACATGGGACTTCAGAACATATGGTATTACAGGAGTGAAAGTAAAACGTGTCATCAAGGTTAACAACCGTATTCTGAGACTAAAATTTGAAGAGAAATTCCAAAAGTTTTTGGACAATGAACATATGCATGATTCAGAGTAAGAAGCTAACTTCCATAAGAAACATTTTTACAATAGCCTGCTTTTATTTTGTAACAACAACAACAAAAAAAGTCTTTCTGGTTAAAAGTTTACAGTATTGAAAATATCCTTGTTAGTAAATAGTTCCTTTAATGCATCTTCCTGACTAGGATGACCTCATGGTTTATCCACACTGAAGCTCTTTTTGAGACTGATGAGGAGTGGAAATATAAGAATGACACTGGAACATCCAGCAAAAATGGGAAATATCCTGGCTAGGGCATATGGCCATCCTACCCGTGGCTAGGCTTTTTTGAAATCAATTCTAAAACTGTTTTTGTCTTAATTATTCTTAAGGAGCTATCAAAAGATGCTGGAATGCCTTTTTTATGTTTTTGATCCTGAAATTACCGTGAAGAAAAAGCATCTGCTACAAATACTTGAAAAAGGATTCAAAGACAGCGAAACAAGCAAGGTAGCATAAAATGTTATTCAAAATAATGCTTTCTTCCTAATGAATAAAGCTCTGCCACTGATTAAGCATAGTTTGATTCTCAATCCTTTCATTTATATTTATAGCAAACTTCTACTGTTTCACAAAAAAGTTAGTGCTATCCTGAAAAGTACAGTCCCTCAGTACTCAAGAGGGATTGGTTCCAGGACCTCCCACAAATACTGAAATCCAAGGATGCTCAAGTCCCTCATATGAAATGGCATTCTGTTGGCATATAGCCTGTGTACTTCCTTCTGTATACTTTAAATCACCTCTAGATTACTTATAATACCTAATATAATGTAAATGCTATGTAAAGAATTATAAATACAATATAAATTCTGTGTAAATAGTTGTGGAAGCAGGGCAATTTCAAGTTTTGCTTTTTGGAACTTTCCAGAATTCTTTTTTTTTCCCAAATATTTTCAATCTACAGTTGGTTGAATCATGAATTATTTTACCTTTATGATTGTCTATTTAATCTTCCTAGGCATCTTACATTTTATATTGTGATCCTTTTGTGAATCATCTTGAAATCCACTTCTTTAATCTGTTTTAAACGTTCCAAGGTCTCCATCTTGAAAAAATTCATTCACTTAACACTGCTGTGCTTTCTGTCATTCTGTTTTTCTCTTTATTTTTACTACCACCATTTCTTTATTCTCTGCTTCATCTTCCCCACCTTGATACTGATACTGCTTTATCTTTGATCACTCATGAGCTCCAAAACATCCAATCAACCTTTCTCACCCACTTGATGAGACAGCTGTAGTACAGGGCAGTGTTTGCTAATCCTTTTCTCATCATGGCACACATAACCTGAAAATATTGCTGCATTTGAATCCTGGCTTTCCTACTCACCAGCTGGGTGACTTCACCCCTCTGTGCCCACTTGAAATCCATTCTGGGAAATGAGGGTAATAATAGTATCTCCTTCACAGAGTGGTTAGGATATAGTAAGATATACACGATAAAGTTCTTGGATACTTGTTCATAGCATCATTAGTCACAATAGCCAAAAAGTAGAAAGAACTCAAATGTCCATTAACGGATGCAAGGATAAATAAAATGTGGTATATACATACAATAGAATATTATTCAGTCATAAGAAATGAAATTCTGATACATGTTATAGCATGGATGAACCTTGCAAACATTATATTAAGTAAAAGAAACAAGACACTATGGGACAAATATTGTCTGATCCTGCTTACATAAAATATCTAGAATAGACAAATTGGTAGAGACAGAAAGTAGACATTTCCAGGAGTTGGGGAGGATAGAGGGATGGAGAGTTATTGTTTAATGGGTATACAGCTTTAGTTTGGAATGAAATTCTGGAAATAGGTAGTGGTGATAGTTGTACAACATTGTGAGTGTACTAATGCCAATGAATTGTACACTTTAAAATGATAGCTTTTATCTTATTTTTTTTTTACCACAATAAAATTAAGATGGTATAGAAAAACCCTAACAAACTTTTTGGCCAACCCAGTAATTTCAAAACTTCGAAATAGTGACAAGGAGGAGCAGACCTGAGTCTAAATCATGACTTTGCAATTTCCGCTTCAGTCTTAGATAGATTATATAATCTCTCTTAGCTCTAGTTGTTTTTAACTGATAAAAACACATTTTGTTTCTTTTTTTTAAGAGCCGCTTTCACAGCAAGTAATATGAATATTCCTGATAAAATACTTTTAAAGAAATAACTCTAGTCACAATGCAAGCTAAAATTTCCATACATTCGTACAATCAGATATATCTGGAAAATAATGTATAGACTATTAGACCAGTTATTAGACTGTTTATTTAAATAAGAATCTTCAGTGTAATATCCACCAAATATTATATTTCATAGATCTATTTGCATATACATTTAAAATAGATTACATGAATGGTTTTATGGTATGAAGTTGTCCCTGAAGATTATCTGCTTCTTTGCAGTGAGTGACCTGAAGATTCCTTGCCCAGACACATGAACATAAAATGATAAACCATCTGTAGTAAAGTTGAAGTATTGTCAGTCTTATAAAAATTCTCAGACTTTGCTTTTTCTTTATAGCTGCCTCTCAGAAAAGAAGCTGTCATTCTTGCTAATAGCCTAAGTATATGTGAGTGTCCCAGAATTGAATTACTACAGCAAAAGTACAAGGATGAGAAGAAAAACTCTCTTGAGCATGAGCTCTTCAGACATGGTATTATAAATATGCAAAGTTTCTGAACTTTTAAGCTCTGAGTCTTCCAATTCATTAATTACTTTCATAACACTTTTGATGCTTGGTTTTATCAACCTGGGAAGTTTTCTGAAACCCCTTTTATTTAGGATTTACCAGTGAGGTAATACATGACTTTCTGATCTACTACTTTAGTCAGTCTGTCAATGAATATTTACTGAGTGATTATTATCAGCAACATCAATAGGATGAGATTCATTTGCTACTCATATTTAATCTCTCTTATATGAAATAAACAGTTTTCACAGTCTGCTTTTGTTCATTAAGATGTGTCCTAAAAATAGGTATATGTTACACACACTCACCATACAAACCCCAAATTCGCTGGAAAAAGAAAAGAGAACTCTGTCCATTTATGTAATAATCATCATATAAAGCACTCAGGAAGTCAGTCTTACTTGTCCTTAATTATCAAAATATAAGGTGGTAAGAAAATCTGGTTATAAATCTAAAATTGGCAAAAGAACTTTTCCCAGTCTCAGGGTCTTATTTCCAGTGAGTTGGCTCTTCACATCAAGTGACCAAAGTATTGGAGCTTCAGCTTTTCAGCATCAGTACTACCAATGCGTATTCAAAGTTGATTTCCTTTAGGACTGACTGGTTTGATCTTGCAGTCCAAGGGACAAAACAATTAGGTTCTCCCGATTTACATTTCATAGCTCGTACATAGTTTTAAGAAGTTACGTGAATACCTTATGCATAGTAATTTCAAGTTACTTCATAGGATTCAGTGACTCCTAGAGATTCCTAGTAGTTCGTGAATTTCGAGGTTCCTTAATAACTTAAGGGAAAAGAAATGTTCACCATTCAGTAGACATACTGAGTGCTATGTGCTAGATACTTATGATACAGAGATGAATTTTTACCCAGTTAACAAGAACAACAAATTTCTTAAATTCCTTCGTGAAAATATTGTTAAACATTGCCTTATTTCCTTCTTTCCTGTCTGTAAAGCTTTGCTTGATATAATCACAGGAATCCTCTTTAATAACCATTTTATTTATTCAACAAATATTTATTGAGCTCCTCTATTTTGGATCAAGCAGTGTGCTATGTGCTATATGGATATCTAGGATCCCTACCTTTACAGAATATACAATCAAGTCTGGGGGCAGTAAGGAAGGTAAAATTGGACAATTATTAAGATGAATTCGTGTTAAAATGTTTTGTTTTTTCATACTAGGCATCCTCCTGATTACCAAGGTTTTTCTTGGCCAGAGTGTTCAGGCTCATGATCAGGACTCCATCAGTCAAGCCAACTACCCAATGATTAATTCAGTGTTCATTCCTCGAAAATATTTACTAAGTATGTCTGCCATGAAATAAATCTTTTTTCATTTTTCTGACTACAGAATATTTTCATTTAATAAAGATGCTTATAATTTAACCTCTATCTAACAAAGCTTATAAACTTCTCTATAAAACCCTGTTCCTAGCCACTAATGAGCTTCTGTATTTCTCTTCCCTACTTCAATGACAGTTATATATTTCTGTGCATAGATATTTTATTTTGTAAAAGTTACTTTTATATTTTATACACACATATATATGTATAATATATTGTATGTATCTCAAAAGAGAGAACCCACCCAACTTTTAACAACAAAGTAATATGTTTAGAGTAATATATTTATCAAAAGCTATATGGTCAAATTCTGATTAGAAAAGTGAAAAAGTATGAAAAAGAAAAGGATATGAATAAAACTAAACCTTACTAGTCTGTTTAGTCAAAGGGTGACTAGTTTTGATAGAATTAGGAAATTGTCAAGGATGGTGGGAAGATAGAAAAAAACCTCAATAACATATTATTTGGAACGTACTGCTGTTGTTGCCGCTAAGTTGCTTCAGTTGTGTCCGACTCTGTGCGACCCCATAGACGGCAACCCACCAGGCTCCACCGTCCCTGGGATTTTCGAGGCAAGAATACTGGAGTGGGTTGCCATTGCCTTCTCTGTGGAATGTACTGAGTTTGTTGTTTATTAGTCTGTGTAAGGGTGAAAAGTGTATATTATGTTTCACTTTGAAGAGTGTTTATTTATTTTGCTTGTTTTTGTTATTTTATCCTAGATTCTATCATGGGACAAAGAAACTGTGATTGCAGTGTTCGGCAGTGCAAGTGGTTTGTCTTTGATCATGACCTTGTTTTGCCTGAATACATTGTGGAATTTGAGTACATTACAGTGGTATGAATGCATTTTTAAAACTGGAATTCCTTAAATGAGAACAGAACAGTCATTTGAAGTCTAATAATGTTATGTCAGGTTTATGTTATATTATATGTACAGGCATACCTCAGAAATATTGTGGGTTCAGTTTCAGACCCTGCAATAAAGTGAATATTGCAATAGTTAGTCACACTTATTTTTGGTTTCCCAGTGCATATGCCGACTGAGCGACTGAACTAAACTGAACTGATAAAACTTACTTTATACTTACTATAGTCTATTAAGTATGAAATGTCTAAAAAATATACATACCTTAATAAAAAAGTAGACTTTATGGCTGAAAAATGTGACTCATCATCTGAGCCCAGTGAGTCATAGCCTTTTTGCTGGTAGCGGATCTTAGCTGCATGTTGATGCCTGCTGACTTATCAGGTGCTAGTTGCTGAGGCTAACTGGTGGCTGTGACAATTTCTTAAAATAACCTAACAATGAAGTTTGCTACATCTGTTGTCTTTTCCTTTCATGAATGACCTATCTGTAGCATTGCAGTGCTGTTTGATAGCATTTTACCCACAGAACTTTTTTCAGAATTCCACTGCTTTATCAACTAAGTTTATGAAGCATTCTAAATCCTTTGTTGTCACTTCAACAATCTTCATAGCATCTTCACCAGGAGTGGAAAGCATTTTCTTCGCTCATCTGTTAAGAAGAAACTCCTCATCTGTAAGGTTTTATCATGAGATTGTAAGATTTCAGTCACATCTTTGGGCTCTATGTCTAGTTCTCTTGCTGTTTCTAAACTATATCTGCAAATGCTTCCTCCACTGAAGTCTTGAGAGAAAGAAAGTGAAGTTGCTCAGTCATGTCTAACTCTTTGCAACCCCAGGGACTGTAGCCTACCAGGCTCCTCTGTCCATGGGATTTTCCAGGCAAGAGTACTGGAGTGGGGTGCCATTTCCTTTTCCAGGGGATCTTCCTGACCCAGGGATCAGCTCGGGTCTCCCACACTGTAGGCAGTTGCTTTACCATCTGAGTCACCCAGGGAAGTCTTAACTTCTTTCATATTCCTATTAATGTTGATATTTTGAACTCTTTCCATGAATCATGAATGTTCTTAAAGACATATAGAATGGTAAATCATTTCCAAAAAGTTTTCAATTTCCTTTGCTCAGATACCTCAGGATAATCTCTATCTATGGCAGCTATTGTTGTTCAGTCACTCAGTCGTGTCTGACTCTTTGCAACTCCATGGATTACAGCACACCAGGCTTCCCTGTCCTTCACCATCTCCTGGAGCTTGCTCAAACTCATGTCCATTGAGTCAGTAATGCCATCCAACCATCTTGTTCTCTGTTATCCCCTTCTCCTCCTGCCTTCAGTCTTTCTCAACATCAGGGTCCTTTCTAATGAACTGGCTCCTCGCATCAATTGACCAAAGTATTGGACTTTCAGCTTCAGCATCAGTCCTTCCAATGAATATTCAGGACTAATTTCCTTTAGGATGGACTGGTTTGATTGCCTTGCAGTCCAAGGGACTCTCAAGAGTCTTCTCCAACACCACAGTTCAAAAGCATCAATTCTTCAGCACTCAGCCTTTTTTTATGGCCCAACTCTCACATCCATACATGATGACTGGAAAACCATAGCTTTGATCAGATGGACCTTTGTAATCAAAGTGATGTCTCTGGTTTTTAATGCACTGTCTGGTTTTGTCATAGCTTTTCTTCCAGGGAGCAAGCATCTTTTAATTTCATGGCTGCAGTCACCATCTGCAGTGATTTTGGAGCCCAAGAAAATAAAGTCTGTCACTTTGCCATGAAATGATGGGACTGGATGCCATGAGTTTTTTGTATGTTGTTTTAAGCCAGCTTTTTTCACTGTCCTCTTTCACCTTCATCAACAGGTTCTTTAGTTCCTCTTTGCTTTCTGCCATAAGGGTGGTATCATCTGCATATCTGAGGTTATTGATATTTCTCCTGGCAATCTTGATTCCAGCTTGTGCTTCATCCAGCCTGGCATTTCTCATGATGCACTCTGCATATAAGTTAAATAAGCAGGGTGACAATATATAGCCTTGACATACTCCTTGCTCAATTTGGAACCAGTCTGTTGTTCTGTGCCTGGTTCTAACTGTTGCTTCTTGACCTGCATACAGGTTTTGCAGGAGGCAGGTCAGGTGGCCTGAAATTCCCATCTCTTGAAGAATTTTCCACAGTTTGTTGTGACCCACACAGTCAAATCTTTAGCCCAGTCAATAAAGCAGAAGTAGATGTTTTTCTGGAATCCTCTTGCTTTTTCTATGATCCAGTGGATATTGGGAATTTGATCTCTGGTTCCTCTGCCTTTTCTAAGTGCATTTAGACATCTGGAAGTTCTCAGTTCACGTACTGTTGAAGCCTAGCTTGGAGAATTTTGAGCATTACTTTGCTAACATGTGAAATGAGTGCAGTTGTGCAGTAGTTTGAACATTCTTTGGCACTGCCCTTCTTTGGGATTGGAATGAAAAACTGGCAACTATAGCCTTATGAAATGTATTTCTTAAATAATAAGACTTGAAAGTAGAAATTAGTCCTTGATCCATGGGCTGCAGAAGGAATGTTATGTTGGTAAGCATGAAAGCAACGTAAATCTCATTGCACATCTCCACCAGAGCTCTTGGGTTACCAGGTTCATTGTCAATAGGCAGTAGTATTTTAAAAGAAATTCTTTTTTTTTTTTTCTGAGCAGTAGGTCTAGACAGGGGTCTTAAAATATTCAGCAAACCATGTTGTAAACAAATGTGCTATCATCCAGGCTTTTTTGGTCCCATTTATAGATCACAGGTAGAGTAGATTTAGCATAGTTCTTAAGTACTGTAGGGTGTCCAGAATGGTAGATGAGCATTAGCTTCAACTAAAAGAGCCCTTAACAAGAGAGACAGCTTGATCTTTGACTCTCTGAAGCTGAGCACTGACTTCAGTGCTATGAAAATTCTAGATGGCATTTTCTTCTAATAGAGTGCTGTTTCATCTATATTGAAAATCTACGTATTAGTGTAGTTACTTTATTAGTGATCTTAGCTAGATATTCTGGATATCTTGCTGCAGCTTCCACATTAGCACTTGCTGCTTCACTTTGCACTTCTATGTCATGGAGATCTCTTCTTTCCTTAAACTTCATGAACCAGGCTCAGCTAGCTTCAGACTTTTCTTCTGCAACTTTCTCACCTCTCTCAGCCTTCATAGAATTGAAAAGAGTTAGGACTTTTCTGTGGATTAGGCTTTGACTTAAGGAGGGGATATTGTGACTGATTTGATCTTCCATCCAGAGCACAAAATCATTTTCCATATCAGTAATAAGACTGCTTCACTTTTTTTACATTCATATATGTTCACTGGAGTAGTACTTTTAATTTTCTTCAAAACTTCTCCTTTGCATTCAAAACTTGACTGTTTGGAGCAAGAGGCCTAGCTTTCAGCCTGTCTCAATGTTCAACATGTCTTCCTCACTAAACTTAGTCATTCTAGCTTTTGATTTAAAGTGAGAGGTATGTGACTTTTCCTTTCACTTGAACAGTGAGAATCTGTTCTAAGGTTATTAATTGCCTAAATTTTAAGATTTAGGGAATAGGGAGGCCCAAAGAGAGGGAGAGAGGCAGGGAAATGGCTGGTCAATGGAGTAGTCCAAACACAGTTCACTGTATAATATGAACATGGTTTGTGGCAACCCAAAACCATTACAATAGTAACATCACAGGTCACCATAACAAATATAATCTTAGTGAAAAAGTTTGAAATATTATGACGATTACCAAATGTGACAGAGACATGAAGTGAGCAAATGCTGTTGGAAAATAGCACCAATAGACTTGCTTGATGCCTTCAATTTGTTAGAAATCCAATAAAGCAAAATGCAACAAAATGAGGTATGCCTATATATAAATGTAAAATGATTATTCTGTGAGGGATTTAATTTTCAAAGAAAATAATTATTACACCTAAATTTTTTATTTTGAAAATATATTACATGAGTAGTATATAGCTGTAGTCTCGCTAGAAAAGATTAAAACTGTATTGGAGAATATAGAATACACATGAAAATCTGCTTTCACCTCAACCCTATCCCACTGTCTTTCATTAAGGCATCCACTGTTAATAGCTTTGTGGGTTTGCTTTCAATCTTTTTTACCCTATTTTGAAATATTATATTTATTATTAAAATTATTTTAATATATATAGATCCTTATATTCTGTTCCATTGATCTATTGGTCTAATCTTGGGCCCCTACCATCTTGTTTTGGTTATTACAACCAGATGATATGTTTGGATATGTGATAAGGCAAATTCTCTTCCACTTATTTTTTAAAAAATTTCTTGACTATTCTTGAACATGAGGAGGGCATGGAAACCCAGTCCAGTATTCTTGCTTGCAGAATCCCATGGACAGAGGAGCCTGGCTGGCTATGGTCCATTGGGTTGCAGAGTCGAACATGACTGAAACGACTTAGCATGCACGCACACATTCTTGAACGTTTTCATTTCCAAATTAAATTTTTAAACAGCTTGTTAAGTTCTATTTAAATGTCCTACTAGGATTTGATTGTAACTGTATTGAATTTAAATTTATTTTGGGATGAACTGTCTTCTTTGTAGTATTGGGCCTTGCATCCAGGAACATGATACGTTATTCCATTTACTCAAGTCCTCTCCCATATTTTCCTCTATATAGGTCTTAAATGTTTCTTCTTATATTTCTTGTATAGTTCTGGGCATTTATATTTTATGTTGTTATGAAGAGGATTCTATCAGTCAAATATACTTTCAACAAAAGACACAGAAACCCAAACAAACAGAAAACAAAATAACTGAAAAAACAAGAAGTGGAGAGGCCAAGTCCCTGCTGTTGTGACTGATTTCACAACAAAGTGATGTCAGCAAAGACAAGAGCTCCATCATCCTGCTTGTCCCTTTATGAGCTGTTTTAGTCTGAAGATCAAATGTTTCCTTTAACTCTGGGAAGTTTCCTTTTCTTAATTCCTGTATCATTTCTTCTCTTCTATTCTCTGTTAAGCCCTCTCAAACTCCTATTTGGTAAACATTGAATATTCTGAACTGTTCCCCCCCTCAATGTATTTTAATTTTTTTTCTCTGTATTTTACATTTCCATCTTTAAATTCTTTGTTGTGAAAAATGCCCTCTATATTAGCTTCCACACTGTTAATTTGATTTGCTGTAGTATCCATTTGGTTTCTCAGGACATTTCTTGAATATTTCATACTTCACTAATTGTTTTTATGGTGACTTTGAAGCATTTACCCTATTTTTTCTATAGCCGTCTATTCTTTTATAGATGTTTTGTTCTCCTAGATTTTAAAAAGAATTCTCTTATGGACCATTTTGGTTTTTTGTAGAGCCATTTCTGTTTGTTCATGTTGTTTTTTCCCAGTCATCCACAATTCTTATGATAACTTAATTGCCTAATAATTACCTAGAGCTTCCTCCTGCTACTTTACTTGTTCACTCTAAACACCAAGTTTCTTGGAATCTGCTCTTTGAAGTGGTTATCTCCTGCATATATTTTGGCTGCAGGTTACATTTCTGCTTCTATTTGTCAGTTCAGTCTCTTCTAATTTATATCTCACAACTTTTAGTCTTTTGTTGGTGCCCTCTCCACTGTGATAAAATATTTTTAAAATGTCTTTTTCCAGTTTTAAGGAATTTTCAGGAGGAGGGAATGAACACACCCATTCTTAGTCCACAATTTTAATCTATTCTCATAGATTTCCTAATGTGATACAGATCATCATAGATACTACTATATAATGGAAAAAGTTTTAATTCATCTTTCCTCCATAGCCTATTTTTCAAAATGATAAATACAGCAACCAAATTTTCAATGTTTTTAATAAATTTTTTAGGTCAAGGCTCACTCTTTATTTTCTTCATTCAACAATATTATTCTAGAAGAAAGCAAAAAAAATTCAGAAGGATCAGTATTATCCCAGGATTTGAAATTTGATGATGAAGTTATAAAAATGGATCCTAGGATCAAGCCCAGACCAAAACTTATGAGTTTGGATGATAAAACAATACTTTCCCTTGCCAAGACTAGTGTTTTTGGTCATATTGTGGTAAGTATGATGAGGAAATTCTATTGAGACATTAAGCTTCCTTCTATATCTTGACTCTCAGTCTGTCCATTTCAAATCTGCTACCATTCTATCCAGACCCTATTGCCATCCTAGATACTTCCATGGGGCTATTACACAATTAAAGGAGGCTCCATGCACATAATACTCTATTAACATGCTCTTTGGATGCCTTCAGTATATCGCTAAGTATAACTCAATACAAGGGGTGTGCGTGTCTGTGTGTGTTGGGGTGGGAGTGCATGCCTACTAGAGCTATGCAAAAGAGGTTTTGTCCTACTTCCGCTTCAAGGCCACAACCCATTCTCCATACTGAAGCCAGAGTAGTCTTTTCAAGTGCAAATCTGATTTGTCATCCCTCACCACTCCTATATGAAATGCACAAATGCTTTTCATTGTTTTCAAAATAAAACCAAAGTCCTTAATATGGCCTGTAAGGTTTTATATGACCTGGTCCCAGGCCTGTCTTTCCAGACTCTTCTCATATTACCCTCCCTGTAGCAATCTGTAGTCAGCCTCCTTTTTGTTTCCTAAATGTACCTTTTGCCGCCACACAGCGTCTCCACGCTAGCTACTTGAGTAGCTAGTAGTAGAGTCTCACGCTGCACAGAATGTTCTCACGTGAACTTGTTTCTCCTATTTAGCTCCCACACATGTTTTAGATCTATACCTAAGCATTAAGTCCTTCTCTTACCTCTAGGTCTAACTACAAATCTAAGTAAGATTCCTTTGTCATGTGCTCTGTGTTCTTCCTAAACTATGGAATTTATAGTAAATTATATAATTTACAGAAGCTATGACTGTTCTTAGTCATTTATATTCCCAGCATGAGGGTAACAATATAAGACTGTGCAGTGTGCATTGCACAGAAGGGCCACATCTAAGGGGCAACTTTTAAATATACAGTAGCATATTTACTACAACAACTTTCTGATGACTGGTGGTGGAATTTCTTTTACTAACAAAATCAGTCTATTGTGACAATTTTCTAAAAGCTGGAAATAAAGATGTCTTGAGGTAAAAATGTCTTTTTATAATTTACTCATAAGTACTGTGTGGACCAGCATTAACTTTGCCATTATCTAGCACAATACCTAGCACATATGAGATACTCATTGGATATTTGTTCTAAAACAGAATGTCTGAGCGGTTCTTACAGAGAAAGTGAGTTATCGACTTGAACCTACAGAAGTAGTAAACAAATTGATATTAATTGATAAGTGATAACAATACTTAAGACAAGGTATTCTTATTTGACATATCTTTCTATGCATTTACTGAAAACTGAGGTACAGATAAAAATTCAGAAATTATTTTTAACTTGAAAGTCAATTACTTTGCTCCATTTTGACATTTTAAAATCCATTGTTTATGATAGTTTTTTCCAAATGATTATGTGAAGCAGAAAGAGAATGCAAAACATATATTTTAAAATAATAAATGAGGTTAACAGTTCTCAGTCTGCTTCTAAAAATATTCAAGACATCTTTTTAAGATAGTTTATGAAATTGCTTTGATAAAACTGTATTAGCATCATCCACCAAATCTTCAAGTCTAGATTAAGTCTAGACTTAATCTAGAATCTATAATCTTCAAGTCTAGATTAAGAATTATTATTAGAGATGAAGGAAAATTTTATAGCATGATAGCAATATCACCATCTTTATCATAAATATGCAGTATACTTAATACAGGAACAATCTTCCAGCTGACAGTATGGAGAAATTGTTTCTGAACTATAATGTCAAGATTTCATATTTGATTAATGCATTTTTTATAATAAAGCCTCAATAGAAAAGGTTTAATAAATCAGTGTTCTGATAGGACTGAGCTTCTAAAACATGTATTCCTGTAGATTTAAAGAGATTAAATAAAAGTAAAAAAAATAGCACCAGAAAGTAGGTCTTTTTTTAATTATCTTTGGTTTGTAAGATAAGAAGCAGAAAGGAGAAGAGTTTAAGACTTTGGAATATCTTGACCAGTGTGACCTCCACCTGACTATTAATTTCGTCAATACCCATAACATAAGAATTTAAGAATTCATCTTAAATTTGTCTATATTTCTTAAAAACCAGCAAATTTTCTACAGTTTCCAGTAAGAATTCTAGATATTAGAAGGCTATTTAGACATCACAGCCTTTATTCTCCTTTATTTGTGCCATTACTGTAAGAGAAATTGAAGGTACATATGTCTTATTTTCTTTTCAGATATCCCCACTAGATTGAGTTTTATGAGGACATCCATAAAAATAAATAAAATATATAGAAATGAAAAGCCCAGAGTAATATAATTTTATAATTTCTTACAGCACAATTAAATACTAAAAATTAGAGTTGTCAGTTATAAGTCTGGCTTTTGCACTTATTTATTCATCTAGCATTTACTGAGAATTTGCTATATTTTAACCATTGAAGCAAGTACTAGATGTTCAATGAATAAGTTTTCTTCCCTGCTCCAAGGGTATTATTTTAGTGAAGAAGACAGATATATAAACAAATACAAGACATTTAGAGCTGCTGGGAGAGGTCCACAGAAAGAGGTGGGTTTATGTGAATTTCTGAAGGATATGGAAGATTTCATTGTTTTTGTCTTCCATGCCGAGGAATACTTTATCTGTAAGCACATGGTTTTGAAAGACCTAGTGTCTTATCTAGGGTGTGTCATGGTGGGAATATAGGTGTAGGTTGGAATACAAAGATACATGAGACTGACTGAAAGAATGAGAGGTTATAGCTACATTAGGACTCTTTGCCAGGCTACTCTGTCCAAGGAATTCTCCAGGCAATACTGGATTGGGTTGCCATGCCCTCCTCCACTGGATCTTCCCCACCCAGGGCTCAAACCCACGTCTCTTGTGTCTCCTGCATTAGCAGGTGGGTTCTTTACCACTAGTACCATCTGGGAAGCCCATGCAGGTATCAGAGTCTCCCCTAAATATAAAAATATAGTAACATTCATTTTCATATAGCCCTGGATCAAATGGGCAGGGAAAATCTGGGTCAATTTGTGATGCAGAGACTTAGACATCTCTCTACTCCTTCTTTGATGTAGTATCTTCTTTGATGTTGTATCCTCCCACTTTAACACCCTCAGCCTTTCTTCCTTAGTCCAGGGCCCTCATTTGGTTTCCTGTAATCAGGGTATATCCTCGCCATCCTCTCTCCTGTGAGGCAACCTAGCCAATACCCAAAATCTTTAGAGCCTACATTGTTTACCAGCTAGCGTTGAGAAATAGAACTGCCCTAATGAATGTAACAACAAAATCTTTAATCATCTTCTAAAAAGAATTTCACGACAATTATTAGTAAACTTAGAGCAAGTGGAAAATCAAATTAATCAAGTACCAGTTCCAATACTGCTATTATAAACTTCATCTTGTAAAATCAGATTATAAAAACAGACTGTACTTTTAAAATTAGATTTTTTTCTCATTGGCTCTCTCTTAATGTTATTTAATAGCTATAATTAGAATATAATTTGCCTTATTTTTTATTTACATTTTATTTTACTTCAGAGTCTGAATCTACATGGAAACAGCTTGAGTAAATTGAGAGATCTTTCCAAGTTAACAGGACTTCGAAAACTTAATATCAGCTTTAATGAATTTACTTGTTTAGATGATGTATACCACCTGGTAAGAACTTTTTTGAAATTATATAAGTAAAATAAAATTATTAATTTAATGGATAAATTATTTTTGTAATAATTACCTCATCTATACCATATTAAAGATATATAGCCCAAATCAGGAACAAAGCATGCATAAAACTATAGTATGTTACTTTCTCTAAAATAGGTCTTAGAGTTAGATTCTGTTTACAAACCACATATACACCTGTGATCATATCTGAGTTCTAGCTACTTGAAAATAAATGTAAAACTACTCCAGACTCGTTTTTAAATTGTCATTTATAAGCTATCATTTCCAATTTCTTCTGCTATTTTTTTCTCATCTTTTTTTCTCCTTCTTGTGAGTCCTTATTTCTTCTTCACTTTTTGGTTTACCACTTCACAGCTAATGTTTTCAGTTCTTCCCATCTGTTCATTATCCTTATGGTTATCTTGTCCTCTCTGCCTTGTCCTTTCTACCCAAACTTCAGATCTTGTTTGACTTGTGTTTGCCTTCCTATAAATCAAAGGACAAATATGGTAATACACATATACACACAGGTACGGATCTTGTCTGGAATTTTTTCTCTGTCATATGTCGTGTAACAATAATTACATATGGGTTCCAGAACTGCAGTCCAGCATCTCTGTTTCCATAGGTCTCAGGTCATCGACATACCTTTTCAGAATATATCCAATGAGATATATTCAAAATACATCTCAGCTCTTGCCCGTTTTCTACCTCCTCGTAACCACGTCAAGGCCCTTGCACCATTACTTCTCCTACTGTGGTGAGAGTTTGCCACTTTGTTTATTGACCTTAGATTTTAGTATTTAAACTCCCTTTTTTCTTTTAGTAAACCAGAATCTTTTTTTTTATTAAATTGGGGTAACATTGGTTTATGACACTATGTAAGTTTCATGTGTACAATATTATTATATTTCAACTTCCGTATACACTACAGCGTGCTCACCACCAAAAGTTTAGTTTCTATCCATCACCAAGCAGTTGACCACCTTTACCCATTTTGCCCTCCCTCCACCCTACTTCCCCACTGGTAATCACTACTCATATAGCCCATATAGTTCCTTTTATTTATGTGTTTATCTTTATTTGATTTGGTTTATTCCTTTATTTTGTGTTTTTTTTAATTCCACATATGTGATATAATACAGTATTTGTCTTTCTCTGACTTATTTCTCTCAGCATAATACCTTCCATCCATGTTGTTGCAAATGGCAAGATTTCATCTTTTTTATGTCTCAGTAGTATTTCATAGTATATATATACCACATCTCCTTTATACATTCATCCATTGATGGGCACTTAGGTTGCTTCCGTATCTTGGCAATTGTAAATTCAGCTATGAACTCAGGGGTACAATATTTTGAATTTATGTTTTTATACTCTTTGGATAAATACCCAGAAGTTGAATAGCTGGATCAGATGGTGGTTCTATTCTTAATATAAAATAGAACTCTCCATACTGTTTTCCGTACTGTAAATTGGCTGCACCAATTTACATTCCCACAAACAGTGCATGAGGGTTCACTTTTCTCTACATCCTCTCTTGTTATTTCTTGCCTTTTTGATAACAAATCATTGTGGTTTTGATTTGCATTTCCTTAATAATTAGTGATGAACATCTTTTCATGTACCTGTTGTCCATCTAAAAATAACTCTGGAATAATGACCATTTAGCTCCTCTGCCTATTTTTTAAATTGGGTTGTTTGGTTTTTTGTTGTTGAGTTTTATGAGTTTTTAATATATATTTTATATCAGCCCCTTATCAGATACATGATTTGCAAATATCTTCTCCAGCTCGGTATGTTGTCTTTTCATTTTGCTGATGGTTTCCTTTGCCATGCAGAGCTTTTTAGTTTGGTGTAGTCCCATTTCTTTATTTTTGCTTTTGTCCACATTGCTTGAAGAGTCATATCTAGAAACACATTGCTAAGACTGATGTCAAACAGCATACTGCCTTTGTTTCTTCTAGGAATTTTAATGGTATTAGGAAACTGGATAGGCACATGTAAGGCCATAGTCCTTTTTAACAGAATTCACTATAGGGTTTGGTATGCAACTGAGAAAAGAAGATAGTTTAATAGAGGTCCCAGGACTATATAGTAATTGGTGGCATTTTTTGTTTAATTTTTTTCTAATGATTTTCTAGCAGTTCCAACGGTTATAACAAACACTGTAATTTTGCTAAGGCACAAATAAAAAGAGTAAACTCTAAAGTCACACAGGATGAGTGAGTTTAGCCAGCTGCCCAGTGTGTATATTGCAGTGTGGCTATGTTGTTCTTTTCATCATCATAGCCGCACAGCCTACTTATTGAATAACTATTACCATGGTCACTTTACATGTAAGAGAACTGGACAGATTTTATGCCCAAGTGTTATTTTTGAACTTTAGAACTAGGTATAGACTCCTCAAACATCAAGAATCTGATATATAAATATGTCTCTAAAAATGACTATAACGATCTTCAGGTGTTCAAAGAGAAGAAACATTGTATATGTAGAATAAAACACAGATCCTGAAAACCATATACTACAAATATGTGGTTTAGTAAATTATTATAAGGTGAACATGCTTGTAAGTATCGTCCAGGTCAAGAAATAAAACTCTGCCACCCAGAGCATAAATCCTTATATATGCCCCATTCCTTCAGGAAATCATTATCCTAACTTCTATAGTTATCCTCTCCCTGCTATTTCCCCCGCATAGTTCCATCACCCAAATGTGCATCCCTAGCACAGCCGTTTGGTTTCCCCCATTTTTTAAATGTACTGTATTTTTTAAGTCTCTTTTAAGTTTCCTTTCTATTCTCTTTCACACCCCACTGTTTATTTGTTAGAGAAGGAAATGGCAACCCATTCCAGTTTTCTTGCCTGGAAAATCCCATGGTCAGAGGAGTCTAGTGGGCTGCAGTCCTTGAAGTTGCAGAATCATAAAACAGTTGTAGAAAAACTTGCACCTTCCAACCCAAAGAGTTTCCCACAGTAGACCCTGCCAATATATTACTTATGATACAACCCTACATGCCCTCCACCCACCAGTTTTTTTTTCCAAATTGGCAACTGGATCCAGAGATTGGATCAGACTGAGATTGCATTCCTCTGGCAAGACTGTAAGAGACCTATAATGTCTAGTCATCACTTTTCTGATTCAAGGAGGTTATATCCATTGTTGTTCAGTTGCTCAGTCGTGTTTGACTCTTTGCCAGCCCATGGTCTACAGCACGCTTCCCTGTCCTTCACCATTTCCTGGAGCTTGCTCAAACTCAACTACATTGAGTCAGTGATGCCATCCAACCATCTCGTCCTCTGTTGTCCCCTTCTCCTCCTGCCTTCAATTCTTCCCCAAATCAGAGTCTTTTCCAATGAGTCAGCTCTTTCCATCAGGTGGCCAAAGTATTAGAGCTTCAGCTTCTGCATCAGTCCTTCCAATGAATATTCAGGGTTGATTTCCTTTGTTCTCCTTGCAGTCCAAGGGACTCTCAAAACACCACAGTTCAAAAGCATCAATTCTTTGGCACTCAGCCTTCTTTATGGTCCAACTCTCACATCTGTACAATGAGACTACTGGAAAAAGCATAGCTTTAACTGGACGGACCTTTGCCGACAGAGTAATGTCTCTGCTTTTTAATACACTGTCTGGGCATAGCTTTTCTTCCAAGGAGCAAGTGTCTTTTAAGTTCATGGCTGCAGTCACCATCTGCAGTGATTTTGGAGCCCAAGAAAATAAAGTCTTTTCCTGTTTCCATTGTTTCCCCATCTATATGCCATGAAGTGATGGGACCGGATGCCATGATCTTAGTTCTCTGAATGTTGAGTTTTAAGCCAGTTTTTCATTCTTCTCTTTCACCTTCATCAAGAAGCTCTTTAGTTCCTCTTTGCTTTCTGCCATAAGGTTTGTGTCATCTACATATCTGAGGTTATTGATATTTCTCCTGGCAATCCTGATTCCAGCTTGTGATTCATCCAGCCCAGCACTGAATATTCATTAATTCATTGAAAATTATTAAATAGCAATATTCTTATTCTCATTTCTTTTTCATTTATTAATTGGAATATTTTACAGAGACATTTCCCTTATCTATTATTTGGATACCTAGTAGAACCATTCATATAGAAAATCCAGAACAGATATTTGATTATTTGCCTTTATTTACAAACTTTGAAGATAATGAATTAGTTCCTTATTATTTCCCAAAGATGAGCAATTCTTTTTCTGTTTTAATATCATTAGGAATGCAGGGACTTAAACATATTTGATGATATTCAATTTATTGCAATTATCATCATGATGAAGCTGAGATTTTCTCATCCTTAGCCAGTGGAAGCATCATAAAGTTATCTCCTTTAGCCATGACTCTAGTAGTCTGTGACAGCTTCTTTGCCACCTAGCATGAATGATTTTCCACACACATTTTGTGTATTTTTCTACTGCAGACATGGAGTCAACTATTTCTTCAAGAAGCCCTGGTTTCTTTTAGAGAAGTGTTATTTCAGGATCACATCCTGGGTTGGTCACTGTTTATAATTCTTTCCATTGGACAGGACTTGTTGTGAGGGGTGTGTGTGTGGGAGTGGGGCTGGTATATGTGCATATGTATAACTAAAACTAACCTTATGAATTTATATTGATATTTCCAATTCACGACTGCAAATCATTTAGCCTAACCTTTCCTCTGTTGTTGTTTTGGTCAGTTGTTAAGTCATTTCGGACTCTTTGCAATCCCATGAACTGCAGGACACCAGGCTTCCCTATCCTTCACTGTCTCCCAGTTTGCTAAAACTCATGTCCATTGAGTTGGTGATGCCATCCAACCATCTTATCCTCTGTCATCCCCTTCTCCTCCTGCCCGCAATCTTTCCCAGCATCAGGATCTTTTCCAGAGTCGGATCTTCCCATCAGGTGGCCAGAGTATTAAAGCTTTAGCTTCAGCATCAGTCCTTCCAACGAATATTCAGGGTTGATTTCCTTTAGGATTGACTGATTTGATCTCCTTTCTGTCCAGGAACTCTCAAGAGTCTTCTCCAACACCACAGTTCAAAAGCATCAATTCTTTGATGCTCAACCTTCTTTATGGTCCATCTCTCACACCTGTTACATGACTACTGGAAAAACCATAGCTTTGACTATATGGACCTTTGTCAGCAAAGTGATGTTTCTGCTTTTTAATATGGTGTCTAAATTTGTCATAGCTTCTCTTCCAAGTAGCAAGTATCATTTAATTTCTGACTGCAGTCACTGTCCACAGTGATTTTGGAGCCCAAGAAAATAAAATCTGCCACCCTTTCCATTTTTTCCCCATCTACTTGCCATGAAGTGATGGGACTGGATGCCATGATCTTATTTTTTTGGGATATTGAGTTTTCTCTGTTACATACATCTATATCTTTTTTCAACACCAATAATCCTGATTTTCAAGGTTACAAGGTGATAGAATTAGTATATTTAATAATCATTTATTTGTTTTTATCCCCTGTTACAAATACAACAGCCTTGGAATGACAGTGCTAATACCCTCATCAACTTGTTACCATAACTATTTTTCTTTTAATTTTGTGTATGCTCTTCCAGTCTTCCCTATTTTAAAAAAGTTAAAATTATCATACTATATCTACTTTGAGCATGTAGCCCTTACACTCTGTACACTCTACCTTTTAGATCATTGGTAATTGTATATTTAATTCTCATCACCAGTCCTTAGATTGGTATCAAACATCTTAACTGTCAGAAAAATATTCTATTATAGATTCCTCAAGAAGGGCTTATAGGAACAAAATCCCTTAAGTTACTATATGTTGATAATAGTTTATCTATGTCCTTTATATCTGAAAGACTGTTTTGTTAGGTATAAAATCCTTGGTTCACAATTTTGTTTCTTGGGCATCTTAAATGTTATTTAATTTTCTTGTGGCATAAAGTGTTGCTGTAGAAAAGTCTGATGAGAATGTATCATTTTTTCTCTTATAAGTCACAGGCTTTTTTCTTCTAGATGTCCAAAGGAAGTTTTTTAGTTTTCATTAAAGTCTAGTAATTTTATTATAAGAGTATGTCTTGGCATTGGTTGTTCTGGGTCAAGATTTCACATTCACAGTATGCTCCTCCAAAATAAATATTAAAATCTTTTTTTTTTTTGAACTGAAAGTTTTTAGCAATTTTTGTTTCCTTGCTTTGGTTTTCTTCTTAAGGAACTCACATTATCCATATATTGAATCTTTTCTTCACTATTTGTCACTTTCTCTTGAGTCCTTTTTATAGCTCCATTTAGATTTTTTTAATTGATTTGATTTTTTAATATTTCTGTCTTTTCACTTTCTGTTTCTCTTAAGGTGTTGTCTGTTGTTTACTTTTTTTGTCTTTGGCTAGTTTAGTATTCACTTCTGAAATGATTTTATTATTTTATTTTAGATTCTTTTCTGGGTTCTTTCACTTCACTTCTGAATTTTTCTAATCCAGATTTCTGTTGTTATTTTGTATCTTGTATCAATCTTAACATCTTTTTGCTTGCTTTGAAATAACAGGTTTATAGTCATGATGTTTCTTGGGCATGTTTTTCTGGTATACTTTTATTGCTCACAGCAATATTTCTGTCTCTCTTTCACGCATGCATAGTTTGTTTAGCTTTGTCTGGGATTTTACCTCAGTACTTTTCTGCTGCTCATTTTTCAGTGAAATTACTTCTTCTTAACTTTCAAAATGAAAGTGGGTGTTGGGGAAGCTTTTGTAATTTCACAGAACTCCCTCTTCTGCTGTTTATATGTACTGTTAACAGTTGTAGCACTTATTTTCTGAGATTTCCTGACTCTGTTTCCTTCTTCCACTTCAGTCTGAACTTTCTCTTTTATTTGCCTCCTTTGTCCTTATCCTGTTTAATTTTGACTTAGCCCAGCAGTTTCTTTTCCAAGAAGGATTCAGTTCTTACCAGAGCCTGGTGGGGCAGTTTGAAAATTCATAGGTGCTAGACTGGTCCAGCCCCTTCAGACCTTTTTACTCTTGGTCCCATGCACTTATCTGGTATCAGAGGAGGCAAAACTCGCACTTTCAACTGCACTCTGTGCCTTCAGAGAGTCCACTGAATATTGGTTGGCTATTTTGGGGCCCAGGTCTGTCAGATGAGATGCCCTGACGCTTCCTTCTTCCTCTCACATAGACATGGACATCATGTAGTCTTGTGGTTGTTGGCAGTTTATCCCCACCAACTTCTTTTGGGACTTATGGGGCTACCTTGTTATGTAGCTTTATTATAAATGTTGTCCATGGAATTTTGGTCTTATTTTTACTTTCTTTTTATGTGGGGATTCAGAGAGATTGAATATCTATGCTGCCTCCGCCTACGTATTTTCCAATAATCAACTTTGTATTTGTGTTTAATATTAATTATATTTATCACTGTATCACAAAAGGCTATGCCCTGATTTAATCACTCACCTATTAGTTCTATCATCTAAGTTTTTATGCTTGCCTTTAGTTTATCTCATTTTTTACCAGCTGAGCCACTAGGGGCTCAGATGGTAGAGAATCTGCCTGTAATGCAGGAGACCTGGGTGCAACCTCTAGGTTGGGAAGATCCTCTGGAGAAGGAAATGGCTACCCCCTCTTGGAGAATTCCATGAACAGAGGAGCCTGGAAGACTACAGTCCATGGGGTCGCAAAGAGTTGGACATGACTAAGTGACTTTCACTTTTACTTATCTCATTTTTACTATCATGTTCCTTAACTGTGTCTCTACCATGGAGAGTTTCTATACTTTATTTTATGATAGGCATTAGGTTCTACTAGGTTGCAGAAAGTAAACAGATGGTTACTATGTGTTCATTACCCTGTCTTTGCCTTGTGAATCAGAATTCCCAATCTATGACTGTTTATATAATGAAAGACCTGGCCTTCATAAATGGTGGAGATACATTATATAATTTTTATAGATTTTTTAAAATCTAAGCAAGACATCCATATAAGGTAAAATTGAAATATCAAAAGCTGTATGTCTGTCATCCATTCACTTGAACTATCAGGAAAGGAGAGTATCCAAGCCAAAGAAATAGGAGCAGATTTTTTTTCTCTGAAAATAACTATACCATAGTCAGAGTTGGCCAAGGAGAGACAAATATGTATGGCTATTTGCAACTTTATAGATTATAGAAATAATACTTCTGTCTTACCTTTTCCAATGAAAATTTTAGTGTTAAAATATTTCTGATGCCTCAAGACAGCTAATCTACATTCAGAGATGGAACTATTATCCCTAAAATATTTTAAATGGGTCTTGTCAGTTTTAATCTTTGTAATTTGGGCTGAATTGTACCATAACTTACAAAAGATTTAAACCAAAACACAAGAAATACTAAAATGCCAAGTTCTCCAGCAAAACTGAAAATATTATTCCTTGAATATTCATGGAGTGTATGGAGTCTCCTTTATATTCTAGGAATATAAAAAAGTGAAGATCCTACCCCTGTTTTCAAGGAAAGAAGACAGCTATCTTTATATATATATATATATATATATATATATATATATATATATAATGAATTGTTCCCAAATGCTAATCAGCATGCAAGTGTCAGAATTTGGGGCAAGTTTTTAACCATTTTTTGATGAAAAATGGCAAAAGATGGACCATATAGTAAATTTTTATAAATCTAAATTTAATTTAAAAGACTGTTCTAAGATTATATCCTTAATACTTTCTACTGCCAAATGTCCTTTCATCCAAGAAACTATAATGATAGTAAATTATAGGATTTTTTTACTGTGCCTACTTAAATAATAAAAGTCAGTAACACTATTTAATTTCCAGAAACTTTAGATTTTAATGATCTGAACACTGAACTCTTGAAACCTAGTCATTGTAATAATAGGTGCTATTACAACAATATAAACTATGCATTATATAGCAGTAACTAATTCTATGGTGAATTAAAATGATTGTTTAAGTTATAAAGAAATCAAGTTTATTTTTAATTTACAGTAATATTATTTTTATTTTAATAAATATGTTGCAAAATATTTTCTTCATGTTGCCTTTATCACTTCCTGGTTCTGGGTCTGAGTTAGTATATACTTTAAAAGAAAATTTTGTTTGCACTGAATAGAAGTAGCAAATTGTTTTAAAGATTTCTTACAGTTAAGTAAAATAAAGATCTAAACATATAAATGGCCAAAGATGAGAAACTCAACAAGCAAAAAAACTCAACAAGCAATACTATAGATACAGGTTTCCCTGGTGGCTCATACGGTAAAGACTCTGCCTGCAATGCGGGAGACCCAGGTTCAATCTCTGGGTCAGGAAGATCCCCTAGAGAAGGAAATGGCACCCACTCCAGTATTCTTGCCTGGGAAATCGCATGGACAGAGGAGCCTGTTGGGCTATAGTCCATGGGATCTCAAACATGGAAAAGGCGTGCAACTTCACTGGTAATAATGTAAATTAAAATAAGGCAGGTAGGTTGGTAGGTATTTAAGGAATGAGCATTCTCAAATCCTATTGTTGGAAGAAAAAACTGATACAAACTTCCTTTAAACTACTTGGCAATATTTATCGAGTCTTAACAATATAGAAATCCTTAAAAACCATTAATCTTATTTCTAAAAACCTTTCCTGAGAAAATATTGGAGTCTCGCTTAAATTATTATGAACATGGACATTTGTTGCAATGTTGCCAACAATTAGAAGTCACATAAATGTCCATAGCAAAGTGTTTTTAAAATTCTAATAATTTACATATTAGAATATTATACAATCATGAAAAATCATTTTGAATAATATTTAATAATGTGTGAACATGTTAGAAGGGAACAAAATTCCATATAATAGAGTAATAAATTTGTTTTATATAAGAAAAATATATGAGCATATAATAAAAAATGTCTTCAATGGTTCTTTCTGAGCAACAGAATTATATATGCTTTCTTTTTTTTATTTACTGTATTTCCCAGACCTCCAACAAAAATGTGTTACTTTAATATTTTTTAAAAAATTATTATAGAAAAATCCTGTCCTTTTAAAAAAGGAAATTATAGAATGTAACTGGTTTAGTTTCTGCCTCTGAAGATGAACCTTTTTAAACTAGGCCATGAGTTTAAACCAGAAGCCTAGATATAAGAAGTGTAATTCTTTGTTGGGGACAAATTTTCTTGTTAGTTTCTCTTTGCTGTCTCTTCTGTAAAAACACATACTGCCACTCTATGTTACAAGGGTGAAGAGAGAAGTAAGAGAAAATTACTAAAATAAAATATCTGTAGCTCTTTATTAATAGGAAAATAGGTACTTTGATGCCATTACTGCAGTATAGGCTACTGTTTTGGTTTTCTGTAAGGATTACCAAAAAGCATGGAAAGTACTTACAGAATCAGAGAGAGAAAAAAAGAAGTGTGTAAATACAAAGCATGATCCTTCTGGCATCACTTCTATTTGTATGTGTTGCAGTATAACCTTGAATATTTGGATGCAAGTCATAACCATGTGATAACCCTTGAAGGATTTAGAGGTCTGATGAAACTTAAGCACTTAGACTTGAGCTGGAATCAATTGAAAAAATCTGGCGATGAAATAAATATGTTATGCAAACATACCACAAGCCTTCTCACTCTTGATATTCGACATAATCCATGGCAAAAGGTATGTAACAGACATGTTTATAAAAAAACAAACAATCATTTTTATTTCAAAGCTGTTTTCTCACTATTATTCAATAATACCCAGAAGCAAACTGTCTTTGTCTCAGTAGAGTTCCTTGAAGTATTTCATAAATTGAATATAATGTATTGATCAAGTGAATCAAATGTTATTATAGAAAAGTCATTAATTTCACATCAGATCTTTTTGCAGCCTCTAATAGTTTGAGAGTATTGTGGTCTTAAGAGCATCAGATGTCATTGCCATCTGAAAACCTTTAGAGAAATTTTATAATGCACTACATATAGCTCAGTGTGCTAGAATCATACTGTAGTGAGGCACAGGAACCAAGAATAATAGAATATTATACTGTGAGAGAAACATACTGTTAAAGGGGGAACAAATTTGTCACATTCTCTGATAAACCTAAATTATAAAGTCTTATTTATGTTCTGTTATAAAAGGAAATTTGAGCACTTTTTTCTCATCACAAAAATATTTAGATTCATGCTAAGGACTTTCGGTATTCAATGATTATATTGAAGAATATCTCCAAGTATTTAAAATAAGCCCCAAGTTTATAATTTCAAGAATACATCTTTTCTTGCTCTTCAAAAATGTATATAGACCGTGTTCAACATTTTAAAAAGGGACTAAAGCATGATTGTTTCTATTACATTGGCCATATTACTATGTTTATACTGTTGTATTTCTCCTTTTTCACTCCATAAAATTGAAGCATATTTTTTACCAAATCAGACTTCCTGAATGATCATAGTAGAGCTATAGCCCTGCTGCCAAATTAAATGTCAAGAGCTGAAGATCTGTATTGGCTCACCCAATTGGCTGAGTAGCTAACTGCTGATCTAGATAAAAGGAGGCACTGCAGTTCTTTGAACACTTTCCATCACTGTCACTTTTCAACAGCTAGTGGGATTTCCTCCCTTCACAACAGTAGAAGTATCCAGCTTCAAACAAAACAGATTAATTCTTAAATATAATTTAATATCAACTATTATTTGAAGAATTAAGTTAAGCCTTTACTTTTAGACATATATAATAAAGTAGGAGGTGCATAATTTGAATTATGTGGGAAGGAATGAAGAAAAACTCCTTTCCATGTCATAACATTATGTAGTATTTTGTAAAAATTACCTTTTGTTATTTTTCCCAAGCCAGCCACATTAAGGCTGAGTGTTATTGGCAGATTAAAGACTCTTACTCATTTAGATGGAGTCCTCATTTCTGAAGAAGAAGCAACAGCAGCTATGAAATTTATTTCTGGAACAAAGATTACTCAGGTTGGCTTTTACTGTTTAATATTTCTTGTTCTATTTAGAATATACAAATAATATTTCCCATACTCTTATTTCATTATTGAGATTTTGTATTCTCTCTTAGCATGCTAATAAAAAAGTTCATCTATAGCAATCATATCACTTGAAAATTTTTTTCTGCTTAAATGTATCCTATTAAAATACCAGGTGGTTGTATGGAGTTTCATCCCTGGACACTACCCCAAAAATACCTCTAGGGTAACTGTTTTTTTCCTAGTCAACCTGAACTCATCTGAGTCCTTTCTAGAGTCTTCATGAAAATAAGCAACTTTCTGTGGATAAGGTAAGCCTAGAGACCTTGAGAAAGCATTTAGTGACTTATTTACCTAGTATTGATATTATATGTGTCTGGGTGAAAAAAACAAAGCCTATTAACTTGGGGAAGGGGAAATACCTGTATTATCCAGATTAAGAATGCTACTTTAACTAAAGTTGCTTCAATATCCTTAATATCTCCACTCTAGTTATCTAGGTATTTACTTTCTGTAGAATATTTGAATGTTAATTCCTTAATGTAATGTTTAATTTTGGATCTGTTTAAAGTGAAGGAAAGAAACTTTTTTGTTGATCAAAATATCACTGACTCCTAAAGAAGACATGGGGATTTACCCTACCAGACATCAAAACTTGCTAAAATCTAGTGTGGATTTGGCAGAGTTAGACAAATAGACCAACACAACAGAATATAAGGACCCAGTGTAGACCCACACATACATGAAAAAGTGATAAATCCAGAGCTGACGGTATAGATTAGGGAGTTTAGTCAATAAAAGGTACTGGGATAACTGCATTAAGGTTTCACTGCAAAATGCAAAACCAAAATATTTTAGAAGAAAAGATCAGAAATTATCATTATAACCTTGAATTAGGGAAGAATTTATTATGTAAGAAATAAAGAGCATAAACTATAAAAGATTGGATTTGTCTATCTTAAAATTAATACATCTAATCCTTAAAGGGTAGAAAGTCAAAAGACAAGCTATATAATGGGAAAAGAAATTTGCAACATATCTAATTGACAAAATTAGATAAAATTAGACAAAATTCTTTATATATCCAAAATATATTAGGAAAAAGACAACCAATCAAACAGAAAAATGAGCAAAAGATTTAAATAGTCACTTCACTGGAAAGGAAATCAGAACAGCCAAACAACTTAGGAAAAGATGCTCTACCACATTAATACTCAAGATAATAAACATTAAAACTTTAATGATCTACCAATTTATGGCCACTATTGGGGAAAAAAACACTCTTGACAATACCAAGTTTTAGCAAAGATTTGACGTAAAAGTTATTACAATTGGTGTAACCACTTTGGAAAACAAATTGACCCTATCCAGTAAAGCTGAATATATACATACCCTAAACCCAGCAAGTTATATACTCCAAAGAAACTCTTGCATATGTGTACCAAGAGTCATGCACAAGAGTATTCATAACAGCAATGTTTATAATAGCAAAACAACCCTGAGATCAGCTCAGTGTTCATTGACTTTGAAAAGGAAATACTATATAACAATGACATGAATAAACTACAGCTACAGGCAGAAGTGTAGATGAATCTCATAGATACAATGTTGAGCAAAAAAGCAAGTTACAGAAGAATACAAACATTATTCAATTTTCACAAAGTTCAAATATGTGTAAGAATAACTAATATTTTATTTATGGATAAAAACATAGGTCTATAAAGAAAACAAGTAGTGGTAGATACAAATTTTGAGATTATTTGATTGCTTCTTAACAGGACTGACTGATTCACTTGAGATGAGTGATGGCTTCTGAGCAGCAGAGAAAAAAGATCAGGATGGGAGACATAGAGAGCTTCTGGGGTATTAGGAATATTCTAGCTCTTAAACTGGTTTCATGGATGAATTACATGGTGTTTGTATTATAATAATCCTTTCACAGTTTTATAGATATTATTTTATTATAGTTAAATGACTGACAAAACAAAAACTGAGTAAGATATATGATTTAAAGTATATCAAGTTACTGAAAACACTTTAAGACATAGAAAGTGTCATATTTTAAAATCACTCATTGGATCAGCCGCCTGAGAGACAGTGCTTCTAACTGTGTATACATGGGCCTCTCTGTGCTAGTTCCTTATTCATCATGTGTTTTTCTGTTTTATTAGTTATCTCTCTTACGGCATTCTAGTACTAAAGAAGAGAGACCGCGGATTCTCAGCACATGGCCTTCTGCCAAAATTCTGACACAGACTTCAAAGTTAGGACCACATTCACATATGAATGGAAATTGGTACTTGAAGGTAAAAGCAATTCTATTAAACTTAATGTAAAAATCTTAAGTTCAGTTGATTTTAGTCAGCTTTGCCCCTTATGTCATAAAGAGGGTACAGATAGGTAATGGGCAGAAAACTGGGAGAGACAAATTAAAATTGAAAGAGAAGTCAAGTTGTGACTGGCTATGTCACAGGGCTAGACATCAGGACTAGGCCTCAATGTTCCAGATGTTCAAGTTGGATTTGGAAAAGGCAGAGGCACCAGAGATCAAATTGCCAACATCCACTGGACCATAGAAAAAGCTAGAGAGTTCAAGAAAAACATCTACTTTTGCTTTATTGACTATGCCAAAGCCTCTGACTGTGTGAATCACAACAAAATGTGGAAAATTCTTAAAAAGGTGGAAATACCAGACCACCTGACCTGCCTCCTGAGAAATCTATATGCAGGTCAAGAAGCAACAGTTAGAACTGGATATGGAACAACTGACTGATTCCAGATTGGGAAAGGAGTATGTCAAGGCTGTATATTGTCACCCTGCTTATTTAACTTGTATGCAGAGTGCATCATGTGAAATGCCGGGCTGAATGAAGAACAAATTGGAATGAAGATTGCCAGGAGAAATATCAGTAACCTCAGATATGTAGATGACACCACGCTATGGCAGAAAGCAAAGAGGAACTAAATAGAGCCTCCTGATGAAAGTGAAAGAGGGGAGTGAAAAAGCTGGCTTAAAACTCAACATTCAAAAAACTAAGATCATGGCATCTGGTCCCATCACTTCATTGCAAATAGATGGGGTAACAATGGAAACAGTGACAGACTTTATTTTCTTGGGCTCCAAAATCACTGTAGATGGTGACTGGAGCCATGAGATTAAAAGACACTTGTTCTCTGGAAGAAAAGCTATGACCAACCTAGAAAGCATATTAAAAAGCAGAAAAATCACTTTGTCGACAAGGGTCCATCTAGTCAAACTATGGTATTTCCAGTAGTCATGTATGGATGTGAGAGTTGGACTATAAAGAAAGCTGATCACCGAAGAATTGATGCTTTTGAACTGTGGTGTTGGAGAAGACTCTTGAGAGTCCCTTGGACTGCAAGGAGATCAACCAGTCAGTCCTAAAGGAAATCAGTCCTGAATATTCATTGGAAGGACTGATGCTGAAGCTGAAACTCCAATACTTTGGCCACCTGATTCAAAGAACTGACTCGTTAGAAAAGACCCTGAAGCTGGGAAAGATTGAAGGCAGGAGGAGAAGGGGATGACAGAGGATGAGATGGCTGGATGGCATCACCAACTCGATGGACATGAGTTTGAGCAAGCTCCAGGAGTTGATGACGGACAGGGAAGCCTGGCATGCTGCAGTCTATGGAGTCACAAAAAGGCGGACATGACTGAGTGACTGAACTGAACTAAGACCTCAACAGTGGTCACTCTAGCACAGGAATTTAGGATAAAGGTACACTACAAAACCAATGGGTAGATTCTGATAATATATCAAAATAAACAAGAGGACTTTAAAGCTCAGAGCCAGAGACCAAGTCAAAAGTTTGGATGTTAAGGTAAAAAGAATCAGGAATCCTGGCAAGGGAATAGGGGAACTGGTCAGAATTCACCCAAAGCTAAGGGAAAATGTTATGGATCACCCGCAGCTTCTTGCTTCATAAAGCAGCATGTAACCTCTTGCCAAAGGTAGAAACTGAGTTAACAGAATCTGACCCTTGAAAATGGAAGATATTAGTGCCATTGTTTTTATTACAGGATACAGAGATATTTAGCTGTGATGCTGGCTCAGTTTTAGTCTTAGCTGACCCCATGGGCAGTTCTGGAATTACAATGGCCCTTTAAATCTGTCCTCAGTTGGGCTAAGAAGGCCAGGCCTTTCTTTGCCAGGCCTTTCTTTCCCTTCATCATTGGGTAAGCGCCAACCTGGGAAGGGGCATGACCCTGAGCAAGGCAGCTGTCTGCAGCTGATGCTGTCCCTGAAGGGACTGACAGTTGAAGGCTTTCTGCCAATAGCATTTCCAGCAGCTGAGACAAGGCCTTCAGTACTGGGAAGCTGACTGGCACAGCTCAGTTCCTACAAAACCATATAAGTCCCTCTTTGAGTTATAATCTCAAAAAATAAACAGAATTTTACTTTTCTGTAAATTAAGAGCTTTGCCATGTCTTTGGTTCCTAAAGGATTTTTTTTCATGTTGCCACATTTGAATTATTTCATTAGCCTTTTTATCTTATAACATTGAATTCTGACATGATTCAGAAATAACATATAAAGTGAATCATTCTACAGATAACTGCGTTAAATTTAGATGGGCAACATCTTTTTGAAATCACAAATTTAGAAAAATTGGAAAATTTGAAATGGGCTTCATTCAGCAACAATAATCTCACTAAAATGGAAGGCTTGGAATCTTGTGTTAACTTGGAAGAGCTCACATTAGATGGAAACTGCATCTCAAAGATAGAAGGTAAGATGTTAGATAATCCTAGAGTCTTAAAATATGAATGTCTAATTAAGAAGAGTAAAAAGTGAGTAACACTGATGAAGGAATTTCTGAAGAGGAAGATCTTCCAAGAAGTCCCAAGAAGGTTTGGAGTAGAATATTCTGTCTAACTCACTTCAGCCGTGTCCAACTTTTTGTGACCCTATGAACTGTAGCCCGACAGGCTCCTCTGTCCATGGGATTCTCCAGGTCAAGAATACTGGAGTGGGTTGTCATGTTTTCCCTCCTCCAGGGGATTCTCCTCACCCTGGGTTAGAACCTGTATCTCTTATGTCTCCTGCATTGGCAAGCAGGTTCTTTACCACTCGTGCCACCTGTTAAGCCCAGAGTATTCTAAACACCTCTTAGTGGAATCTGTGGTTGGTTACTATATATAATGAGCCCAACTAGCTGATTTTCATTTCCTCTGCCTTCCCTCCCATCTTTGAACCCATGTTTACCATCTATTACCAAACCTAGCATGTAACAAACTAGGCAGAAGTCAAGATCTATACCATCGTGTATATATTAATAAATGAATGAATGAGGTATACTTTTGAAAAAGATAAGTACACATACACAAACACACACACACACATCAGCATACTTATCTAGGTTAGGATATTTCTGAATGTGCATTTTGGTAACAGGGTTGGCATTGAGAGAAGGTAAAAATTGAAAACCAAAGCCTGGGAAAGAGACTTTATTTGCTTTTGAGTTGTTTTTAGCATGTATGTGTACTACCTCCTTCATAAAATAGAAATTTTTACTTTAAAAAATTACATTTGAAAAGCAAGTGTTAATTATCTTTAAAAATAGAATGTTTAACAGTCATTATACTTTATTTTAATGGTGATTAACAATAGTTTATAAAAAAGTGCTTGATCATAGGAATCACTTAGGATACTAATCAAATATATGTACAGATTCACAGGCCTCTCTTCTATAGATTTCAGC
Source organism: Muntiacus reevesi (assembly GCF_963930625.1). Classification (NCBI taxonomy): domain Eukaryota; kingdom Metazoa; phylum Chordata; class Mammalia; order Artiodactyla; family Cervidae; genus Muntiacus; species Muntiacus reevesi. The sequence continues at coordinate 69,485,358 of NC_089255.1, forward strand.
TGAGTAAGAGGGTAGAGAGGTTTAACTCAGGCATCTGTGTTTAGAACCATCACTAGTCTTCCACTCCCATACAATAGGGTGTGAATTTTGCTTTGTATATACAACTGAGAACTCATTTCCTTTTTATTCCCCGCCATATGCTCATTGAAAGGAAGAATCCTTCAACCTGTCTTTCCCCTATACCCACTTTTCAAAGATAGCTACCCCACTAAACTTTAACAGATATTTACCTTTTTTTTTTCCCAAACACAGATAGGCCTAATATCCAATTTGAAGACTTTTGCTTTGATAATACATCCTAACTGGCCCCAGATTTACTTTCAGCATTTCATAGTCCCATGATAAAGGCTGATGTGAGAGGGGAACATGAATAAAATTTATTGAGTACTCATTTATTTGCCAGTAGCTATAACTGATACTTTTCAAATATCACTCTATTTAATTCCATAGCCCTTAGAAGTAGATTTCGGTATATCCATTTCATGGATGAGGAAAATTAGACTCAGAGTTTACATAATTCTACATAATTTATCTATGGTCCTAAATCTAGTAGTGTTAAATTTGAAATCAATTCTGACTCCAGATTATGGTCTTTCAACTGCATCATCCTATCCACAGTTACAAAGTGTCTACAGTACATATTATATTAATATATAGGGATTAGATTGTAGTGAGAGGTAGCATTTCTGTCTTAAAGTACTTCTAAGCATAAAAAGGTAGAATTAAAGTTCTTTTTTTTTTACTGGAAATGATGCCACAGTAAGGAATACTTTCCAGAGCATTATATTCTAGTTCCTTACCCTTAATGTTTTACAGTTCGGGTTAGTGATTACTTTAAGCTTTGTGTAGAGCTTTATATTATTGTGATGATGAAAACCTTAATTAATTACATCATTAAAAGGTTATTTGAAAGCTTAATTCAATATTCCTACACAGTGCTTTCCCTTAACATCTAAGAAAAATGAGTCTACTTAGAAATCCAAAATTAGAATTTAACATATTAGTTGGGACTTAATGCACATTATATTCTTCTTTAACAAAAGGGAAAACAATGATGATCAATACTATAAAGTCTGTCAAGTGACTTGAACTTAGCAAAAGAAAACAGTAAGACAACCAGCAGCTTATTTTTTAAATTAACCTTTCAGTGCTGTCTGAATCTTTTTTTGAATTTGCTTATTTTTCTAGGCATTTCCAAGCTGACTAAATTAACCCGCCTCAGCATAAATAATAATCTCCTCACTGGTTTGGAAAAGCATACTTTTGATAACATGCTTCATCTGCATTCCCTTTCTCTTGAGAACAACAGAATCACTTCACTGAGTGGTTTACAAAAAGCTTTTACACTAATTGAATTATATGTAAGCAATAACTATATTGCTCTCAATCAGGAGATCTACAATTTAAAGGTGACTATCTGGGGGCACTAATGTTTTTATTTTTCTAAATATTTTATTTATTTATACTACGAAAGTAATACATGCTCACTATATAGAATTTGGAAAATATAGAAAACTGTAAAGAAGAAAATAAAAATCAGGAAAAACAAGGTTTGTTAAAATGTATCTGCTTTCAATTTGTGTACACATACAAACATGTGAGTGTATAACCATAGTGTCCCCAAGTTGATAGCTTCACAGAAATATATTTTAGTCCACAAATAAAATAACCCTATCCCCCATTCCTTCTAACTGTGCCTTCCTTAAGTATTTCCAAGGACTGCCTAACCTGACTGAGGGATAAGATTCATTAACAATTCCTGTTCTCAGAGCAGTTCTTGATTATCTTTCACTGCTTTCTGGTTCTTATTGATAGCTTCTACCCTCTCTGGTCAGCTTTGCCCAGTTTTGCTTTCTATAATTCTCCCCAGTAAACCTCTTATATTGAGGCTACTGTATAACAGGTTTTACTGGAGGTTTTAATAAAATGGCAGTTTACTACAACAAAGAATAGGGATTTACTTCAAATGTAATGTAGGACTTCATAGTTTCTAAAGTTCAAAGGTCATTTCTTACCACTGAGACTCCCAATGGCCTCTCTCCTTTTGCTGATACCACATTGCTAGGGCTTTATCTCCTACCAAAAACTTACATCCATTTCCTATCTTTTCTTGCTTGCAAACTTATCCTCATCATATTCCCCCAATACAACTACTTCTAGAGCTGTAGAGTCAACCTAATCAACAATAGCTACATAATAAACATTTTACATTATAGATGCAGAGTAAGTAGTTTTTACCCTCTCATGTCAGGGCCCTTCCTTCACAACAAAGGCACATCAAAATATCTTATCTAATAAGGAAGCACATTGAAGTCTGCTACTCCCTTACCAGGCAGAAGCACTTCAGTTTTATCCCTCATCAGAAGACTGTGTTTTTCATTGCTTCATTTCACTATTTTATTTGTATATGTGCGTGCTCAGTCATGTCCAGTTCTTTGAGACCCCATGGACTGTAGCATACCAGACTCCTCTGTTCATGGGGTTTCCCAGACAAGAATACCAGAGTGGGTTGCCGTTTCCTCTTCCAGGGGATCTTTCCCACCCAGGGATCGAACTGGCATCTCCTGTGCCTCCTGCATTGGCAGGTGGATTCTTTTACCACTGAGCCACCTGGAAAGCCCATATTTGTATACTACATAATAGCCACATACTATTTAATAGACTGTTATTCCATAAACATAGCATATTTTTTAAACTTTGCTAAGTTCTTTACAAGTCTTTATCATGGGTAATACATTTAGCAGCAGTATCCAAAAAGTGATTCTGATCATATAATATAGACCACTGAAATGCTGCACAAAATTATACCTTTAATAGTCTGAAAGTATACTATAAATAGTACACTTCAAAAATCTCAAATCACTATGGAATGATAGAGTAATTCAAATATTGAAATTCAAGGATGATTAAACTCTTAAGGGGAAAAAAACTGGTTAGAGTGAGTGTATATGTATGTCACATTAAATGTATGTATTTTTATTATGCAGGGTTTATGCAACCTGGTTATTCTAGACTTGTATGGAAACATTATTGTATGGAATCAAGAAAATTACCGGTTGTTTGTAATATTTCACCTTCCAGAACTGAAAGCTTTGGATGGAATCTCAATTGTAAGTTTTTTGTTGACTCATAGCATTTGGTCCAAACTGCATATTAATATATACCCATAGGTCATAGTCATTTTGAATGTTGCTTTATCACTAGTATGTAACCCAAAGTTACTATGCTTATTAAAATCTAGATCCCCAAAGCACATTTTAGATCTGGGCTTTAATTTTTTCTCCTTTGGCCAGTTTTTAATTGTCTAAATGAGGTGGCACAGAAGAGAAGACACTGCTTACATTTATACCCACTGAATTCAATGCCTAACAAATAAAGAGCACAATTTTATGAGACAGCAGTGTTTAGAGCAATAGACAAAAAAACCAATAGGAGACTATTAGCTTAGTCTAGATATGAGGTACTGAGAAACTGAAATGAACCAATGGGAAATAGTATTAAAAATGGAGAGTTGAAAGTTAGAAATACTAGGAAGAATTGACAGAACTTGACAACCAATTAAATTTGCAAGATGAGGAAAGGAAAGAATAAAAGAGGTCTATAAGGCTTGAGTCTATGCCAGTAAGAGATATCATAACAGAAATATTATAGGAAGAAAGTTGTTTCAGGAATAAGATGATTAGTGTTGGACACACTAAGTTTTATACAATAGTGGATCATCTGATTGGAGATGGCAAACAGGCAGTTGAAAACACAGGACTAACTTTAGATATGGACATTTAATTTACATTTGTTTAGATTTGGAAGTAATTTAAAGAAAGTCGTCTAGTTAAAACCAAAGCATGTACCATTGACTAAGGAAAGAGAGTAGAGAAAGTAAAGAAATCTAAGTGAGGCTTTAATACTTTCATTTAGTAAATGTAAAGAGGAAAAAAAGCCACCATAAGTAGATGTAGCAGGAGGTAGAAGGCAATATGATCCTAGAGTGTTTGAGAGGTAAATAAACATTGACTTTAGAAATAACACAGTCCAAAACCTATATCTTGTGAATGAACACAAAGAACTCCAGAGAATTTAAATGCCTTATTCCAAGTGACAGAACTTTTTAATGGTAAAGCACAGACAGCTAAGTCTCACTCTGTCTCCAGGGCTTCATGGATATATAATCATACCAGGAAGTAAGGTAATGTCACTGGAAGTTCCAACCTTCTAATCATGGTTGATTTTCCTGGCAACCAGTCCCCATTCTCAGGGACTTTCCAAAAGTCATCTTGTTAAGATAAACTCAGGTGTGGTTGAAAGGCTTGTTGGGAATAGCAACACGCTCCTTTCACCTGATGGTTCTGGAGCTATTTCAGGAATTGAAAACAAAAACTGCAATATTATAATAAAAGATTCCCAGATGTGAGAGTTGGAACATAAGGCTGAGCACTGAAGAATTGATGCTTTTGAACTGTGGTGTTGGAGAAGATTCTTGAGAGTCCCTTGGACAGCAAGGAGGTCAAACCAGTAAATCCTTTAGGAAATCAATCCTGAATATTCATTGGAAAGACTGATGCTGAAGCTGAAGCTCCAATGCTTCGGCCACCTGATGCAAAGAACTGACTCATTGGAAAAGACCCTGATGCTGGGAGAGATTGAAGGCAGGAGAAGAAGGGAATGAGAGGATGAGATGGCTGGATGGCATAACTAAGTCAATGAACATGACTTTGAGCAAGCTCCAGGAGATGATGAAGGACAGGGAAGCCTGGCGTGCTGCAGTCCATGGGGTTGCAAAGAGTCAGACATGACTGAGTGGCCGAACAACAACATGGCTCTAATACAGGAAATTACAATAGTTTTAGGAGCTATGTGCCAGGAACAGTAGACGAAGACCAAATGTATATTTCTTATTGTAAATCACAATATCACAGCTCATGCCCTTGTCTTTTTACAGCAAAATGATCATAAATTCAAAAGATTTTGGAATATTGCTATAATCCCATTCAGTTATTATACGGTCCATAATCATGGAAATGTCTCACAGGGTGAGGCTACTCAGATTTACAGCTTTCCATTGGAGACTTTTGTCAGTTTCCTAAAACAGGAATAGTCTCAGAAAACATAGCTTCACCCTTTCAAGCATCTGCTATAATTGAACTGAGACAATATCAACTCTTGCTCTACCCTCTTTTGAGGTAATATAAATAATACTGATTTCCCTCATTACATTACGTATTTATTAATTCCTTTACCCAAAACTTCCCTTCCCCATTCTTTCCATTTATACCCATATTTTTCCACTTCTGGAAAGGACATTAGGTTTGGCCACTGTGCTGGTCTAGATTGCAGACAGCGATACTAGTCTACCATATATCTCCCCTCAGCCCACCTCCCTTAAAATAGGGCAAGGTGATAATAGGTGCAAAACTAGTGGGCTATTTTTGCTACCAGGGAATACAGATACATTCACTGTTAATTCCAATTTTGCCAGATGGAGTGAAGGTAAAATCTACCCCCATCAGGCCTTTAGGAATTCTGACAAGATGTTTAAAAGCATAGTTTCTTGCTTAAAAATGATCCCTATTTCTAGCACTTATAATTGCAGGTGTGTTTCTGTGACCACTGCATCAGGTAGGAAAAAAAAGTTGAGGTGATGTGAGGAAGAAAGAAAGAGAAAGTATAATGATTTTACCAGCATCATCCTTCCTTAGTAAGAAGTGCATAGTCATATCAGCATCCTTCCCCTGTCCCCAGATCCACCAGAAAAATAGACGTCTATCCATCGCAGACACTCTTTTTAGCTCCACTCATGTTCAATGAGTGTGAGCACAATCAGAAAGACGTGTAAGGCAGACCCCAGACTGTCATGATTCTATCTCCCCCTGTTTTAGACAACCAATGTTTTAATTGCCCACTCCAATTCTCCATCAAACTACTACTCTGAAAAGGATAGTTTCCTGTCCATTGTTGCACAGTATGGCTGTAAGGCATGTTCCTTGGTCTGAAGAAATAACCAGCAACTGTCCAAATTGGTGTCATATCTTCAGTTCCAGCTCTTTTATAGCACTATGTGTATTTGCATTTACACTGGATAAGCAAATCCCAGTCCAGAGTCAGTATCTATTCCTGTCAGAACCTATTTGTAGCTCCCCAGGGCTACCAGCCTCAGTCTGACTTGCCAGCTATGTTCAGGGCCTTCCCACAGGGAAATCTGCCACACAGCCATCTGCAGTCTCTGTCTCTTTTGCTGGCAGATGGAACAGTGCTTATTGGCATTTTGTACCTAAGAGGGTGCAAGAGGAATATCTCTCGATTCAGCCTATCTCTGCATTGCTGTAGACCCCCAATGTCCACCTATTTTATAGACGCAGGTGGCCACCTTAAGTGAACATATGGGCCTATCTGCTTGTCTATTTCAATCACCTTCCAAAATTGAAAGTGAGTTCAGATGGGCATCAACGTGCCCTACTTTAATATACTCACCAATTTCCATAGGGCTGTGCCCCATATGGACATCATTTTAACAGGTCAGGTTTTCATCATTCTCCTGTCTGACCATATGGCAAGCAGGAACAGTAGATGAAGGTTTCTAATTATTATCAGAGTAACACACCAGAGAACTCACCACAGTGCTGTTCCTCAGGTCCCAAGGTCCCTAGCTGGTCTGCCTTCTTCTCTGAACCTTTCAGTCTCTTATGTGTATTTTATATGTAATATCCAGAGGGTTTGGCTATACTTAGTATGAAATAAGGAGAAATCAGTCCACTCCATTTTGACCTGGAACCAAAGAATTAAAGACATTCAGTCATCTGTAAACCTGGAGAAGGGCGTGGCAACCCACTCCAGTATTCTTGCCTAGAGAATTCCATGGACAGAGGAGCCTGAGGGACTGCAGTCCTTGGGGGTCACAAAGAGTTGGACACAACTGAGTGACTAAGCACAGCAGAATCATCTGTAAGAGAGGACATCACTTTCTAAATATCCTCATACACAGGAACCAGCAGAGACTGAGTGTGCAAAAGATTTGTTTGGTGGCAGACTGACTTCTGATATGATTGCTGAACGACAAGGACACTCAAACTTCACCCAAATGCAAGAACTAAATTGGACTTCATCATCCATCAGGTACAATCATTTTAGTATATGATATAGATATGATATTATGAGGGCTTCCTTGGCAGCTCAGTGGTAAAGAATCCATTCGCCAAGCAGATGTGAGTTCAATCCATGAGTCAGGGATATCCCCTAGAGTAGGAACTGGCAACCCACTCTGGTATTCTTGCCTGGGAAGTCCTGGCACAGAGGAGCCTGGCAGTCGCAAGGACAATGAGGTCGCAAGTTTCAGACATGACCAAACAACAGCAATTTGATATTGTAATTAAATGTGTAGTCATTATTATTTTTGTAAGGTTTGTAATTTATACATCTTATCCAAATATAGCCAGTAATTCAGAAAATTGACTACCCTAATTGACAATCTCATATTAACTTTACCATCTTTGAAGTGCATTAATAACTTTTATTATCACACATTATGATTAAAGATGTCAACAAGCTCTAAGACTTTATATTTCTATTTTATTTTATAACCAAGTTTTTAAAATGGGAACATACTATGTTTGCTCCTCACATTGTATCACTCTAATCCAGCATTATCTGGCTTTCACTGCTAGCATTCCTCTGATGCTGTTCTCATGAATGTTTTCATTGTTAGATAATGATAATGGTTAACAAATCCTTTTCTCTTCTTTTTTCTATTCTGTACTCTTCATAGGCAGATATCTTCAGCCGCTGTTTTAATTTATGATGAACCCCTAATTTAGCCCGAACCTGGGCTCCTCATTTGAATATTTGGTCCCTAGATAGTATCGAGGAAATAACATTCTGCTGTTGTTGCCCAAGCCAGAAATCTAAGGTCCACTTCTCTCTCTCCTTTGTCCATTTTTAATTAATCACTACATTCTACAGAGTCTGTGTCTTAAGTATGTGTCATAGTTCCCCTCTACATTCTTTCCATAGTCATTGCCATTGTCCTAGATTGGAGAATTACCTATTTTAGAAACTAATGTTTTTTGTCTCATATAACCTTACCTGCAAGTCCATCTATTATCCATACTGCTTACTACAATGCAAGTTTTATCAGATCACCTCCCTTCTCAACATCGTTCAGTGGCTTTCCACTGTAGAGAGAATAAAATTTTAAATCTCTTTGTATGACATGGGAGGCCCTTTCATTACCAATCCATTTTTATCTCTTGTAATCATTACCTTTACTGCACCATAACTCTATACTCCAGAAATTCTAAAATATTCTATTCCTTAATCTCAGTCACAAAATGCTGTTTCATGTTTCTGCCTTTGCTTGCAGCTGTTTCACTGCCGGGAACTCTTTCTTGCCTGACAGATGCCCCAAATTCTCCGTCTCATTTTAAGATCTTTCTCCCCAGTGAAGTCATTTCTGACTTCCCCAAATAGGTTTTTCTTTCCCTAAAATGCCGTTGTACCTAATCGTATTGTGGCAATTTTCCTTTTTTTATCATAGTTTTTCTGTATCCCGTTTCTTGAGTGCATGGACGGTGTCTTTCATATTTGTAGACTTTCTAAACACATTGTCTGCACTTAGGAAATAAATAATGAAAACATGTTGAAAGAATAAGAAACTTACTAATGAATAAAGTATGTTATAATTATAACTTAAGAGTTGAGGATTTAAAGATGTGGTTAGACTTTTGTGCAGCAAAGGAAACCATCAACAAAATGAAAAGACAACCTACTGAATGCGTAAAATTATTTGCAAATTATATGACCAACAAGGGGTTACTATCCAAAATATATAAACAGTCCATACAACTCAATGTTAAAAAAAAAAAACCTGATTAAAAATGGGCAGAAGATCTGAACTGACATTTTTACAGAACTAACATATGACCCAGCAATTCTATTCCCAGGCATTCATCTGGAAAAAAAAAATTAAAAATACTAATTAAAAAAAAATGCACCCTATGCTCATAGCAGCATTATTTACAATTGCCAAGATATGCAAGCAGCCTAAATGGCCATAAACAGATGATATGTAAGATGTAGTATATATATACATATGTACAATGGAATAGTACTTAGCCACAAAAGAGAACAGAATTGTGTCATTTGCAACAACGTAGGTGGAGGGTATCACGCTAAATGAAAATAAGTCAGACAGAGAACAACAAATACTTTATGATATCACTTGTATGTGATCTAAAAAATAAAACTAGTGGATATAACAAAAAAAAAGACTCTCAGATACAAAGAATAAACCTGTGGTTACTGGGGAGAGGGAAGGGGGGAGCAAGATAGGGGTTGGAAAGTGAGCTACATATAGCCTGTATAAAATAAATAAGTTACAAGAATATATTGTACAACAAAGGGAATATCGCCAATATTTTATAATAACTGTGAATGGAGTGTAATCTTTAAAAATTGTGAATCACTATGTTGTACATCTAAAATTTATATAAACTTACACATCAACTACACCTCAATTTAGAAAAGAAATAAATGAAATAAATTTGTATATCTTAAAAAAGAAGGAATCAGAGCAAGGTGATTTAGCTTTATGCTCTTCTTCATAGCTCAAATGAAGGTAAAACAGTTTTAAAACTATCAACTAGGAATCAAGCATTCTGACTAATTATCAAAACATCCTTATAAGGTGGAATGCCATAAAAGTTTTCAGGAGATTACACAGAAAACTGTTTTCAAAGACCTTACCTACTTTCTCCTTTTCTTTCCCATCCCAAACCCCTTCCTGGCATTTCAGAAATAACCTGTTTCATATATATCCTCTACAGTTTACAACTGAAAATCTTTTGGATTACTGTATCAACTTCACTTAGATTTCATGAGCACGTATGTGAATTTATAAAGAAATTGGATGTTTCTTTTGTGATAGTGCTGTTTATGTGGTAATAGACATATTTCTTAAGTCAATGAAATTCTATGTCATTTTTCTTACACATATACCCAACAAAAATATGTATTTATCTGATCATTTGATCCATACATTTTATATTATGGCAATTCTTTTTCATAGAATTTGTCAGATAAATTTTTCAAATGGCTTTGGTGTTACATGTGAGAGATTTCACCAATATAATATGCCTATTAAAGTTATAACTGTATTTACTCTGTCTCAATTCAGAACTGTGGATTTGATTCCAGTTGACCAATTTAGAAATGTGTGTAATGTGAATCTACAGAACAATAATCTTACCTCATTTAGTGGATTAATCTATCTGCCTAATGTGAAGGTGAGTCACTCACAAATTTTCTTTTTTTCTTTTAAGATTTCCAGTGCAGCTTGTAATCTTCTTTACTTTGGACTAAAATGTATATTCATGTCATTAAAGAAAAGAAATTATTTTTCCTAAAGCATTTTTTCACCAAGAAAAAAAGTATTACTTCCCAAAGTGATTTCAAATGACCTTAATTTTTTTTCATTTATTTTTATTAGTTGGAGGCTAACTACTTTACAATATTGTAGTGGTTTTTGCCATACATTGACATGAATCAGCCATGGATTTACATGTGTTCCCCATCCCGATCCCCCCTCCCACCTCCCTCCCCATCCCATCCCTCTGGATCTTCCCAGTGCACCAGGCCCGAGCACTTGTCTCATGCATCCAACCTGGGCTGGCGATCTGTTTCACACTTGATCGTATACTTGTTTCAATCCTATTCTCTCAGAACATCCCACCCTCACCTTCTCCCACAGAGTCCAAAAGTCTGTTCTGTACATCTGTGTCTCTTTTTCTGTTTTGCATATAGGGTTATCGTTACCATCTTTTAAAATTCCATATATATGCTTTAGTATACTGTATTGGTGTTTATCTTTCTGGCTTACTTCAATCTGTATAATGGGCTCCAGTTTCATCCATCTCATTAGAACTGATTCAAATGTATTCTTTTTAATAGCTGAGTAATATTCCATTGTGTATATGTACCATAGCTTTCTTATCCATTCATCTGCTGATGGGCACCTAGGTTTCTTCCATGTCCTGGCTATTATAAACAGTGCTGTGATGAACATTGGGGTGCAGGTGTCTCTTTCAGATCTGGTTTCCTCAGTGTGTATGCCCAGCAGTGGGATTGCTGGGTCAAATGACCTCAATTTTATGTGATTGTCTTACAAGCAGTGAATCTTCCTCTCTAAAAGGAGATGGGATGGAAAGCTGCCTCTGTTGTTAGTGAAGTTGGAGGGCACTGTGGTTCTCAAAGCAGCCTCATTGCCTCCTGTCCTATAGCTTTGAGACATCTACTTAGGCCTTTTAAACCTAGGGAAATAACAATCTCTCCAACTAAAGAGTTATTTCATCTAAATAAAGAAGTCAGGAATACAGATTGAGAAAATTGAGCAGCTTCTAGGGTCTCCATTACTTTGTCTGAAATGGTGTCATTTCTCAGTATGTCAAATAATAAAAAACACTTTCAAAGTCAAACCCAGACAATTTGGGATATAAAAATTTGTCATTTTAAAAACTAATATATTAAATTATGTTGTATAGTCCAAGTTTTATCCATAGCATCTTAATAGTTTTTAGGATGCTGATAACCTCAAACCAAAGATATATATACAGCATCATTCATATTTTAATAGCTGAATAATCATGGATTCTTTCTGTAGGTGTTATGCCTAAACTATAACCACATTGAATCAATCATACCCCGACTAAAGCCTCAGACTCACTTGACCAGTAGACAACTGCTCTACCAGAAAGTGCCTTCAAGTGGCTATGGGCAGCAAGGAACTTCAAAAATAAACAGGTATTGTTCTTTTTTTACAACTATAAATAATTTTGGTTGGGAATTTTAAAAGCAGTTAGTCATATCAATGCCAGTAGTAACATACATTTAGCTTATTTTTTGGAGAAGGCAATGGCAACCCACTCCAGTACTCTTGCCTGGAGAATCCCAGAGATGGCGGAGCCTGGTGGGCTGCCATCTATGGGGTCACACAGAGTCGGACACGACTGACGCGACTTAGCAGCAGCAGCAGCAACAACTTATTTAATACTTAATAGCTGCCTAGCAAAAATAAACATTGTAAATAAAAAGATACCAAAATACTCCTTTGTTATTGTTTTTTTCCCTGCTTTTTCCATTTCATACCCATATTGTAAAAAAAAATGAAAAAAGTAAAAGAAAAAATCTTATATGTTTAAGGACTGTGGGTTGGTTTTTTTTTTTTTTTTTTGCGATACAATTCACATACCATAACACTTACCCTTTATGTACAATTCAGCATTAGTCATGAGGGAAATTCAAATTAAAACCACAATATGATACTTCTTTAACTCCATTAGAATGGCTGTAATAAAAAATGTAGATATCTAAGTGTGAAATTCATGAGTCAACTTCTTAAGAAACTGTCACACTCTTTTCCAAAGCAGTTGTACCAAATTCTATTACCAAAAAAAGTTTTGAGGGTTCTAATTTCCCCACATCTTCACCAAAATTTGTCTACATTTTTTATTACAGCCATCCTAATGGAGTTAAAGAAGTCTCTTACTGTGGTTTTAATTTGCATTTCCCTTATGACTAATGTTGAGCAGCTTTTCATATGCTTATTAGTCATTATTTTATCTTATTTGGTGACTGCCTGCTTAAATATTTTGCTTATTTTTCAGTTATGCTGTTTGTTTTTTATTATTAAATTCATCAAATATTCTGGATACAACACCTTTATCAAATAAATGATTTAAAAGTATTTTTCTCTAAATGTATGGCTTGTCTTTATGTTTTCTTAAATGATATCTTTTAAAAGAATTTTAATTTTGATAAAGTCCAATTTATCAACTTTTTCTTTTACAGATTATGATGTTGTTGTACCTAAGAACTCTGCCTAACCTAAGGTTACAAAGATTTTCTCATGATTTCTTCAAAAAATTTTTTTTCTCTTACATTTAGGACTATAATTCATTTTGAGTTTATTTTTGTATATATTGTGAGGTAAAATGTGAGGGCTAAACCGAATAGCCTTAGTAACTTTGTTGAAAATCAATTGACTATAACTGTAGAAGTTTACTTCTGGACTCTTAATTCTATTCCATTGATCTGTGAGTCTGTCCTTTTGCGAGTTCCAGACTGGTTTGATTACTGCAGCTTTATAAGTTTTGAAATCAGGAAATGTAAGCCCTCCAACCTTGCTCTTTTCAAAGATTATTTTAGATATTCTGGGTTGTTTGCTTTTCCTCATAAATGCTATGATGAGATGGTTATTTTCTGGAGAAAAAGAAAAGGGAGAAAACTTGCTAGACTTTGATAGAGATTGAATTGATTCTACTAATCAATTTTGGGAGTACTACTGTCTTAGTAGTAACAGTCTTCTACTGTGTGAACATGAGACTTTTTTCTATTCATTTAGATCGTTATCTCAGCAATGTTTTGTAGTCTTCTGTGTATACATTTTGCACTCCTTTTGTTAATTTTTCTGAAGTATTTTATCATTTTTTATAATTTGTGAACAAAGTCTTAATTTCATTCTCAGTTATTACAGATGTATAGATATTCAGTTGATTTTTGTATATTAATTTTTACCCTTTATCTTCATGAATTAATTTATTGATACAATGATAGTTTTGTTTTGTTTTGTTTTGTTTGGTGGATTCCTTCAGATTTTCTAATTACAAGATCATGTCATCTGAGAATAAAGACAGTTTTACCAATTCCTTTCCAATCTACATTTGTTGCTGTTCAGTTGCTCAGATGTGTCAGACTCTTTGCAACCCCATGGCCTGCAGCACACCAGGCTTCCCTGTCCTTCACCATCTACCAGAGCTTGCTCAAACTCATGTTCATTGAGTCAGTGATGCCATCCAACCATCTCATCCTCTGTCATCCCCTTCTCCTCCTGCCTTCAATCTTTCGCAGCATCAGGGTCTTTTCTAATGAGTCAGCTCTTCACATCAGGTGGCCAAAGTATTGGAGGTTCAGCTTCAGCATCAGTCCTTCCAATGAATATTCAGGACTGATTTCCTTTAGGATTGACTGGTTTGACCTCCTTGCTGTCCAAGGGACTCTTAAGAGTCTTCTCCAACACTACAGTTCAAAAAACATCAATTCTTCAGCACTCGTCCTTCTTTATGGTCCAACTCTCACATCCATACATGACTACTGGAGAAACCATAGCTTTGACTAGATGGACCTTTGTTGACAGAGTAATGTCTGTACTTTTTAATACACTGTCAAGTTTTGTCATAGCTTTTCTTCCAAGGAGCAAGTGTCTTTTAATTTCATGGCTGCAGTCACCATCTGTAGTGATTTTGGAGCCAAAGAAAATAAAGTTTGTCACTATTTTTTTCTTTTTCTTGCCTGATTGTGCTAGCTGTTGCCTTTTATTCTGAGTAACTCTTTCTGTATTTCTTTGTTCTTTATCATATAAAACATTTTAAAGAAGAAAAAGTGATTATTATATGAATTATAAAGGCAGAATATTATAGCTTAATTTGCTCTTAGTAAATTCATTCTTTTTCTTCAATTTATAGTAAGTACATAATAAACTCGGAGAAGGCAATGGCAACCCACTCCAGTACTCTTGCCTGGAAAATCCCACGGATGGAGGAGCCTGGTAGGCTACAGTCCATGGGGTCGCAAAGAGTCGGACATGACTGAGCGACTTCACTTTCACTTTTCACTTTCATGCACTGGAGAAGGAAATGGCAACCCACTCCAGTGTTCTTGCCTGGAGAATCCCAGGGACGGGAGCCTGGTGGGCTGCCGTCTACGGGGTCACACAGAGTCGGACATGACTGACGTGACTTAGCAGCAGTATAATAAACTGCTTTTTTATGTTTATACAAACAGCTAGTTTGAAATTAAGTTTATGAGCCAAATTGACATTTGTGTTTCAGAGATACAACGAGCAGTGAAAATTTGCCTCCAATAATGAACAGTTTAGAAGTTCTTCATTTGGGTTACAATGGAATTTGTAATTTGATTCAGCTACAACTTAACAGACTAAGAAATTTAAAATTCCTCTTTCTTCAGGGTGAGTAGCAACACTGTTAATGTGTAAGTCTTTATTATTAAAAACTGACTTGATTATCATCCTATTTTGAAAGAAGATTAAGCATCACTATTAGAACAGATTCATTGACAAAGATATTTGAGTGATTATAAATGGGTTTATCTTGAGTTATTTACATAAATAATGTAAATGCAATATTCTCGGGCTATAAAAGACTGCATTCTAGCTCACCAAAGCACATGCATTTTTTTTATCCAGTATGAATGACATACTAAGGGCTGGGACTAGAATGGTGTCTTGGTGTCAGTGGGAAGGGTGAGTAAAGGGGGAATCCAAAAGGTCATTTAAAAGAAGTAAATGTTAGGACTTAGTGATTAAAATATACAAGGAGAGAAAAATAGTTCAGGATGTTTTCATGCTTTCATTAAGACATTGGAGGCAGAAGGGGGGATCGGGATGGGGAACACATGTAAATCCATGGCTGATTCATGTCAATGTATGGCAAAAACCACTACAATATTGTAAAGTAATTAGCCTCCAACTAATAAAAATAAATGGGAAAAAAAAAAGACATTGGCAAGCAAATTTCTAAAGCTAGGGAGAGGATAGTGTTGTGACCACTCTGAGACATAAAAATGGAAACTTTTTCAAGTAGTGGTACTGGACCACAGATCAGAACTGGAGATGTATAGTTTAGAATTATTGCAGTGGAGGTGATAGGTCAAGTCATAGTATATGTGCTTATTTAGGAAATAATGATAGAAGGGAAAGAATGAAACACCAAAAAGACATGTAGAGACACAACTCCCCCCACTACCTCTCAATAATTCCCTTCCACACCCCATTCCCAGCATTAAGAAGGCTGGGAAAAAAAGAACCAGCAGAGGAGTCATTAAGAAATTTTGAAAGAAAACCAAGAAATACAAACTGTCGATGTCAGGAGAAAAAGGGTGATTGACCAAAGTCAAATGATGAAAAGAATGTGGCCTGTGAAAAGAATATTGGATGTAGACAATTGGATTCAACAAAAAGGAGACCACTGGTAACCTTCAGAGTATCAGATTTGGAAGTGTGGGAAATTATTGGATAGGCAGTAAAAACAATAGACAGAGGTTAGAGGCTACATGTTCAAGGAACTTGTCCTTGAAAAACCAGTAAGAAATGGTAGCTATTGAAGTTATGAGCATATTTGAAGGTTTGTAAAGAGGTCAGTTAGGTTAAAGATACAGAACAGGAGGAGATAAAAAATTCTAAGGTCAGTCTAAAGGGAGAAGAGGGCAAAAGCTGTAGAGAAGTACAGAAATGTGGGCAGTAATAAGATAAGGTTATATCAGATGTATCAGGTTATATCAGAATATACCAGAGAGTTAATGAACCTACATTTCACCTGCTGCATTAAATTTGCTAAGATGGTGGAAAAGTCTTTAGGGAAAGGGCAGGGTGTGGCTGTAGGGAAGCAAGTTAGATTCTTAAGGATTAAGAGCTAAATTTATCTAAAATGTAACTATCTAGTTATATACATGGGAATTTTCAAAGAGTGGCAAATTCCACTAGTCATAGAAATGTAAGATCCCTGAAACCACATTTAGCATTGTTGTTTTAGAATTCTCTTTCTTAAATATGTTTAATGAGCATTCTAAAATGAATAATTCATTCTAAAGTGAATGCTACTGTAGATATTATTCAACACTTAAAGCTATCTCATGTGATTTTTATACCACTGGATTTAAAATATTAAAGTGACAGTCCAAATACATAATTTTTTGAAAGTGATATACAACTGAGTCATTTTTCTTAATCTGACTTAGTAGACTTTTTTCATTTATAAGTAAGGCACTGGTAATGTTTCAATTTGTGAGAAATTTTATTGAAGGTTATGATGTTATCAATTTCTCTGAAGAATAAAATAAAATAAGATAAATTTCCCATATTTCATCCATTCTGAAACACCGCCTTTAATATTTTAACATCTTGAAATCAGGTGGTATCTTAATTGATGGCATAGTTTATCTAGCTGAGCTTTTTTTTCCCTTTCTTAGTATACACAAAATATTGACATATCTTATCAATTGTTGGCATCTTAAATTCTATGAAATATGTTAAATAACAAAGAGAAGAACTCCAAGAAAGTGGGATGACATATTCAATAATGTATTAGTTTTCTAGGACTGCCATAGGGCAAAGAACCACAGACTGGATTATTTCAACAACATAAGTTTATTTCCTCACAGTTCTTGATTAAGATGTCCAAGATTAAGATGTCAGCAGGGTTGGTCACTTCTGTGGCCTCTCTTCTTGTCTTGTAATTGTACTCTGTATCTTCGCATGGTCTTCCCCTCTGTGTCTATGTCCTAATCTCCTCTTCATATAAAGACACCAGTGATACTGGATTAGTGCTCACCTAGTGACCTCATTTATTTAACATTAGTTACCTCTTTAAAGACCGAAATACAGTCACATTCTGAGGGACTAGGGATTAGGACTTCAACATATAAATATGAGGAGACACAATTCAGTCCAATAATAAACAAGGAAGATAAATAGTGGGCAAAAGACAAAATGGCATAGTAGCAGCAGCCCTGTAAAAGGTCTAAGTTATGCCTAGTGTTGCTACCTTTATGTCATCCAGCAAGACAATTTCTCTGACCCTCAGTTTTCTGATGATTAAAAAATGATAATATTTTCCCTGTCCTAATTTGAGAATCTAATAGAAATAAAAGCATTTGGTCAACTCAAGGTTCCTCTTCTTATATAAGTTATTTATACTTACAACTATTGATTGCTACAGTAGAGAGAAATCATAGATTATAATGAAAGAATTGAGGTTCTAAAAAATGTAATAAATTCTTAATTTTTTAATGTAATTGCAGTTCAAAAATATGTTGAGAAGGAATTGACAGCATGATTAAGGTATAACTAGCATACAGCAAATTGGTTTATTAATACAGCATAATTAGCAATGCACCAAATTAGTTTATTTTAATAAATAATTAATATATCTATTTAAATGCTTATTAGAATAATCCAGTATACTCAGGAAGCATATCTTTTTTTTTTTCTTTTTAACTACTTCCTAGTACATTTTGGTCTTTTTTTGTTTGTTTTTTTGGTTTTCATTTTATTTAAGTATAGTTGATTTGCAATGTTGTGTTAGTTTCTGGTGTATAGCAAAGTGATTCAGTTATATACGTATATATATATATATATATATATATATATATATATACACACATATATATTTTCATATTATTTTCCAATATGGTTTAGCATAGGATATTAAATATAGTTTCCTGTATTATACAGTAGTAGTTTATCCATTCTATATATAATAGATGTCTATATATAATAGAATGTTTATCCATTCTATATATAATAGTTTGCATATGCTAGTCCCAAACACCCAATCCATCCTTCCTCCACCCCCTACCCCCTTGGCAACAAGGGGGAACAAGTCTGTTCTCTATATGTCTCTAAGTTATTTCTGTTCTGTGAATAGATTCATTTGTGTCATATTTTAGATTCCAGTTTCCCTCATAGCTCAGTTAGTAAAGAATCCGCCTGCAATGCAGGAGACCCTGGTTCGATTCCTGGGTTGGGAAGATCCCCTGGAGAAATGATAGGCTACCCACTCCAGTATTCTGGCCTAGAGAATTCCATGGACTGTATAGTCCATGGGCTCGCAAAGAGTCGGACACAACTGAGTGACTTTCACTTTCACTTTAGATTCCACATATAAGTGATATCATTTGGTATATGTCTTTCTCTTTTTGACTTATTTCACTTAACCTGATAATCTCTAGGTCCATTCATGTAGTTAAAAATGGAATTATTTCATTCTTTTTTGTGGCTGGGTAATATTCCATTGTATATATGTACCACATCTTTATCCATTCATCTGTTGATGGACATTTACATTGTTTCCATGTCTTGTAAATGGAAATGGCTCTTGTAAATAGTGCTGCAGTGAACATTGGAGTGGAAGGATCTTTTTGGCTTATTGTTTTCTCCAGATAAACTCCTAGGAGTGGGATTTCTGAATAATATGGCAACTCTATTTTTAGTTTTTTGAGGCAGCTCCATACTGTTCTCCACAGTGACTGCACCAATTTATATTCCCACCAATAGTATAGAGGGTTTCCTTTTATCCACACCCTCTCCAGAATTTGCTATTTGTGGATTTTTTCATGATGGCCATTCTGATGAGTGTGAGGTGGCACTTCATTGTAGTATGAATTGCATTTTCTCTAATAATGAATAATATTGAGCATCTTTTCATGTGCCTCTTGGCCATTTGTATTTCTTCTTTGGAGAAATGTCTATTTAGGTTTTCTGCCCATTTTTGGTTTTCAACCCATTTTGTGTTGCTTGTTTTTCTTGTTATTGAGTTGTATGAGCTAGGAAGCATATCTTTTGCAACACTTTTATACATCTACTTTTATCAGTATCAACTATTTTAGCACTTAACTGTTGAAGAGACAGATTGGTTCAATTCAGTACATTTTCTACATCATATCTTGATCTTTCACACATAAAGAAGTTTTACCTAGTATTATTTGATGATGATGCTACCTTCCTATAAATTAATGTTTTTCTCCTTGGAAACATGTTCTTTTAATACTTCACGTTTAAAAAATCATTTGATAAAAATAGTTAAACAAAGATAGTTAATTTATTCAGTTTGGACTCACTTGACATATCATGAGTTACCTTTTTTCAGGAAATGAAATTAGTCAAATTGAAGGACTTGACAACTTAGAAGTCCTTCAAGAATTGGTAGTGGACCATAACCGCATCAGAGCGTTTAATGATAGTGCCTTTGCCAAACCAAGCTCTCTGTTGGCACTTCACCTGGAGGAAAACAGACTACGAGAGCTGAGCAAATTACAACCTTTGGTAAAACTAGAGAAACTCTTCCTAGGATATAATAAAATCCAGGTAACATTATTTTGTTTTGTTATAAGATTTGCAAGACTTAACCCCTCTAAACAGAAAGCTGTCAAACATACCAATGAATATTTTGCTAGTGAGCTACTTATCATTTATATGACATGTAAATACTCTGGGATGCAGAAATGCTCACCCTACTTCTAGACTTATAAACCTGACCAACCCACATGCATCCACCTGGATATCCTCTAAGAGATCTTCTTAGTTCCTGACTGCTCTTGGTCCAAGCTGTTTGTGTATCTCAACCCCAGACTCCCTTTGGGCCTTTAAACTTAACATTTGTACTTGGTCTACCTGACATTTGAATCAACTCCTGATAATGAACTTTGACTTGGCTTTAATATTCCATCTTTCCCCACTCAAGGCTGCCTGCCTTTCTTTCACCTGATCATAATTCATCCTATTTCCATTAGGCCACTGCCCTAACCAGCCCTGCCCAAGCTGTCTTCTGAGACAGTATGCAGATAAGAGGTATACACATAATCATACACAATCCTAACATTTCTTAGTATTTTGCTGATGATTGGTTAGCCCTCCTTGTACCAATTTTGTTACTTCTGCCCATACCTCTAAGACAACCTTGAAGACAAACTGAACTGTGTACTGCCTCGCAAGGGCAGGGACCAAGTCTTTCTTGCCCAAATTTGTATTAGTATATAGCATTGTGCCTGGTACATAGTAGATACCTGATTAATATTTGTTCGTGGCTCTACTTGCTGAAGTTCAGGAAGATTTTCTGGAGTGATATAAAAGCCTGAGCAATAAATACCCTTTTCTACCTAACAACTAGGAAATATATATATACAGAGAAAATAACATACAATTAATACATCAAGGTTCAAACAACATTCATCTGAGAAGATGAATGCCAAAGCTGGCAACGGTTCTTTCAAAGCTTTCTCTAGAAGAAATCTAAATTAGGAAAATCGCGTTCCTATAGGAACTCTTTCCACTGATAGAAATTGAGCTAACACAAAGGATTTATCAAATCAGACTTACATGAATCTGAGACTTTACCCAGTATCAAGCTTTACTAATAATTTCAAGGATACACATGGTTTGGGGCCTTCCTGTGGCTTCTCTAATTCTACTTCCAAGTGATCTAAAATAGGTCTAAAATTTTTTTATAGTTACTTGATGAATTGGCTAAACCCACTTGTCATTCCAAATAAGAATAGAGCATATCAATAGCCATTTCATTACTGTGAACTAGCAACTTGAGCTGATCGTGTTGCCTAAATTTTGTCAGCAATAGTGTTTTAGAAATAATTTTGCAAAAACTAAAATGTATTTGCAAACTTTCGCCAATGTTAAATAATAATAAATAATCTCATTCAGTAGCAAAAGCAACTCATTTAACTAGAGAAACAGTTTTTCAACCATATATATTCCCAGCAAATATGTCAGTATTCAGTCTGTTCAACATGACATGCTCCTTCCTGGTTAAGGTTGTGCTTGATATATACCTTTGAAATTGTTTAGACTAGATTTGCCTCCTTTTCCACACGTCTAGGTCAGTCCTCTTAGGAATTAACCAAATATAATCTGAGTTTTAGAATGGATCATAACTCTTCTGAAAAAAATATGGTCTTTCCTAACAAGGGCTGCTGTGTGGCTTGTTTTCCATGTTGGCACATCATCTTTACCCAATCATGTATTTGGAATCAATAGTAAACAGATCTATCTTTAATCAACAATGCAGAATATTGTCACTCAAGCTCATTTCAGAAGATTCAACTCATTACAATCCAACACCTATATGTAATAACTTCAAATCAGCATATGTAAGATGTTGGGTAACCAAATAATAATTTACTGCTTAATTTTTAATAGGATATGGCAGAACTGGAAAAACTTGATGGTATCTCTTCCCTCAGAGAACTTACAGTTTATGGCAATCCAGTGAGTGTTATTTTTCTAACTTATCAGTTAATTTACTTTAAATGTAATCTATAGTTGTATGTAATTTATTTTTATATAATTTGAGAAAATATTTAATTTTATCTGTTTCCACATGCATAGACAAGTTATCCAAGTACAATGTATTGACTAGTGTCTTCTTCCAACTGATTACAATATAAACTGCCATTGTCATGTACAACAGGGTCCACTTCTTGATTCTACTTTGTATTCATTGGTCTATTTGTCAGTCCCTATAACAATATCAGTCTATGTTAATTACTAAAGTTTTCTATTAAGTCTTGATATCCAGTAGAGAAGGAACCTCTAATTTTCCCTCTCTTCCTCCTTCTCTCTTTTTTTCTTCACTGTCTTAGCTATCCTTGGCCCTTTACACTTCCTGTGAGTTTCAGGAAACAGCTTCTCAAAGTTACATGAGAATCTTGTTGATAATTTAATTGGAAATTGGAATTGCATTGTATTTATTAATTAATTTTGGGGAGAATTTGCCACTTTTACTGTTGGAGTCTTTGAAGGGATAAAATAAGCAACTACCCTTACTCACCTAACATTTGAACACATTGAGAAATATGACAGTGGCAGACAGAGAGACTGTTTTGCTTAGTTTAGAATTTTGACAAAGCCAAATGGCCCTACCAACAGTTGCCAGAATTAATCCTGATGACTCAGTAGCAGGAATGCTTGACTGGGGCCTTTCCACATGGAAGGAGAGCTTCTCCTGCAGGAGCGAAAGGCATTCTCCCAGCAATAAGCTCTTTCTGAAGAGAAAAGACAGGAATTAAACATGACCAGTTTAATCTTCCCAGATTTATCAATTAAGTCACTCTACTTCCCCAAGTAGAGGGCTGAAGGGACTGAGAGAGCCAGTAGTGCCACATCATAGAGTTACTTCCACCAAGAAAGAAACACAGTAAGCAGTCTCCCCAATACTTTTAGCTTTGATCCTTCTCATTCACAAACATAAATGTCCCTGTGTTTATTTTATGTTCTTCAATAAAGGTCTATGCTTTTCTCCTAAAAGTTTTAATCATATTTGATTTAATCATCCTGTTGTTTTATTTTTTTTTCATTTCTGTTCTTTTAATAGCTGTTTTAAACAATATTTTTTATATTTTTCTAGTTGTTTGCTCCTAGAATATAGAGATTCTGATTTTTTGCATATTACTCTTTATCCAGGTAGCTTCTGAACTCTCTCTTAAATTCTAAAGGACTGTAAATTTTGTTGGATTTTCTCTGTAGACAATCATAATATTTGCAAACAATGACTCTAATCTTTCTTTCGAATCCATATGGTTTTATTTCCTCTATATCTCTCAGTGTACTGACTAGGACGTCTAGTACAGTATTGAAGAAACACACTCATAGTTACTGACTTCAAAGAATGCTTCTAAATTGTCACTATTAAATATGATGTTTGCTGTAGGTCATGGGTAGATAACCTTCAGCATTTTAAGGCAGTCCCTTTCTAATTCGAGTTTACTACTTGTTCTTATTAGGAATGGACGCTGGATTTTAACTAATTGGTAATATTGTATTTGTCTTTAATCAGTTAATATGCAAATTAAATTAATAGAATATAGTGCTAAACCATCCTTAAATTCCTGGGATGAATATTACTTGGTCATCTTTTATGCTTTACTGGATTCAATTTGTTAAAATTTCATGCAACATATTTGTGACCCCATGGACTATACAGTCCATGGAATTCTCCAGGCCAGAATACTGGAATGGGTAGCCTTTCCCTTCTCCAGGGTATCTTCCCAACCCAGGGATCGAACCCAGGTCTCCCACATTGCAGGTGGATTCTTTACCAGCTGAGCCACCAGGGAATCCCAAGAATACTGGAGTGGGTAGCCTATCCCTTCTCCAGGGGACTCTTCCCCACCCAGGAATCAAACCGGGGTCTCCTGCCATTGCAGGCAGACTCTTTTCCAGCTGAGCTAGAGAGAACTCTCCAATTAATTTTATGAGGCAAAACAGCATTGATTAACTTGAAAAGAATAGCATAAGAGAACAAAATCATAATAATTTTACTTATTTCCATAGAGATATGTTGAACTTCCCTGGTAGCTCAGTTGGTACAGAATCTGCCTGCAATGCAGGAGAACCCTGGGTTGGTTCCTGGGTTGGGAAGATCCCCTGGAGAAGGGATAGGCTACCCACTCCAGTATTCTTAGGCTTCCCTGGTGGCTTGGCTGGTAAAGAATCTGCCTGCAATGCAGGTGACCTTGGTTTGATCCCTGGGTTGGGAAGATCTGTTGGAGAAGGGAACTGGCTACACACTTCAGTATTTTGGCCTGGAGAATTCCATGGATTGTATAGTCCATGGGGTCACAAAGAGTCAGACATGAGTGAGAGAATTTCACTTCCACTTCCTCTCTTTTTCTAGTCTATGAATTAATTTATATAAAAGAAGACTTGTATGTTCCTTGAAGGATAATAGATCTTATCTCTAAAACCATCTGAACTTAGTATTTTTTGAAGTTAGACTTTGAACAACTTATTCAAATTCGCTGACATGACTGAGAGACTGAACTGAATGGATATATATCTAGTCATTTTCTATTAAACTGATAAGAATATATACTACAATATACTTAAGAACATATGCTGCTGCTGCTGCTAAGTCACTTTTAGTTGTGTGCGACTCTGTGCAATCCCATAGACGGCAGCCCACCAGGCTCCTCTATCCCTGGGATTCTCCAGCCAAGAATACTGGAGTGGGTTGCCATTTCCTTCTCCAGTGTATGCATGCATGCTGAGTCACTGCAGTCATGTCCAACTCTGTGCAGCCCTATGAACAGCAGCCCACCAGGCTCCTCCGTCCACAGGATTCTCTAGGCAAGGATACTGGAGTGGGTTGCCATTTCCTTCTCCATTAAGAACAGATACTAAGTTCAATATTGAGAACTTACATTTTTCAATAAAATTGTCCTTTTATCTAACTTTTAAATGTACTTCCATCATAATACTTTCATAAATTTTAAAAATCTTGATTATATCTTGTGTTTTGTCACCTATTTTATAGCTAAATTTTTTTTTGCTTTTTCTCTCTTATATTTGATGAGTCTTACTATCATACTAATCTCTTCAAATAACCATATTTTGGCTTTATCAAGTATAATTTTTCTTTTTTTAGTTCATTAATTTCTACACTCTATCTTTAGTTTCTTGGAATTACTTTTGTAAGAAAATCTGAAGTAGTAGAATGCCTACTCATTAACTTTTAATATTTCTTCTAAATTAATAAATTTTAGGATATAAAATACTACTTTAGCAACAGCCTGAAAGTTTTGATATGTAGTGTTTTCCCTGTTATTTCTTAGAATCTACTTTATAAAAGATTTCTTCTTTAACTGTGAATTATTGAAGTGTGTTAATTTCAAACCTATTATGTATTTTTAGTTATCTCTTTGTCATTTATTTCTAGTGTTGCTATATTTTAATCAGAAGAGACAGTTTATACATTCTTTGGTTTTATGAAACTTGCTTTGTGGCCTAGAATGTGGTTATTTTTTAAACTCAATTTATGACTTAGAGATCACTCTTCATTGATATATATGTATCTACTACCTTTTAAAAAAACAGATTATTTATTCCCTTTTGATAATGTTTCTTTCTTCCTTCCTTCCTTTCTTTCAATCACAAACAGTGCTAGAAGATTTGCTGAAAGTCATGGGACTTAGCATATAGTTGTACTCATGGCTAAAGGTTTATTACTGTGACATAATGAGGATACGAAGCCAGGTGATGAAGAAAAAAAAAATACACAGAGTGAAGGAATCCATGTGCAAGCTTCCTTATGCTTTTTTCTTCACATGAGGGCGTCACACAGTGTACACTCTTCATGCAATAACAGACATGTTATTCTCTGACCAGGAAATCCCATTAGATTTAATGGATTTCAAGGATTTTTTTTTGGAGGCTTGTCACATAGGTACCCTCTGCCTATCACATACAAAATTTCCAGGACCCCAGAAGGAAAGCAGGTTGAACAAGAATCCTACTGTTTGTAAAAGTAGTCTAGGCATAATGAATTACCTTTATCACTTAAGGAATGGTGGGAAATCTTCCAAAATCCAAGTATCAAACACTTGTTAAAACTTACCCTTGCAAACAGATCCTTCTAAAGTTAACAGCCTCAAACCTACTATGTTAACTCTTTCTACACACTTTCTCATGCATATATGCAAGTAATTTTAGAGTAGGTTAACACTATGAAGTGATGATTCATACAGTTCAACAGATGTGCATTGAATTAAATTGCGTAGTACTTATGGGAAATTGTAAGTTTCAAACTAATTACTTATAAGTAAACTTTTACAATATAATCCTATTCATGAGTTGGGATTGACTGTAGTTAATGAACAATATCATATACTCTTCAAAGAAACTAAACCTCCACATGGTAGCCTTGGTTAAAAAAAAAAAAAGCTCTTATCTTCATTTAGCATAACAGAAAACTGAGAAATCTTTCAAAAAGGGAGTTTGTATTTGTATCATTTAATACTATATATTAGCTGTTATCTGTCATCTTTGCTATCTATGCTAAATATCCTTCTCTATAAAGGTTAATCTTTGAAATAAAGAGCTTTTTAAAGGAATGAATTGTTATTTTTAACTTTATTCAGATTTGTAGAAAAATGCTACATCGCCACGTGCTTATATTTCGACTGCCTAACTTACAGATGTTAGATGGAATTCCTGTGAATTCAGATGATAGGGCAAAAGCTGAATTTCACTTCTCTGAACTACAAGCAAAGAAAAATTTGGTAATAATTATTTACACTTTTCCTTTTCAAATATATAAATTAGTAGTAGATGAACATTATGTCATGCATTTTTACTTAAATGTTTAAATCTAGTGTATGATGCTTCTGTAGACTATTTTAGTATGTATTTAATGGTTATTGTCAAAAGCAGCTTGATGTGGTGAACAGAGCACATACACACACATAGAAACTAGGAAAGCTCCTTATTCTAAAAACATACTTTAATGTAGAGCAAGTTATTTAAAACTGTGTGACTCTTGCTCCATATGTCAGGTGCTACTACAAGTTAAGAAACTATAACATATCACTCTTATAAACTGTGGCTAACAATAAAACTCTTTCCCTTTCTATCTCCTAAATGGAAAGAGTTTTATTGTTCATGGGCCTTTTGCCCATGAACCCAAGTAGGATATCCAACTATGATAGGGACAAGGTTAGAGAAGGAAGAAGCCACAGAAGCATATCATTTGGCAATTCTATCATTGACCACCAGGATTTTTCATAGCCATCTTCAAAAGACTAAACACAGAAAAGCTACGGGTTTTGAGCAAAGAAGTAATATTATTAGAGCTGTGCCTTTGCAAAATTTAAGGAAGAAAAGCCTAGAGGCAGAGAAATTAACTTAAGAAGCTTTTAGGATAATCCAAGAGAGAAATTATGAAGACCTGGACTAGGGTGGGGCAGTGAAATGCAAGTAAACCTCTAATGTAAGTGAAAGTCAGAGAGCAAGGGCATTAGTCAGTGAACAAAGATTACTTTTAAAAGCTAGTTGAAGAGGAAAGAGATAAGACTACTGTAGATGCTTTCACTCATCTCACTGGCTTACCCCATACTCTCCATTCCCTCTATAAAACAAACTAACCAATTCCTAGCATTTAATACTAGTAGGCTTCTCTCTAACTAACTTCTGCCTTCAGCAATAGAATCACAGATTTATTAAAAGTTGGCTATGTTTTTTCAAAAACGTATGCCAATCTTTTATTTTAAATAAATAGATATACAAGTACAAATTTTAAATTATTATTTCCATGTTTCTTTGAAAACCAAATGAGATCCTCTGAAGAATCTGGATAAAGATCAACAATACACATACACGAATAATATCAAATTAGGTTGGGGGTAAAAAGAAAACCTGCAAAATAAGGGAGAGAATTATAAAAAGTCAGATAAAATATGTGAGGAAATTTTTAAAAATCTAGGCAGTTTCTTGTATTCAAATTTTCTCCACATGTTATTGAAGTCTTGTTACTTTAATGAAACCGAGCTGGAAATTGTGGTGGCTTTATCAATCAGACAAAATACCAGTCAAAGGACACTTCCTTACAGAAAAGGCCTTGGCCCTTCATCCGAAGATGGGTGGGCACATGTACTTTATGTTTTAAAATCCTTTAAAGGATTATAAAAAGATTATAGATCTAATTCTTATT
Source organism: Muntiacus reevesi (assembly GCF_963930625.1). Taxonomy (NCBI): domain Eukaryota; kingdom Metazoa; phylum Chordata; class Mammalia; order Artiodactyla; family Cervidae; genus Muntiacus; species Muntiacus reevesi. The sequence continues at coordinate 69,513,410 of NC_089255.1, forward strand.
ATTTCCTGGACTTTTTTTTTTATTAACCAAGGGGATTCTATTATTAATCAAAATAACTGTAGATACCTGTGAAACTTACAGGTGTACAATGTTAATAAAGATTATCTAGATTATGCAAAGGAAATTGGTTCATATATGGGTTATATCTACAAAAGTTTTTCTAAGAACTGTGCTTTGTGTAAAACAATGTTAGCTACTAATCGATATGATACAATTGAGAGCACCATCTAAATGTCATCTACCAAAATTATTGTCACAGTCTCTAGTCTTTAAAAAGAGAACAAATAAAATTTAGTCCAAAGATTTAAGCTTCATTTCCCTTTCTTTTATATTCCATGAGCAAGTCACTTCTTGCTTCCAGAAGTGAAAAACTAAAGGAAACTTTAGTTTTTTGTTGCTGTTATAACAAATTACCTCAAATTTAGTATCTTCATACAACACAAATTTATTATCTTAAAATTCTAGAGGTCCTAAGTCCAAAAATAAGTCCTGTAGAGCTAGAAGCACAAGTATTGGCAGGGCTACAATATCTTCTGGAAGCTCTGCAAGTGAATTTGGTCTTTGCCTTTCAGCCTTCTAGAGGTTATCAGCATCCCTTGGCTTGTGGCCCTCTTCCAACAAATAGCATAACTTTGACCTCAGCTTCCATCATAACATCTTTTCTCCATTGTTATAAGGATGTTTGTGATTGTGAAGGGCCTACATAGTTAATAGGGCATAATCTCCCCATCTCAAAATCCTTAATTTAATTACACCTGTACAGTCCATTATACCACATAAAGATATTCACAAGTTTTGGAGATTAGGATGTGGACATCTTGTTGGGGGGTAGCATTATGCTGTCTACCATACCACATATGTGAGGCCTCTAGTGAGAGACTTATACGAATTGTAACATTAAATTTTATAAATTCTATTTTAAGGTAATGCTGGCTACATTTAAAAAATTCCATATAACTTCATAAATACTAAATTCCGTATGAAGAAATCACTCAGAGCAACTTCAAAGATCTCAATTTCCATATATATTTTTAATTGGTTTAATATAGCAAAAAAAGACATAAACTCAAATTTTAGTCATTGATGGATGTGTATTTCACTAAAAGTTTTACTTGTTTGCTTCTTTTCTACTTATCATATAGTGAACTAACATTTCCCCCAGTCTATACTATGATTTGTTTTCAGTGGTTCTAGATACCTATTCTTGCTATTTGAATCAGTGCCATATGTAAGAATGGAAAGAGTATCTTTCCATTTATCCTATATACGTATATTTTATTTAAAAGTTAGGTTTTTAAAAATTCATCTATATATGGTTAATAAAATAAAGGGAGCACTTTAAGTCTTTATTTCAGATAAATCTATTTTTTAAGATGCAATAATAATTTTTATTTTCCTGTCCAGAACAAAATTGAGTTATTATTTCATTTAGCTGTTCAGAAGACACAAGAATAGAATACTTTTCAAGTTTATCAGTTCATTCTAATGTATTTTCCTTTGTTTTAGTTGCTGGTTCTTTTTTTTAAACAGCAAATAAAGAGGGAATAAATGAAATCTAAAGTTCACCCTTTAAACCATAACATTTTGGTGCTTTGGTTTCAGAAGAAATTTGACAGCTTTCTAGATTAGTGATGGGAAGAAACTCCAATGAAGGAATTAGTTAAGGAATTTGGGATCTGCTTTACTAAAAGGCCTGATACCTTAGTGCTCATTACAAAGCTGCATTTTGGTTACATTTACTGAAATATGAGGGAAATGTGTAATTTTACACAAATGCATAAGCCTATATCTTTAAATAAATTGAATCATATATTCAGAATTCATATTTTTTAAAGTATAAACAAGGTCAGTCTTACTAAAGACAGAGCAGACATCCATTTCTAGGGAAACCAATAGTGTCCAGTCTATAATACCCCTCTCCTCCATTTGTTGATTCCTGAAGCTCTTTTACAAGCCTCTTAATCCAGAAATCCTGTGTACAGAGGAGGCTGGTGGGCTATAGTCCATGGGGTTGCAGTCGAACTGAACAACTAACACTTTCACTTTAATTCTCAATTAACATAAAATGTTAGAGGGTTAGTGCACTCACTAAAAGTGATTGTGGTAAGATGCTTTTCTTGTGTTAAGTCGTTTCATTTGTGTCTGACTCTTTTCGACCCCACAGACTCCCCACCAGGCTCCTCTAGGTCCATGGGATTCTTCAGACAAGACTACTAGTGTGGGTTGCTATGCCCTCCTCCAGGGGATCTTACCAACTCAGGGGTCGAACCCACACCTCTTATGTCTCTTGCATTGACAGGCGGGTTCTTTACCACTGCACCACCTGGGAAGCCCCATGCTTTTCTTAGTCCCCATTTTATTTACTTGTTTTTGAAAAACTAATCAACTGCAAGACAACTGTAGAGGTAATGTGAGGAGCACAAAGATGTAGAAGATATAACTCTTACATCCAGAAACTCCTGTTCAGAAAAAAAAGAAAAGATATTACAAAAGGGGAAAGGCTTAATTCTCATTTTCTTAATTTTACACTTACCATGTTAGGACCCTTTGGAATGGGGAGGTGCCATCACACTAAATTGTAGTGATGCGTACAATGCAGTCTGAAAAAAGTAAAAAATAAGGTTCTGATGGGGGGTTAAGGACCCCAAAGGCTGTCTATTTGACCATTTTTGCCTCTCTACCAACTCTGAGTTTAGGCAACCATTTAATTTCTAACCTAAAAAATTTTAAGTTGAATTTCAAATGGGGCTTGTGGTAAGGCTAATAAGCCTATTGATCTGAGTTTTAGAGGCAAGGTGTTCCTAACTTTTATTTTTATCATGTAGTTTATTCCTGTTACCAGCTCTCCTGTGGATGGTGCACCGTTTAGCCAAGGGAAAGCTCCTCCCATAAAGATAACAAATGTAATTCTGCCTGGTGGATTTAGCCATTACTTGGGATCTGACTTCACTTTAACTCCTGAAGCTGAAGGTATTTTGAGAGTTTCTGAATGAATGTAAAAAAAACCCCAAAACACTCCATTTGATGCAAAAATCTCACTTTGATTTCTAATACTACTTAAAATTGCATATTTTAAATTACAAATTTACAATTCCTAAAAGTGAATTTTTGTTCAAGTTTCATGTGACCATTCTGATTTCAAAGAATATTCTATAGTATTTTTTGGTTCTACTCAACTGCTAATAGCAAATGACTACTAAAACCTATAGTGCATTCTGCTAAAAGGAGAGGTTTAAAAATATTCATAACAACAGACTCTTGGCTCTCAAAGTGTGTCTTACAAAAAGAAGATCAAACTTCATCCTTGAAACCACAGTATTATTTTATATATTCATGAAGCTATTAGTAGGGAAGTGTTTCAAGAGGTAGCTCTGTAAAGGAAGGGAGTATATTAAAAGGTCAAGGCATGGAAATGGTTCATTCTATTATTACATTTGCATTCAGGCTTAGATGAAACCTTTTCCCTAATTCTAGATGTTGGCTGGCTATCATTTTTATGAAATTGGGGGTAGCTAGAGACCTTGCTTCTTGGAAAGAAAGCTATGACAAACCTAGATAGTGTATTAAAAAGCAAAGATATCACTATGCCAACAAAGATCTGTATAGTCAAAGCTATGGTCTTTACAGTAGTCATGTATGGACATGAGAGTTGGACCATAAAGGAGGCTGAGCACTGAAGAATTGATGCTTTCTAACTATGGTGTTGGAGAAGACTCTTGAGAGTCCCTTAGACTGCAAGGACATCAAACCAGTCGTCCCTAAAGGAAATCAACCCTGAATACTCATTGGAAAGACTGACAGTGAAGTGAAGCTCCAATACTTTGGCCACCTGATTGCGAAGAGCTGACTCATTGGAAAAGACCCTGATGCTGGGAAAGACTGAAGGCAAAAAGAAGAGGGCAGCAGAGGATGAGATGGTTAAATAGCATCACCAACTCAATGGGCATGAACCTGGGGAAACTCCCAGAGATAACGAGGCACAGGGAGACCTGGTGTGCTGCAGTCCATGGGGTTGCAAAGAGTTGGACATGACTTAGTGACTGAACAACAACTCTTTCCCTGAGGGCTCACCTCTTTCATTCTTTTAAACATCCCACTTTGCCTCAGACTACTGTTAGACAATAAAATTCTAAAACTGAGTATCACAATAATGATAAAATGATCTAAAAACCTACTAAGAACAGTAGATCTCTCTATGCAATTATTCTTAAAAGAAACTCAATTTAAAGAAATCCAATATAATTTAGTCTAAGATGTTATTTTTTAACTTATTCTTTATACTTCTACGTATTTATAGCTTTAAGATTTAATCACAGTGAGAATTTTAATGCTTTTGTCCAGAAGACAAAACTATCAGTAAAACTGGATATACCAAATTGTTATTAGCCTCCTTAAGAGTACAGTTTCATCACTATCATCTTCAGGAATGTCTTCAATATCTTTTTTGGGGGGGAGGGGGGAGGTTAGGGATTAGTTCAACCCTGGATTCATTTCCATAATTTTTTCCTGAGATATCTTTAAGATTCATTGTGCAACTACTTTTTAGGATTTTCTGGAAAACTCCTATTTCTTTCCTATTTTCTGAGTATATTACAATTTTTGTTTGAGAAGTATGGTCATTTTATCTATGTATTTATTTACAGCACACAGTTCTGGATAATTATATTTTTTAAAATTACCAAGAAAGTATCAAATTGATTCACTAACTCAGAAAAATTTAAACAGCATTTAAGTACTAGAAATATATTCCAATTTTAGCTTTTATTTAAAATTTTTAATTCATGCTGTGAAATGTGTATAGCATACAGTCAATTGAAGGACAACCATAGCTTATTAATTTATTTTATTAATGCCTTTCATTGTTTCATAATTCCTAATTTCAGACAAAAAAGCCAAGAATGCAGGGATGCTAACAAATAATCCTCGGAGCATCCATGCAGAAATAGCTTTTCGGCAACTCAGAGGGATAAATCTCTCTCCATCTCTTTTATCACATCAGAATATGGCATCTCCAAGTGCACATATGTACCAGAGCAACCAAGACGAGGGAAGGTAAAGCTATTCTGTGTTTTAATATCACTTCTCATCATAAAACCTCCCAAATTTGCTAATCATGTATAGAAATAGGAAATATTGTTATATACTATTATGTATTTACTCTGTGAGCTGGGGGAAGACTGTCAGCATAAGGTTTATTCTCTCACATTCACCGACTCTTTCTCAAAGTCCAGCATATACATCATAATTCAAACAAAAATGGCTTTCAAGGTAGAATAGTGCTCACCTTGTACTTATGTGAGGGAACATTGAAACAATTATGGGAACCACTTTTAATTGTATTATCTCCCAAGTCACTTCTACTTACTGAATATGCAAAGCAGTTCACTTATATTTTGAACAACAGATAAATTCAACTCTGAAATCACAAAGGCTGAGAATTAGTAAATTCTTCAGACTTGTAATTCCCACTTGCCCTTCCGCCAGTTTGGATCCTAGTCCTTAGAGGTCAGCTGAAGGCTAAAGAACGTGATATTCTTATTAAGATTTCACTCTGCTGCTCAAAACCTATTCACCCAGATTTCCAGTTAATATTTGCCCTCTAGCTTCTTTGTAGCCAATCTCTGGAACACCTATTAACCCTAGCTCTTGCCGTACTGACCTCCCTGCTATAATCAGTCATGTCCCACTAAGTATATATTTACTGAGTATACTATGTTGATATCACGGGCTTCCCTGGTAGCTGCAGGAGTCCCCAGTTCAATTCCTGGTTGGGAAGATCGCCTGGAGAAGGGAATGGCAATTCACTCCAGTATTCTGGCTTGGAGAACTCCATGTACAGAGGAGCCCGGCAGGCTACAGTCCATGGGGTCACAAAGAGTTGAACATGACTGAGCAACTTGCACTTCACTTTATGTTGATATCATATTTTTATATCAATGGGTTATCCTCATGATAACCTGACTTACAGTTAGTCAAAAACATGATATTTTTCTCTCTTGTGGTGTCTTTTTGAAATTGTACACATATAAAATACAAAAATTATTTACTTCAGAATTACCTTAAGTTAGCTGATCCATTAAGAAATTGTCACCACTCTTTAACTCATAAATATTTTGTTTCTGACAGGATTCCTGGCAGCCACTTTTCAAGATCAAATCGAATGTAACTGCCTAAAGAGAACTGAATATACACCAAGAAACCTATTTCCGCTTAGAAGTTGTGCAAAAACTAGCAGACAGTGTTGGTGATAAAAATACACATATAAGATAATCACGTTATTTATGTTACTGAAGCACTTCAGTTTCATATGAAGATAATCTCTATCATCCTTGGTGAATTTTATTTAATATCACCTCTCTTAAACTTTCTTTATAGTTACCTTATTCATTTGATTTTCTATGTTAGAAAAATCATGAAATATACAATTTGAAAAGATACAAGTGACATAAAATGAAGTCCAAAGAATCAAATATTTAGTCCTATTATTGGAAGTGTTTAGTTGTAAAATCTCGTTTTGACTTGATATATAAAGATACTAAGCAAAGGTAATTTTAGGAAATAGTATGTTTTCATTTGTAGAATATCTATCCATTTAGGCTTATCTAAAACTAAAGAATACATTTCTTACCAAACACAACTATTCTTAAATCAGGTTGAGTTTTGTTAGTTGAACTACAGATTAGTTTTTTTAGGACTATATTTAAAAAAAAAAAAATAGTGTTAAACGGGGTTTGTCCTAAGAATTATTTAGGGATGTAAATCATAGGCATCAATAATACTTCCTGAAGGTGGTTATGAGTGCAACTCACGCTACAAGAAGAATACTATTTCATATGCAAAATTCATTAAATGTGCCCATAGTGATATAATTTTACAAGTAAGTTGTAGATTAAGTAAACACATGTTCAATATGAGTGGACACATTTAAAATTTGGACTCATATTTCACTGGAAATAATTTTTCTAAAATAATTATATTGCATACTACTAGGACAAATCAAATCAATCAAATGTGGTTTTGAATTTATTAAACAGTTCTTTAATGATTAAATTGCCAATCATATTTTTATATCAAAAGGTTCCATGATTCATGAAGTATTCTGTTTAAATTTTTCAGATAGCAGTTCAACATTGCATGTAATTTTCATATTATTTTATGTGTTCCTTACATGAAAATAAATTATTTTTACTAAAATATTTGTATTTTATAATCTATCAAAATAGTTGTAAGGATATTTTGGAAATTCCAATGTGCATGCAATAATTTTGTGTCTTCTTTAAATACTCTATGTTTGTAATTTAATCATGTAACATTTAAATTTCAAACCTAATACAGATGGATTTTACCCTTCTTAATGCGTGGTGTTTAAACTATTACTCAGGTAAAAATAAGATCCTTTGTTTAAAAAGGAACTATGCAGTTCTTAAGATGTCCAGAAGATGTCTTTGTCACCCTTTAGTTTTGAAAACTACTTTCACTAGTGTTGTGATAAGCATCTGCTCGTTATTACTTGCTACTGACTTGACATCATTTGCTTTTTCTTCCTGTCATGATTATGTGTAAATGAAATGCTCAGTATATTCCACTTTTATAGTAAAATGTGTCTTTGTAAGTAATAAACTGGATGGGAAAAACAGGTTTTCACTGGAGAAAAATTTACAAGAGTAGAAAATTATAAAGCAAGAAAAACATAACTTATTCAGCATCCACTTAATGTTTGAAATTGTTTTTCCTTAGCCATTTTTTCTATGCATTTCTAATATATTTGAGATCTACCATTTGATTTTTTATGAACACACTGTTCAATTGAGATATTTTTATTATAACAATTCAATTAAATCTGAATTTCTTCCTGAAAGTAAGTTTGTAATACTTAATTTAATAGTAACAAACACTGAGAATAATAACAAACATATTTAGGCATTTCTGGGTGCTGACAGAAATAGACACTGACTTAACTTTAAGAACATTTTAATATAAATATATAATAAATAATTCTACATGAAAACAGTGAGGGGATGATTACTAAGATAATTTGGCATAGTAGTTCTGAAGATTTTTCTAGTAGGAAAGCAGATGATGATACAACATACTCCCCTAGGAATGCCCAGACAGGTTAAGCTGTTGGTTATGTGAAATTCTTAAAGCAATATTTATAACTTCATCCCCTTCCTATTTAACAAAACAAATGAAAATATAATTGAATATGAGAGATGCTTTTACAGACCTACTTTAGATCTGCTCTAAATGATTTTTTTAAGTAAATCAACTGTGAAATTTTACATTATTCATAATATGCTTCACCACCAATTATATGACAAAACAAGCAAGTAGTGCTTATTTTTATAAACCACTAGTCCATATTTTGGGCTTCCCAAGTGGCTCAGTGGTGAAGAATCTGTCTACCAATGCAGGAGACTCGGGTTTGATCCCTGGGTTGGGAAGATCCCCTGGAGAAGGAAATGTCAACCCATTCCAGTATTCTTGCCTGGGAAATCCCATGAACAAAGGAGCCTGGTGGACTATATAATCCATGGGGTTGCAAAACAGCTTAGTGACTAAACAACAAACAACAACAATCCTAATAACTTATGAAGTATATAAAACATGCACTGTCTCCATTCATAGATTTAAAACAAAAAATGGCCTTAACAGGAAAAGATATCACACCAAATTCTAGATTTTTTCAACTCTAAATTCATTGATTTTTCAATTACTGCAAATAACTGACATGTAATCATTCCTAATGTGCTGTTTAATCAGCTGTTGTTGAGCCCTAATGTGTGCAGAAACTGCAAACTATTTATTTATTCTCTTTCAGTGTATTTACCTTAAGGAAAATGTTTCATTTCTACAGTAAAATTAGTTCTTTACTCCCTAGCAAATGTCTTGATAAGTTTGAGTGCAGTCAAATGCATAATTATATGATTTGTTTTAAATTAAAGGACAATTCTATAAACAATCTGGAAGGCTAAAAATTAGGGCCCTTTAACTATAGGCAAGGAACCTGCATTGCTGAACTGCATATAAATGTCGAAGTGATCTGACTTCTATGAAGTAATTGTCTGACTTTTATGAAGACTGTAAATGTTTATTAGAACTTTATTATTTACTTTATATTTTACTACTTACACAAATTAACTATGGTTGTAAACATACCCTTACATAGAATATTTAGTGTGGCTGTGTCTGTGTGTTTAACGACTCATTTTAAAATAGTCCTCATATTTAAGTAACATGTCATTTCACTATTTACTCATAAGCTATCATACACTATGAGAAGTGTTTAATGTTTTAAAACATTAGATCTTACTGTTTAGTCATGCTGTAGGCTCTTAGCTCCAATTAAATGTGACATAAAAAGAAGTAAATTATAATTTTATAAGAGAAGCAAGCAACTTGTGTCTGACTTCTGTTAGTTAGTCAATGAATTTAATATTGGTTTGTTTGGGTTTTTTTGGTATAGAAACTGGCTGACTCTTTTAAATTACTCTGCTATAAAACTTCGAATTTTGGATGGCCTCCTTTTAACTACATTTCTTGTTCATCTCTATGAAGTGAAAGTGAAAGTTGCTCAGTCATTCCAGCTCTTTGCAACTCCATGGACTGTATAGTCCATGGAATTCTCCAGGCCCGAATACTGGAGTGGGTAGCCTTTCCCTTCTCCAGGAGATTTTCCCGACCCAGGGATCGAACCCAGGTCTTCCACATTGCAGGCGGGATTCTTTACCAGCTGAGCACCAAGGGAAGCCCAAGAATACTGGAGTGAATATAAAAGGTTGTTGCTGAGCCATGAAAGACGCCAGGATTCTTGGCCTCCAGAGGACAGGAATTCAATCCGGGGCCAGTGACGAGGCTTGATGGCTCAGAGCTTTTGTGTAATAAAGTTTTAATAAAGTATAAAAGAGATAGATAAAGCTTCTGACATAGACATCAGAAGGGGGCAGAAAGGGTGCCCCCCTGCTAGTCTTTAGCAAGATGTTTTACATCTGTTCAATTCAGTTCAGTTCAGTCGCTCAGTCGTGTCCAATTCTTTGTGACCCCGTGAACCACAGCACGCCAGGCCTCCCTGTCCATCACCAACTCCCAGAGTTTACCCAAACTCATGTCCATCGAGTCAGTGATACCATCTAACCATCTCATCCTCTGTCATCCCCTTCTTCTCCTGCCCTCAATCTTTCCCAGTATCAGGGTCTTTTCCAATGAGTCAGCTTTTCGCATCAGGTGGCCAAAGTATTGGAGTTTCAGCTTCAACATCAGTCCTTTCAATGAATACTCAGGACTGATTTCCTTTAGGATGGACTGGTTGGATCTCCTTGCAGCCCAAGGGACTCTCAGGAGTCTTCTCCAACACCACAATTCAAAAGCATCAATTCTTCAGTGCTCAGCTTTCTTCATAGTCCAACTCTCACATCCATACATGACTATTGGAAAAACTATAGCCTTGACTAGATGGACCTTTGCTGGCAAAACAATGTCTCTTCTTTTTACTATGCTGTCTAGTTTGGTCATAACTTTCCTTCCAAGGAGTATGCGTCTTTTAATTCCATGGGTGTTATATCTGTTAGAAAGCTATTAATCAGATAAGAGGGACACCTCAAGGCTGAGGGAGTTTCACCAGGCCCTTCTCCCACAATATGCATTTTTGAGATAGGATGGCAAGAGGTGTGTCATCCCCCAGCCATAAAACAATTGATATGAATACTGGTTTGTTGAACTATTATCAGCCCAAGGTTTGAGAAAAGAAAAAAAGTTACTTAGGTGGAACCACTTTGAAGAAAGGCAAATTCCAAAGCAAATACATAGTTTCATTAACATAGCTTAAGAAAAACATTTCCATTAAAAAAAACGCATTGGTTAGCTCAAGGTTTGAGAAAAGTTAAGTTCAGGTGAAACCAGGTGTCGTCATGGCAACACAGAATTTTAAGAGAAACCTCCTTTTAATTTTGTATAGAGAAGGGAAAAAAATCTGACACTTGTAGTTTGTTTCCTCCTGTGGCTTAAGGGAGGTTAGAAAATATGAAAATTAGAAAATATGTCTAACCCTTGCAGCTGATTTCCTCCATCTGAGACCCCTGGCCTTCCTGCCCATTACCCTCTCAGGTAGCCTATCCATTCTCCAGTGAATCTTTCTGACCCAGGAATTAAACTGGGGTCTCCTGCATTGCAGGTGGATTCTTTACCAACTGAGCTATGAGGGAAGCCATCATCTCCCTATACTTTCCTCTATTATTGAAAGTTTGTTTCTTTTTAAAAAAGTTGAAATATAGGTGATGTACAATATTATGTTTAGTTTTGGGTGTACTACATAGCAATTTGACAGTTACATACACTATGAAATGTTTGCCTCTATAAGATTTATGACCATTTGTCCCCATACAAAGTTATTAACAATATTATTGACCATATTCCTTATGCTGTATATTACATCACTTGGCTTATTTATTTTACAGCTAGAACCTTGTACCTTTAAATCTACTTCACCTTTTACACCCTCTTCTCCTATCTGCCTCCCCCTCTAGCAACTACCCACTATTTGTATCTATGAATCTGTTTTCATTTTGTTTTTTTATATTCTACATATAAATGAGATTATATGGTATTTTTCTGTCTCTACCTGACTTATTTCACTTAGCATAATAACCTCTAGATACACCCCCATTATTGAAGTATTTTAAAGAAAAAAACTACACCAAATTGCAATTTTAGTTTGCAATTGCCTTTTGGAACTAGGTCAGCAAAAGTACATAGTTATTTTATGAGTATTTTATTTCTGAAGTTTTTAACCTTATAAAAATATGAATTATAAATATTATATTATTCCTCTTTTTCTTTGATTTATGGATAAAATTATTTTGTAAACTACAGAAAAGATATTTCTCTGACCCAATTTGTGCACTTTTTAACTCAAAATTTTGTTTTAGTGATGATTTTTCCTTATAATTAAAGTAAAATAAATGATTTTATAGCAAAAACATGGAATTCTGTAACCTAAAAATAGAATAATACATTCAAAGGAAATTAAAAGTCACTTTGAAAGTGCTAATTACCCAAAATCAAATTATTTATTATTTACATGTAATCTATTAGGAAACCTTAACTATATGCTCTTTTAGGTAAATAAAAAAGCAAATTCAAAAACAACAAAAGCAAATCATCAACATCATTTTCATATAAAGTACTGGTGATTCTGAAATGCTAATTTTAAAATTAGAATATTATTCCTTATATTGTATCATTAAAAATAAGAGTATTTATTTCTAAAATGCTCCAAATAAAAATCCATTGGGATGACATTTTGATAATTTTTAAAAATTAATTTCATTTTGATCAAACAAAATGAAAATGGATATGAAGTATTTTTCACAAATAATATTGTACATTTTCTTCCAGTTTTTAATTTTATGATTCTAATGAATTTCCAAATGTTTAAAGTATGTCTTACCAACAGAGTTCCATTTTTGAATGTTGCAAATAGGAAAAAAGGTCAGTGATGATCTTAAATGAATCATTTATAGTGTATAGTTTTGTAAACCATTATGGTTACATTTATTTTTAAATAACAATATCTGTCTTTTAAATAGAAAAAAATTAAGATCATGTGGTTTAAAACTGTGGATTTTAATCATGGACCTGTATGTTTTACATCTAGCTTACTGTAAAACATTAAAATGTTTTAAATAATTTTAGTAGTTTGGCTCTACTATTTGTTTTATCTTTAATTATAAAATAATGCCCCCCTTCCATCCCTGCCCTCAAATATTTTACAAAATTGTTTCTCAAAGAACAACCAAAAAAAGACTAATCTGTAAAAAAATATATCAAAAACATTTTAAAGTTGACAATTATTTATTATTTCATCCTATCAGTGTGGCTGAAAACAGGTATTTACAAACACTGGTAGCCTACTTTCCTATGGCCTTTCACTTTTTTATGAAGTTCCTTAAATGATTTCAATCAACCTTAATGGTGCATTTTTAGTTAAGAAAATAAAATGCGGAGAAGTCAAATTGAGTGCCCAGAAGAACAAATGTCTTCAGAAAGAATAGGCATAAATGGGTTTAGAAAACAGAGAGAATAGGAGTAAAACGCAGTGAGCAGAGCACTCAGGGAAGCCAAATACAATGCAAAGAGTAAAATACTGCAGAGCTTTTTAAGCTACATACAATGGGAACAATGGTCTTGATCCAGTCATCTATGTTAAACTGTTAAAAGATTAGATGGAAAGCAAGCTGGAATTCCATAAAGAGTGTTAAGGAACAGTAGAATGAAAAGCTTGAAATCTAAAGAGAATGAATGCAATCATTCAATAGGATGGAAATAAAGTCAAAATTGGCATATTTCCCTGGTTAATTTACCTTGTGACCAACTCTGTTCAGTTTTAGGTATTACGCCATTATTAGTAACAAAAAGTCTTTAAATCGCCAGCATTGGAGTTTTAAGCAACAACGTAGTGTATATCTGTGAATTTAATGTATACATACAACTGTTTGGGGGGACAAGGGGCAAAATTTCCCCTTCTATGCCTCCTGAGTTCTTATGGCTGGACTAATAATAAAATTTACACACGACAGATAACAGTAGAAAAAGCAACTTAAATTCATGCACACAGATCATAAAATGATGCTCAGAGTAACCAAAAGCAGGCAGTTTTTGTACCTCTTTTACATGAAGAAAATTTGTAAGGATTTGACAGGACAAACTCAGGCTTGGGTTCTTAATAAGGAATTTAAGCAAAGTTTAGACTTGGGTAATAAGTTAGTAAAGAAGTAAGGTTTATTTATACAAGCTCTGGGCCCAGAGCTCCCTGTCTTTCTACCTCTGGGTACAAGGAGGGCACATTTAACATGGGAAATTTATTTCCTACCTTCAGAGAAACAGAGGAGAGGTCAATGTGTCCCTCTTGCATCGCTCATTTTTTTAAGTAACTTTAATTCAAAATAGTCAATATGCCATTGAAGCATATTTTGGGAAGGCCCCAACACCAGATAAACATACACAGATACATACAAGTAAAACTACAACATATAGGTCTCATATAATTGTAGCAATTTAATACTGTGGTCTGTAGCAATCAGAACACTATATCAAACTTCCAATCCTCCAAAAACAAAAAGCCTAACTTAAAGTTAGTGGCAAAGATGCAAGTGTACAATTACAAAAACTTGAAAAAGAAAAGCTAATCTAGATAACATATACAACTCATAGGATAGGATACTTTGGAATATATCTTTTTAATTAGCTGGAAGTCAATCATTTCTTTTCTACATTTTGAGAAAACTATTATTAAATATATTGACATACTTTCCTGTTTTACTGATCAGAATAAATGAAAATTTTTATTTTCAATGATTTATAGTGTCTGAGGTGATAGTTATGCATGATTTACAATTTTAGAGAAATATAGACAAGAGAATTGTGTAGTTAAGTTCAGTCACTCAGTCGTGTCCGACTCTTTGCGACCCCATGAATCGCAGCACGCCAGGCCTCCCTGTCCATCACCAACTCCCGGAGTTTACACAAACTCATGTCCATCGAGTCGGTGATGCCATCCAGCCATCTCATCCTCTGTCGTCCCCTTCTCCTCCTGCCCCCAATCCCCCCCAGCATCAGGGTCTTTTCCAATGAGTCAACTCTTCACATGAGGTGGCCAAGTATTGGAGTTTCAGCTTCAGCATCAGTCCTTCCAATGAACACTCAGGACTGATCTCCTTTAGGATGGACTGGTTGGATGTCCTTGCAGTCCAAGGGACTCTCAAGAGTCTTCTCCAACACCACACTTCAAAAGCATCAATTCTTCAGTGCTCAGCTTTCTCATGGTCCAACTCTCACATCCATACATGACTACTGGAAAAACCATAGCCTTGACTAGACAGACCTTTGTTGGCAAAGTAATGTCTCTGCTTTTTAATATGCTATCTAGGTTAGTCATAACTTTCCTTCCAAGGAGTAAGCATCTTTTAATTTCATGGCTGCAATCACCATTTGCAGTGATTTTGGAGCCCAGAAAAATAAAGTCTGACAGTGTTTCTACTGTGTCCCCACCTATTTCCCATGAAGTGATGGGACCAGATGCCATGATCTTAGTTTTCTGAATGTTGAGCTTTAAGTCAACTTTTTCACTCTCTTTCACTTTCATCAAGAGTCATTTTAGTTCCTCTTGACTTTCTGCCATAAGGGTGGTGTCATCTGCATATCGCAGGTTATTGATATTTCTACCGGCAATCTCGATTCCAGCTTGTGCTTCTTCCAGCCCAGCGTTTCTCATGATGTACTCTGCATATAAGTTAAATAAGCAGGGTGACAATATACAGCCTTGATGTACTCCTTTTCCTATTTGTAACCAGTCTGTTGTTCCATGTCCATTTCTAACTGTTGCTTCCTGACCTGTATACAGGTTTCTCAAGAGGCAGGTCAGGTGGTCTGGTATTCCCATCTCTTTCAGAATTTTCCACAGTTTACTGTGGTCCACACAGTCAAAGGCTTTGGCATAGTCAATAAAGCAGAAATAGGTGTTTTTCTGGAACTCTCTTGCTTTTTCAATGATCCAGCGGATGTGAGAAATGCAAATCAAAATCACAATAAGATATCACCTCATACCTGTCAAAATGACTATTTTCAAGAAGTCTACAAATAAAAAATGAGATGAGGACATGGAGAAAATGAAACCCTAGTACACAGTTGTTGGGACTGTAAATTGTAGTCACTATGGAAAATGATATCAAGTTTCCTCAAAGAATTAAAAATAGAAACTTCATTACTGGGTATATATCTGAAGAAAACAAAAATACTAATTTGAAAGGATATATTCACTCCAATGTTCAGGGCAGCATTATTTATAATAGCTAATATGTTCTAATAGCTGTTATAAATAGTTAATTATTTATAATAGCTAATATGCCTCCACAACCTAAGTACCCATCAACAGAGAGATGGGAAAAAAAGATGGGAATTGAAGGAGTTCTAATTCCTTGTTTCTTACATTGCTATGGACCAAGAAGTTTTAATCTGCAAAAAAATAAAAGTGAGATTAGAATTAAGAGTCAACACAGAAGTTCCTGGCTCACATTAAGAATCATACTGACTCCCCAGATAGAGATGACTGAATCATATATCTGGATTTTCTCAGCTGAAGTAGAAAAATGCCACAATTTAACATTTGCAGACAATTTTTCCTGTATCTTTCACAAAGCATCTCAGTCATTTTTTCAACCTACTGATGAAAAGAATTTCCAATCAGGTTCACTTTTACAGATGTTTGTTTCTAATCAGAGTATATAATTTCCCCCTGCATTCAAATGACTGTGTGACGTAATAAGAAATATATTTAGTCTTTCTCTCTGGTTCCTGTCATAAAGCTCCTAAAACCCTTGGAACTTCCTGAGTGACAGGCGTGTCTTTTGTCATTCATAAGGAGCCCCTTTAGAGCACACCAGAGTTTACACTAACAGATTGCTTGGAGTTGAGTCCTAGATAGTTTACGCTAATGAGATAACTTAAGGTGATGACCTAGGAGCTGGTCACCAGAAAGATCAAGTAATTTTTTAGTTAGAGTTGGAACTTTCAACCCCATCTCCAACTTCTGGGAGAGAAAGAGAAGTGAGGGCTGGAGATTAAAGATCTACAAGAATGCTTTAACAATGAGGGTTTGATGAGCTTCCAGGTTAGTAAACACTTCCATGTGGTGAGAGGGTGATGCCATCCAGATCCATGGGACAGAATCTCCTGTGCTTGGGACCCTTGTGGACCCCACTCCATGTACCTCTTCATCTGTATCCTTTATAATGTCTCTCATAATAAACTGGCAAACATAAATGTTTCTGAGTTTTGCGAGCCATTCTCGCAAATTGATCAGTCCTGACAAGAGGATTGTGGGAACCTCCAGTTTACAGGCAGTGGGTCAGAAGCACAGGTAACAACCTGAAATAACAATTGGTGTTTAAAGTGGGGTCGGTCTTGTGAGACTGAGCCCTTACCCTGTGGCACCTGATACTATCTCCAAAGAGATAGTGTCAGAATTGATTTAAATTTGTAGGACATCTAGTCAGTGTCTCCAGACAGAGATGCTTGGTGGTATGGGGGGAAAAACATATTGAAATGTGTGAATACTGAAGACTATCCAAATACCACAGTAATAATTATTGCAGGTAAAAATCATCTATAGATACTAAAATTAGTAGATGGAAGAACAAATTTGTATATTTGAATGGTCTCTAAGAATTTCCCCACAAGATACTTTTTCATTACAAATAGAAAAATAGAACCTTTATTGTAGAAAAACCTCGTAAACACCACTTTAAGTGGTTAGAGTTAACATCAACAATAATAAGATATGTCAATATCCTGATATGGTACAATAATAAGGGTACAATATCAGTTCTGTGATATTCTTGCCAAAAATACATAACCTGATCATGAGAAAATATCAGAAAAACCCAAACTAAGAGACGGTCTATACATAAATGGTCAATAACTCTTCAAAAAGGTCAAGGTGTGGAATGACAAAAACTGGAGAACCGTCACAGATTGAAAGAAACTAAGGAGACACAACTAAGGGTAATATGTGGGTCCTAGACTGGGTGTTGGACGAGAAAAACGAAATAGGAAAACTGGTGAAATCTGGTAGTCTGTAGGTTAGTTAACAGTATCATTATTGACTGCTCAGTTTCCATTATTCTGTTGTGTAAAATGTTAACATTAGGGAAAGCTGAATGAAAGGAAGTGCATTATTTCTGCAGCTTTACTGTGCTTTTTAAATAATTCCTTTTAAAAAAATAATTAGAAATTTGAAATGTAAATTTTGGACAATGTTCCCAACTCTTAATTATCATTTTATTGATGCTTATGTGTAGGAGTAAAATTATCATTAAGCCAAATTACCACCTGTATTTCACACATTCTTCATGAAATTGGGGGTTCAGGAAGGGACCTTTAGGGATCTTCTAAATTTTATTTTCATATCAGAATCAACAAGTAATACAGTTTATTTTAAAATATGCCTTCCTTTCACGAGAACTTAACTCATTATGAAGTCATGATATTTTGAAAAAATTTGGTTAGCAATTTTTGGTAAGGAAATTTACCCACTCTATTCAGGGAACTGAAATAAGTACAATTATACAATTAAAAACTTTAAAATTACCCAAAAAAGGGATTTTTTTTTTTAATTACAAAAGAAGCACTATTTGGGGGTTTTTTTGTTTCAAGGTTTTACTCTACTAATTAATTGAACTAAAAATATACAAAGTAGTGCTAGAGCAAAAACCAAACTATGTCTTAGCTACAAAGATGGGAAATTAGTTAGTGACATAGCTTAGAAGAAGTGGTAATTGTGGAGGAGACAGCTAGTTATCACCCAGCATCTGTTCTGTCATTCTCCTTTAGTAGAAGAGCTCATTATTAGATAGGTATAATGCTTCCCCTGCAGTTAAGTGTGACCATTTGTTTTGGCCAGTGACATACATGGGCTAGCGTTGTATGGAAACTTCCTGAAAGTCTCCTTAAAAAGGAAACAATATCCCTTTTGTCCATCCTGTGGTATAGAATACGAATATGATGGAAGAGCACTAGTTGGATAAGGAGAGAAAAGACCATAGGGAGGATGGCATAATAAAATGGATGGACCCACCAGCCTATGTTCAGTGCAGCTCAGTTCAGTTGCTTGCCATGTCTGACTCTGTGACCCCATGGATTGCAGCACGCCAAGCTTCCCTGTCCATCACCAGCTCCCAGAACTTGCTCAAACTCATGTCCATTGAGTCAGTAATGTCATCCAACCACCTCATCTTCTGTTATCCCCTTCTCCTCCCATCTTCCATCTTTCCTAGCATCAGGGTCTTTTCCAACAAGTCAGTTCTTTGCATCAAGTGGCCAAAGTATTGGAGCTTCATCTTTAGAATCAGTCCTTCCAATGAATATTCAGGACTGATTTCCTTTAGGATTGACTGGTTTGATCTCCTTGCTGTCCGAGGGATTTTCAAGGGTCTTCTCCCAACACCACAGTTCAAAAGCATTAATTCTTTGGCATTCATCTTTCTTTATGGTCCAACTTCCACATCCATACACTTCAACTGGAAAAACCATAGCTTTGACTAGACAGACCTTTGTCAGCAAAGTAATGTCTGCCATACCAACCCTGGAACACCTAAACCCAGATCTATTCTATACAGCAGAGAAATAAATTTATACTATATTAAACCATTGTTGCTATGATTTATCTGTTACATGAAGTCCAACCTATTCCTAACTGATTCAGGAACATTACCAGAAAAGAGATGCAAAGGACTTTTATATTAAAATTTTAGCAGACAAATATGATTCAGTGATAATTGAGAAAGAGAGCAAAGAACAAATGTAGATCTTAGGGAATAGCATAAAATGGAGGATAAAAAATGAAGGCAGGAACTGGTTTTGAATGAGTTATATTAGAAGGTCACTGCAAAGTCCTTTAGTATCAGTATAATGAGGGAGAGGGCATAGAAGAATAAACTCTAGAATTTCAAGCTATTAAATACATTAAAATGAAAAAGGAATCATACTTAAATTCACCACTTTAAATTCTCTACAGTCCACGGGGTTGCAAAGAGTCTGACACAACTGAACAACTAGGCACAGCATATGTATGGATGTGAGAGTTGGACCATAAAGAAAGCTGAGTACTGAAGAATTGAAGAATTGATGCTTTTGAAGTGCGGTGTTGGAGAAGACTCTTGAGAGTCCCTTGGACTGCAAGGAGATCCAACCAGTCAAACTTAAGGGAAGTCAGTCCTGAGCATTCATTGGAAGGACTGATGCTGAAGCTGAAGCTCCAATACTTTGGCCACCTGATGTGAAGAACTTACTCGTTGGAAAAGACCCTGATGCTGGGAAAGATTGAAGGCAGGAGAAGTAGGGAGAGACAGAGGATGAGATGGTTGGATGGCATCAATGACTCAACAGACACAAGTTTGAGCAAGCTCTGGGAGTTGGCAATGGATAGGGAAGCCTGGTGTGCTGCAATCTATGGAGTTGCAAAAAGTAGGACACGACTGAGTGACTGAACTAACTGAACATACTATAAAGTGGGCATGGTAGACTGTGAGTGTTATTCCTTTTGTCTACCCAGGTAATTCCTTCCGCCCACCCCTTTCTTCAGATTCCTTTGGGAACTGCTTCTTGACTCTATGTGTTACTACTGGGGCTGCTGATCACAGGGGTGGGCACACAGGACCTGAAACTGAGATACAGACAATGAGAGAGAGCTCTTTATTTCCTCCACAGCAATTGCTTAATCACAAGGATATGAGTCTGAAGCCTCTGAAGGTATCTGTCTGCCACTGGGAGAAAATCTATTTGAAGACTAAAATAAAGCAAACCAAGAGATGGAGAAAGTCTTGACAGTGGTATTTGAGTCTCTGGTTGCAGTCTTTCCTTAAGATCTACCCTGGGACTTCTCAATTACATAAGCCAATAAATCTTTTTGAAAGTGAATAATGAAAGTAAAAGTCACTCAGTTATTTATGACTCTTTGTGACTCCATGGACCGAAGTCCACCAGGCTCCTCTCACCATGGAATTCTCCAGGCAAGAATACTGGAGTGGGTAGCCATTCTCTTCTCCAGGGGATCTTCCCAACCCAGGGATCAAACCTGGGTATCCTGCATTGAAGTCAGATTCTTTACCTTCTAAGCCACCAGGGAAGTCCAGTAAATCCTTTTAGGGGGTTCAATTTCTCTTATTTGCAACAAGAAGTATTCCGAGCGTAATGCAAAAGATCTAAAAGATAATATTGTCTCTACTTTGAGTCCTACAAAGAAAGAGTAATTTGGAAAAATATAATTTCCTCTCTTCCTACTGGGAAAGTAGAAAGGATATTTGGGCATCAATTCATAAAATATGAAGCACTAAAAAAAATTCAAAAGGTAGATTAGTTTTAAAAGTAAAGGAAATGCATCTTCTCTAAGCATCAGAGGAACTAGGCTTGCGAAAAGTTGTGAAGTTAACAATTGCTTGAATAAGTCAAAAGCAGAAGTAAAGACTTAGATTTAAGCTATACCATAGGAAATTCATGTCTGATATAAGCATTTCCTGGGCTTCCCAGGTGGCACTTGTGGTAAAGAACACACCTGCCAATGCAGGAGACAACAGGGACGCAGGTTTGATCCCTGGGTTGGGAAGATCCACTGGAGGAGGGCATGGCAATCCATTCCAGTATTCTTGCCTGGAGAATCCCATGGACAGAGGAGCCTGGTGGGCTACAAGTCCATAGGGTTGCAAAGCGTCAAACACAACTGGAGTAACTTAGCACACAGCACACAGGAAATTCATGTTTGATGTAAGAATTTCCTAGTAGAAAATAAATAATTGAATATTTCATAAGATTAATTAAAAAAACAAAGATTAGAATCTGGTTTGCTTGACATGGTATAAAGTTCAAATACCATTGTAATAAAAGTAAAGAATCAGACACAACTGAAGTGACTCAGCACAGCACAAAAAGTAAAGGCATCCATTCTAGTCATGCCGGTCATTATCTATCTATATAATCTTAAGTTCTCTGTATCCTTGGTTTTTCACCTCTAACATAAGCATCTCTTTTACCTCTAAAATTGTGACTGAGCATTCAAAGCTCATTTTGGTCTTACAATTACATTTTTGTAAACTACCAACATACATGTGCTTAGAAAAGTATGACAAATAAGTAGGATAGATTTGAAATCATTAATTTGAGAATAATACTGAGTAGAATTTGGTGATGTTCATTTTAAAAATTCTTTTTCCAACTACATTATGCACTTCATTTTTTTTATTGTCATGTACTCTTAAATCTACTAACTCTACAAACTAACTCTCTTTTCAACTTCAGACACATATCTAGGAATCTGTTCATAACTTGGGACCACTTTTTAAAAAGTTTTCATTGTAGTAAAATACAGAACATGAAATTTACCATTTTAACAATTTTTATTTTTTAATTGTGAAAAATACATAAAATTTACCATCTGAACCATATTTAACTGTACAGTGCTGGTGGCATTAAGTACATTTACAGTGTTGCACAACCATGTATCTACAGCACTTTTCACCTTGCAAAACTGATATTCCATTGTAATAATATTCCATTTTAATTACATATTTTGCCTATCCATTCATCTGTTGATGGACATTTGGTTTGTTTCTACCTTCTGGATATTGTGAAATAATGCTGTTATGAACACCATTGTAAAAGTATCTGTTCAAGTCCCTGTCTCAATTATTTTGGAACTATACACAGAAATAGAATTTCTGAATCATATGATAATTCCAAATTTAATTTTTCTGAGGAACCACAATATTGTTTTCCACAGAAGCTGCACCATTTTATATTCCAATCATCAATGCACAAGGGCTCCATCTTGGGAATATTTTTATATATTAAAATATTAATTATTTTAAAAATAATATATAGTACTTCCAAAGCAAACATTGAGATGATCATCTAAATGATCATCTAAATGATCTAAATGATCATCTAAATTATCATAAATGTTCATCAGATGTACAGAACAGACTTTTGAACTCTGTGGGAGAAGGCGAGGGTGGGATGTTTTGAGAGAACAGCATTGAAACATGTATATTATCTAGCGTGAAACAGATCACCAGCTCAGGTTGGATGCATGAGACAAGTGCTCCGGCCTGGTGCACTAGGAAGACCCAGAGGGATCGGGTAGAGAGGGAGATGGGAGCGGGGATCGGGACGGGGAATACATGTAAATCCATGGCTGATTCATGTCAATGTATGACAAAAACCACTACAATACTGTAAAGTAATTAGCCTCCAACTAATAAAAATAAATGGAAAAAATAAATAAATATTCAACAAAACAAAACAAAACAAAAAAACACCACCATGCTAATACAAGTACCATTTAAAAAAATCCAAGTGTTTTCTCACTTGTATATTTTTACAGAATTATACTTTACATAACTTTTGTTTTTACATTATAAATCTAAGCATTTTCCATGATATTAGAGCACAATTATCATTTTAATGTTTGAATTATTTTCAACTAAAGAGAAATATTTTCTTAATCATACCTTCAAATATTCAAATTGCTTCCAATTTTATACTAGAAGAAATATGCAATAAACACATACAGATATAAACCCTTTTTCTTCTGTTGAATATTTTCCATAGGAAGGTATTAATCAGCTAAAAGTTATGCACTTTTTATAAAAGTGTTGATAAATATCACTAATTTATTTTACAAAGGGATCATATAATTTTGCATTACCCCAGCACTTTCACCAGAAGGAGCTGTGATGGGTGATATTGTTATCCTTCTTTGTATCACTAATTCTCTAACATTTATCACCTTATAAACACATAATCCATGTTTACTAGTGGCATTCATGAATAAATAAATGAGAATGCCATTTAACTGAATCCTATCACTGAATCTTATTTTGTTTGCTAATTTAAGAGAAACCCCTTGTGGCTCAGCTGGTAAAGAATCCGCCTGCAATGCGGGACACCTGCGTTCGATCCCTGGATTGGGAAGATCCCCTGGAGAAGGGAAAGGCTACCCACTCCAGTATTCTGGCCTGGAGAATTCCATGGACTGTATAGTCCATGGGCTCGCAAAGAGTTGGACACGACTGAGCAACTTTCACTTTACACTAGTACATTTTGGACTGGTTTAAACTATTTTAACACAAAAATTCAGCCTTCAAGTCAGGAGGTCCATAAAAAATGACAATATGTAGGCCTTCTTGGCATCTAAACATTTTTCTATGCATTTCCAATATGTATGTCTTCTTGGTATTTAAACATTTTCCTACACATTTCTAAAGTAACATAATTCTACTCAATTATAACCTTTCTTTCTAAACAAAATATTATTGTGGGACCACTTTCCTAACTTCCCACAGTTTATGGTATTAGGTAGAAATAGATTCTATTTCAGCATTTATGTATAAGAAAATTAAACAGTATCAGCCACATTCAACTTATCATGACCAAAATGTAATTGGCTCTAAGTTTTGTTTGTTCGTCTTGTGAATTTTCTATTGATTAAATGGTTGAGTCCTTTAACATTAAATGATGTTTCTTTCTATCTTTCTTCTGCAAAACTGACTAGCACACAAAAGGATCTGCACATAGTAGGTATCAATAAATATTCTGGTATATTTATTATGCTATATATTTTCTACTTGATCTAATTGAGAATAGTTTTAAAGAATCAAGATAAAAATAAATTATATACGCATTAAAAATACACATGACAAAGATCCCCTTTTTATGTTAAAGCAGTAGAATAAAATTATCAGATGAAAAGGAAGCTTTAAACTCTCCTGACGCTCAAGGTAGTATTCAATTCTTCTTCATAGATTGTAAATTATAATGGGAATGTTACTAGAACTGTCAAATTCTTCCCAAAGCAATCTTCAAGCTAATCAACATAGACAATCACCCTTTTCATTTCTATAGCAATAAGAAAATTTTAAGCAATATCTTTTGACTATCTTGAAAATTGCTTAGTTGGAGGCTTTATTTTTAAATGCAATAAGTCTGAAATATTTAACGTAATTTGCAATACAGCCTAGAGAAAGAATGAAACATTTGGTACATTTTTCCTAATTGTTTCTGATTGCTGCCTGGGTAGCTCCAGCACTTCTCCATCTTCAAAATCACCTCTGAGGATTTCAAATCTTTTGACTACTGCTTTTAATCAAAGAGGCTAAACATAAAATAATTGGACTATTATGTGGCAAAAATCCTAACAACACTGGCTTTCACATTTTTATTTAATTGACCTTAAAGAGATATTCCTCAGAAAGTAAATTGTTGGCACTTAATGAACTCTGATAAAGGTGACATGTTACCCAATGTTAACATTGACAGAAATCTCTCTTTCAGGAAAAGTGGTCAGTAATGAAGTAAGAGTTCAGTTTTCCAATGATAATTATGTTTGCTTAGGTCTGCTTAGCAATAAATAAAGCTTGCTCTTTTGTTAAAGCATTGTTACCTACAAAACTCATATAGCTTAAAACAAAATACACACACAAAATAATCACCTGTCTTTATTTCCACCCATACCATGAGACTTTTAACACATAAATAACACAAAAGCAGAAATACAGAATTAAATGGAAATTTAAGAGATGCAGCCCAATCTCTTAAAACAGGAAAGTGAAGTCTGGAGAGTTTATATGACTTGTTCAATGTCAAATTATTGAGTTTCTCGCAGAGAGTGAATTATATTTTAGATCTCATTATTTCTGATTAAATATGCTTTCTATAGTTCATGAAAATCACTGGCCTTGCCCTTCACACTAAGAGCACTGTTTCTTAATTTTCCACTATTTAAATCTGTAATAAAGTTCCCATATCCATTTATCCAACATTGAAGAAGAAAGCAGTTATTGAGTTCATGCTTTGATAAGGAGCAAGGGAAATATTGCTTTAGTAAATAGAGGTTATGAAAAGAGGGCAAAATATTTCAGAACGTTGTCAGGTAGAGCTGCTTTTATTTCTGAATAGGAGTCATACTCTTTGGGAGAAGGCAGTAATGGATGGAATATTGGTGTTATAATTGAAAGGAGAAGAAAACCAGCTCAAGACCCTCCTCATTGTTCTTAAAGACTGTTCACTGTCTAATAAGGCAAACCTATTCACTGCATGCATCAGGAGAAAAAGGGATAAATTCTCCTTCTGGAAGAATCCATATTACCCTCAGGTTTGTATTTTTAATATGCACTATAATTTTAAAGAAAATGTATACTGGAGAAAAGAGACATATATGAATAAAGGAAGTCTTTAGAGAGCAAATGTAACTTTGGGCATATCAACATACAGAAACAAGTGGCCAAGGGATCCTGGATTGTGGAATTCAGAGTGGATGCCTCTACACTAACTGGGCCATTTAGGGGGAAAAAAAATGTTTCATTTAATTTTTGTTAGCAGAGAGTATGAGTATTTGCTG
Source organism: Muntiacus reevesi (assembly GCF_963930625.1). NCBI lineage: Eukaryota > Metazoa > Chordata > Mammalia > Artiodactyla > Cervidae > Muntiacus > Muntiacus reevesi. The sequence continues at coordinate 69,539,352 of NC_089255.1, forward strand.
GAAAAGGAAATGGCAACCCACTCCAGTGCTCTTGCCTGGAGAATCCCAGGAACAGAGGAGCCTGGTAGGCTGCCGTCTATGGGGTCCCACAGAGTCGGACACAACTGAAGTGACTTAGCAGCAGCATGGGTATTTGCTTGGTTTTACTACATGTGTTAGGAAGGGCATACATGCATTTAAAAGAAAGCTTATTTCTAAAATTTTATTCATTATTGTTGCCTGGAGAAAGTTATAAGGAAAAAAATCCATAGTCTAGTTTTATATAAAAACCACAAATAAAAATGATTGTTTGTTCCTTAGTAAATGGTTATTTCCACAAGTAAATGCATCTCTTTCTTGCATGCTGCTCTTTACTGATGTAGACATTTCTCACTAATTACAAAGTCTTTTAGGAGAAAAATTTCTATGTAAAAACATCAATCTAGTATTTGGCTTGAAAATTATAGACAGAATTTTTTAATAATTGTTCTGATATTCATTTCTATACACTTGGTTTTCATTTAAACCAAGAACCTTAAAAGCAGATCTAATAATATTTTAATGATTAGCATAAATTTTATTAAAAATTGTTATGTTTAAAGTAATATTGCTAAAGACAAGCCATAGGAAAGTTTCTTCCATTAATACCTAGTCATTGCTGGTTCAATAAAATAGGATTCCCATGTATTTTATATATTATATACAACATATACTTTTGATATATAAGTAATTTACATCTATATCTGTATGTATACACTAATATATGTATACTTTATGTATATACTAAAATTAGGATTTTATATCTAACATTAGAAAGAAATCCTAATAATTTTGAGCATGTATTCATAAATTCAGTCAATGTTCTCATTTAGCATAAAATGAACTAACTTTAAGGGTGCCTACTGATATAACACCAAAATAGTCAATATTCTAAGTAGTCTCTAATTATCACAGCTCAAAATTTACCAGTATACCAAATGACTTATTGTAACTTTTAACTGTAATATAACACTAAAAGCTAATATAGCTTTTCTCCTTATGAAAGCATCAATAATTTATTCACAGAAACTAGTAACTATATTTTTTAATTATTCTCTGGATAAAAGTGCTATTATAAAAACAAAAATCCACTGTGCCAGTTTTCTAGTTATATAGCAGCTTGATGGGTTTGAGGAAGGGTAGAGTGGGTATTTTTGATTGTCAATTTATTTTTGTTTGCTGGCTATTTTATTATTTTAAGATTATCAAAGCTACACATATTGATAAAAAATATATTACCAGTACAAGAGTAATGGTAAAAAGTGCAAGTCCCCTTCTATCAAACCCCAGTTAGCCTCTTTAGAGGCTGAATTCTATCAGTTTCCTCCGTGTCTATTAAAGATAAGTATATACAAAGCATGTTCATGCACACATTTAGTTTTTATATAAGATCACAGTAATTTTAAAAAATTTTACTTAGTAGAAGTTGGACATGCTAAAATGTACATTCTTTTAAATTTATTTAAAACTATTCTCTATTTAAGAATGTTTTGCATTTTGCTATTGCAAATATTCTAAGTACATCTTTGTACAAATATCACTACATACTTAGGTGAGATATCTGTAAAGGAAGATATCTGTAAGGTATTTCTATAGGTAAAACTTCTATCAAAGGGAACTGCATTTAAAATTTTGCTTGACAGAGCCAAGTTTCATATGTACCTCTAAAATGCCATCCCACCAAAGTTGATTATTGTAGATATTGTTATTTATATTTGATGTAAACTGCATTTGCCAAGTATAGTTTCATTTCCCCTAAATTATTTATCTGTGAGTAACCTCCAATTTTCATGTTTTAAATATGAAGAGGACATATTTTAAACCTGAAGAGGGCATCACAATGCAAGCTCTAGGAAGTAATTCTAGCCAGTGGACATTTCCACCCAACAGCAATAGTATCATGAGTCTGGAGACACTGAGAAGGTATATACGTTTTCCTCTGCCTTTATGCAAATTATACCCAACTCTTCCCCCACTGTCACATTCTTACTTAATTACAACTTCAAATGGAAATTTTATCAGAGAGTTTATTTACTGTATTTCCTTATACTATATTCATTCTAGGAAACTGAAAATAATGTTCACACAATTCTAAACAATTGATTCACTTATAAGCAAAGAAGTTAGCAGGCAAATGCCAGGAAAAGGACACTTATTTGAGGCTACCAACTTCAGTTCTACCTTTAGAAATTAATATTACTACTAATAAGACATTGTATTGTTGGTAAACTGTCAATAGAAGAGGTTAACTAATGTTCCAAACTTAATACAGGAGACTAGGGATAAAGGTTTTGAAATCTGCACAGTCAACTCTTAATTAAATATGCCAAAATAAAGGAAAATCATTATTAATTCATGTGGCATGTAATTTAATTTTTATAAAGAGTCAAATTGTAAATATGCCTGTTGATATTTACACAGAGTTTGGTTACTCTTAAAATTTGATCTTTCAGTGAAGTTATATTCACAAACTTTTACAAAATATAACAACTTCAAAACACGTTTAAATACTTCAATTTAGCAATTTTTCAGGCTACCAAAAATTGTTCTCTTTTTAAATTACTCTAAAGTAAGTTCCAGTGGTGATAGCTTTTTAAAATATTAATTGAAAAGTTCTAAAATTTAAAAAATCTAAGCTATGAAGTTACTGATGTGAAATAAGTAAATTTAAAAACTGTGCAATACTATTTATAATAGCCAGGACATGGAAGCAACCTAGATGCCCATCAGCAGACGAATGGATAAGGAAGCTGTGGTACATATACACCATGGAATATTACTCAGCCATTAAAAAGAATTCATTTGAATCAGTTCTAATGAGATGGATGAAACTGGAGCCCATTATACAGAGTGAAGTAAGCCAGAGAGATAAAGAACATTACAGCATACTAACACATATATATGGAATTTGGAAAGATGGTAATGATAACCCTATATGCAAAACAGAAAAAGAGACACAGATGTACAGAACAGACTTTTGGACTCTGTGGGAGAAGGCAAGGGTGGGATGTTTCGAGAGAACAGCATGTATATTATCTATGGTGAAACAGATCACCAGCCCAGGTGGGATGCATGAGACAGGTGCTCGGGCCTGGTGCACTGGGAGGACCCAGGGGAATCAAGTCGGGGGGGGGGGGGGGAAGGTGGGAGGGGGGATCGGGATGGGGAATACATGTAACTCCATGGCTGATTCATGTCAATGTATGACAAAACCCACTGCAATGCTGCGAAGTAATTAGCCTCCAACTAATAAAAATAATTGAAAAAAATAAAATAAAATAAAAACTGTGCAATAAAATTCAAAATTCTTCATCAAAATCAAAACCTGAGAAATTTTATCTATTCACTCTATACTTCTCATAGGAATTACTGTAAGATTTTCAGAACTATAAAGTGCATTGTCTTTTATAACAAAGCATAAAACCAATTAATGGCAAAGCTATGATTACATTATATATTATTTGATGATTCTACTTATAAATACTTATGTGGTCTGAGACTTTTTTCTATAACAAAGGAAGTTTCAGTAGGAAACTGCAATTAACAATTGGTTACTCCCTGTCTTTAATGTCGCCTAACCCACATGCCTGTAAATATGCCAGAACATTAAAATTTCTACTGATCACATAAACCCATCACTTAGCCTTTGTATACATTTACATGCGTATCATTATCTGTGATACAAAACCAATTAGATGAATTTCAATGGAAATCCATCATTTTATAGTCTCTTTCTTCTTCTTTCCTGATGCTTTTCTTTGCAGTCAATAATATCCAAACCTTGGCATTCTCTTCCAATCTTGTGATTTCAACTTTATTTTAAATGTAGAATACTCCCAAATCTCTATGTCTCTATCTCTATGACCTCGCTCCCAAAGTCCAATCATAAGTTTCTAACAAGACATATCACACAAGCCTATCGCATGTCTCAAAATGGATTATCTTCCTCTGTGCTTTACCTGAGTTGTTATTGCTATTTAGTTGCTACTCTTTACAACCCCTGATCTGCAGCACACCAGGCTTCCCTGTCCCTCACTATCTCCCTGAGTTTGCTCAAACTCATTTCCATTGAGTCAGTGATGCCATCCAACCATCTCATCCTCTGTTGCCCCCTTCTCCTCAGGCCTTCAATCTTTCCCAGCATTGGGGTCTTTTCCAAAGAGTTGGCTCTTCCCATCAGGTGGCCAGAGTATTGGAGCTTCAGTTTCTGCATCAGTCTTTCCAATGAATATTCAGGACTGATTTCCTTTAGGATGGACTCTGGATCTCCTTGCTGTCCAAGGGACTCTCAAGAGTCTTTTCCAGCACCACAGTTCCAAAGCATCAACTCTGGCATTCAGCCTTTTTTATGGTCCAGCTCTCACATCTTTACATGACTGCCAGAAAACCAGTAACTTTGACTATATGGACCTTTGTCAGCAAAGTGATGTCTCTGCTATTAAATATGCTACCTAGGTTTATCATAGCTTTTCTTCCAAGGAGCAAGCATCTTTTATTTTCGTGGCTGTAGTCAACATCTGCAGTGATTTTTGAGCCCAAGAAAATAAAATCTGTCATTGTTCCCACTTTTTCCCATTTATTTACCATTAAGTGATGTGACCAGATGCCATGATCTTCATTTTTTGAATGTTGAATTTTAAACCAGGTTTTTGCTCTCTTCTTTCACCTTCACCAAGAGGCTCTTTAGATCTTTCTTGCTTTCTGCCATTAAAGTGGTATCATCTGCATTTCTGCGGGTGTTGATATTTCCCCTGGCAATCTCGATTCCAGGTTGTCAGTCATCCAACTTGGCATTTTGCACGATGAACTCTGCAAATAAATTAAATGAGCAGGGTGACAATATACAGCCTTGATGTATTCCTTTCCCAATTTTGAATCAGTCTGTTGTTCCATGTCCGGTTCTATTTCTTGACCTGAATACAGATTTCTCAGGAGGCAGGTAAAGTGGTCTGGTATTCCCATCTCTTGAAGAATTTTCCACAGTTTATTGTGATTGATTCACACAATCAAAGGCTTTAGCATAGTCAATGAGGTATATATTTTTTGGAATTCCTTTGCTTTTTCTGTGATCCAGCGGATGTTGGCAATTTGATCTCTGGTTCCTCTGCCTTTTCTAAATCCAGTTTGAATCTAGAAGTTCTCGGATCACATACTGCTGAAGCCTAGCTTGAAGGATTTTGAGCATGATCTTGCCAGCATGTGAAATGAGTGCAAATGTACAGCAATTTCAACATTCTTTGGCATTGCCTTTCTTTGGGATTGGAATGAAAACTGACCTTTTCCAATCTGTGGCCACTGCTGAGTTTTCCGAATTAGCTGGCATATTGAGTGCAGCACTTTCACAGCATCATCTTTTAGGATTTGAAATAGCTCAGCTGGAATTCGATCAGCTCCACTAGCTTTGTTCATAGTAATGCTTCCTAAGGTCCACTTGACTTCACACTCCAGGATGTCTGGCCTTAGGTGATTGACCACACCATTGTGGTTATCCAGGTCATAAAGACATTTTTTGTACAGTTCTTCCATGTATTCTTGCCACCTCTTCTTAATATCTTCTGCTTCTGTTAGATCCATACCATTTCTGTCCTTTATTGTGCCCATCTTTGCATGAAATGTCCCCTTGGTATCTCTGATTTTCTTGAAGATATCTCTAGTCTTTCCCATTCTATTGTTTTCTTCTATGTCTTTGCACTGTTCAATAAGAAGGCTTTCTCATCTCTCCTTGCTATTCTCTGGAACTCTTCATTCAGTTGGGTATTATCTTTCCCTTTCTCCTTTGCCTTTTGCTTCTCTTCTCAGCTACTTATAAGGCCTTCAAAGACAACCACTTTGCCTTCTTGCATTTTTCTTGGGAATAGTTTTGGACACCATAACTGTACCGTGTTACAAACGTATGTCTATAGTTCTTCACGCACTCTATCAGATCTAATCCCTTGAATCTGTTTGTCACCTCCACAGTATAAGCATAATGGATTTGATTTAGGTTATATCTGAATGGCCTAGTGATTTTTTCTACTTTTTCATTTTGAGCCTGAACTTTGCAATAAAGAGCTGATGATCTGAGCTCCAGGTCTTGTTTTTGCTTAGAGCTTCTCCATCTTCAGCTATAAAGAATATAATCAATCTGATTTCAGTATTGACCATCTGGTGATGTCTCTGTATAGAGTTGTCTCTGTGTTGTTGGAAGAGGGTGTTTGCTATGACCAGTGCATTCTCTTGGCAAAACTGTTAGCCTTTGCTCTGCTTCATTTTGTACTCCATGGCCAAACTTGCCTGTTATTCCAGCTAACTCTTGACTTTCTACTTTTGCATCCCAGTCCCCTTTGATAAAAAGGACATCTTTTTTGCTCTTAGTTCTAGAAGGTCTTGTAGGTCTTCATAGGACTGTCCAACTTCATCTTCTTCAGCGTTAGTGGTTGGGGCATAGACTTGGATCACTGTGATGTTGAATGGTTTGCCTTGGAAATGAATGGAGATCATTCTGTTGTTTTGAGATTGCATGAAGTACTGTATTTCAGACTCTTTTGTTGACTAAGAGGGTTACTCCATTTCTTCTAAGGGATTCTTGACCACAGTAGTAGATATAATGGTCATCTGAATTAAATTTGCCCATTCCCATCCATTATTTACTTTAGGATACTTTATAGTCAGACTTTGTAGTCACCCAGTTCCAAAGCTGGGTTCATCCTAATTTTTTTTTTAGGTCTCCTTACCACTGCACCCCATTCTTACCCAAATGCAACCCTTTAACAAATTTTAGTATTCTATTTGCCTGCCCTGAAAGTTCAACTTTATAATTCCCAAGGCCATTTCACCTCTTTAACCTGTGTTGCAGCTCTGCATGGTTTTTTCATACCCGTGGTCAGATCATGGTCAGAGATCTCCGGGAAATGGTGAAGAGTTAGGGGTTTATGGATGGTAGGTTTTTTCCCCCACTTTTAGGCAAGAGGAGTGACTTGGGTATAAACTGAAAATAGGCAATATCATTACACAAAAAAATGTATGCTATGATAATATATGGATAAACATCTTCTTGGACTAAAGAAGCAGTTCCATATTTTTTCATTTTATGTGAATCAGCAGCATAAGAGAAAAAATATGGATCTTGGAGACATGCAGATACGTGCCCAGTTCGAGATCTTACTGTATTTTACTTTTCTGAAGCTTGGATTGCTTATCTGAAATGAAAAAAAACAATAAGCTACCTTATAAGGTTAACTAAATAAAGCACTTGTTTACCTGGCTCTATGTATGAGCTAAATATTTGCTGAATGGAAACATGAATATACCCCTACCTGGGTCACCTCTGCCATACCTTCATCCAGCTAATTTCTACTTATCTTTTGAAACTCAACTGCATTCATCTCAGTTTCCCTAGAATGACTTCTGTATTTCTGTAGCTCAGGTACATATCTGCTTATCACACCCTTTGTAATTACTGATGTCCTTATTGGCTTCCCAAGTCATATTTTGGTAAATTCCTTGAAGATAGGGATCATTTTTATTTGACTTTGTATTTGCGGCAATCAGTGTGGTTTCTGGCAAATAACATCCACTATTTCAACAAATACTGAATCAATACTTTATATACAAGTAACCAAAGACCTTGTACCATAAGTTTTACTAATTTTATTCTAAAAAAGTATAATGTACAAATATATTTGGGAAAAAATTAACCACCAACTATCTAGAGCAAGTATTTCAACAATAAAAATGTTCATTCTGGTTGCACGCATGCTGAGTCACTTCAGTCATGTTGATTCCTTGTGACCACATGGACTATAGCCCACCAGGCTCTTCCATCCATGGGATTATCCAGGCAAGAATACTGGAGTTTCCTTCTCCAGGGGATCTTTCCAACTCAGGGATTGAACTCACATCACTTCAGGTCATATGTAATATGGGTGACAAAAAATGGAAATTATAAACACAGCCTCTGTACATCAAGATAATAGTCCATCGACTCGGTGATACCATTCAACCATCTCATCCTTTGTCATCCCCTTCTCCTCCTGCCTTCAGTCTTTCCCAGCGTCAGGGTCGTTTCTCATAATTTCGCTCTTCACATCAGGTGGCCAAAGTACTGGAGTTTCATCTTCAGCATCAGTCCTTCCAATGATTATTCAGGACTGATTTCCTTTAGGACTGACTGGTTGTATCTCCTCGCAGTCCAAAGGACTCTCGAGAGTCTTCTTTGACATCACAATTCAAAAGCATCAATTCTTTGATGCTCAGCTTTCTTTATGGCACGACTCTCACATCTATTTATGACTACTGGAAAAACCATAGCTTTGATTAGATGGAACATTTTTGGGAAAGTAATGTCTCTGTATTTTAATATGCTGTCTAGGTGGGTCATAACTTTTCTTCCAAGGAGCATCTTTTAATTTCATGGCTACAGTCACCATCTGCAGTGATTTTGGAGCCCAAGAAAATAAAGTCTCTCATTGTTTCCATGAAGTGATGGAACCGGATGCCATGATTTAGTTTCCTGAATGCTGAGTTTTAAGCCAACTTTTTCACTCTCCTCTTTCACTTTCATCAAGAGGCTCTTGGCTCTTCAGTTCTTCTTCACTTTCTGCCATAAGGGTTGTGTCATCTGCATAGCTATATTTCTCCCAGCAATCTTGATTCCAGCTTGTACCTCATCCAACCTGGCATTTCACATGATATACTCTGCATATAAGTTAAATAATAAGGGTGACAATAAAGGAGACTTGATGTACTCCTTTCCTGATTTGGAACCAGTCTGTTGTTCCATGTCCAGTTCTAACTGTTGCTTCTTGACCTGCATACAGATTTCTGAGGAGGCAGATAAGGTGGTCTGGTATTCCCATTTCTTTAAGAATTTTCCACAGTTTGTTGTGATCCACAAAATCAAAGGCTTTAGCATAGTCAATGAAGCAGAAGTAGACTTTTTTCTGGAACTCTCTTGCTTTTTCGATGATCCAATGAATGTTGGCAATTTGATCTCTGGTTCCTCTGCCTTTTCTAAATCCAGCTTGAACATCTGGAAGTTCATGGTTCACATACTGTTGAAGCCTGGCTTGGAGAATTTTGAGCATTATTTTGCTAGCATGTGAGATGAGTGCAATTGTGTGGTAGTTGGAACATTTTTTGGTATTGCTTTTCTTTGAGATTGAAATGAAGACTTTTCCAGTCCTGTAGCCAAATTTGCTGACATATTAACTGCAACACTTTCAGTGTTTTTTGTTGGCATACTGAGTGCATTACCCTTCAGGATTTGAAATAGCTCAACTGGAATTCCATCACCTCCACTAGCTTTCTTACAGTGATGCTTTGTAAGGCCCACTTGACTTCATATTCCAGGATGTCTGGCTCTAGGTGAGTGATCACACCATCATGGTTATCTGGGTCATGAAGATTTTTTTGTATTCTTCTGTGTATTCTTGCCACCTCTTTTTAATATCTTATGCGTCTGTTAGGTCCATACCATTTCTGTCCTTTATTGTGCCCATCTTTGCATGAAATGTTATCTTGGTATCTTGAACTTTCTTGAAGAGCTCTCTAGTCTTTCCCATTCTATTGTTTTCCTCTGTTTCTCTGCACTGATCACTGAGGAAGGCTTTCTTACCTCTCCTCATTATTCTTTGGAACTTTGCATTTAGATAGGTATATCTTTCCTTTTCTCCTTTGCCTTTCCCTTCTCTTCTTTTCTCAGCTATTTGTAAGGCCTCCTCAGACAACCATTTTCCATTTTTGCATTTCTTTTTCTTGGGGATGGTCATGATCACTGCCTTCTATACAATGTCATGAGCCTCTAATCTGTAGTTCTTCAGGCACTCTATCAGATCTAATCCCTTGAATCTATTTGTCACTTCCACTGTATAATCATAAGAGATTTCATTTAGGTCATACCTGAATGGTCTAGTGGTTTTCCCTACTTTCTTCAGTTTAAGTCTGAATTTGGCAATAAGGAGTTCATGATCTGAGTCACAATCAGCTCTGGGTTCGAGGTAGGTATTAATTAAATAACAAGTTTTGTTTATATAGATTTCTCTGCCTGTCTCTAGTGATAAGGACGTCTTTCTACTTTCTAGTACTGGGAGCATACCTTTCACATGGGAGCTTTAGTTCCAGGTTTCAGGGACACTGAGAGGAGGTTCAAAGGTCCCTCTGGCACTCACCACTCCTTTAGTAACTTTAATTCAAAATAATCAATGTGACTCTGAGGCATATTTTGAAGTGGCCTGCCCAAGGTCCAAGTAGTTTTAACTCAGGTTTCTGGATCCCAGAGCATCTACTCTTTACTACTCTATAGTGACTTCCTAGGAGTAGCTGATGTGCTTCAAATATCCTTAATGTGGTACTATTACCCATAATGACTGAGGTTATATCTTCCCCAAAGGATTGGAAAAGATTAGGGATGAACCTAATACACACTTTCTTTTCACAACAAACTAGGAAAAATTCTATTTGCAAATTATATCTTTGAAAGCAAGTATGTATGTATGTTATTGAAATGGGAATCCAAGTTCTTGCCCTCAGATCTGAAAAATGGAATCCACAAACACTCACAGTAGCCAGTGATCAGGATTTTTTAAAGAGAAATAAAGTACAAAGCTCTCGGCATAGACATTGAGATGGGGTAAAGAGTCCCCCACAAGGCCAGACTTAGAGAAGTTTTTATACCCTTCCTTAAATCATGTTATTTCCAACCAATCAATTTAAAGGTCAAGATACTTAACAACTTTGTGACTTCTCTTTATCCTTCAATGGGAAAACAATGGAAACAGTGACAGACTTTATTTTGGGGGGCTCCAAAATCACTGCAGATGGTGACTGCAACCATGAAACTAAAAGATGCTTACTTCTTGGAAGAAAAGCTATGACTAACTTACGCAGCATATTAAAAAGCAGAGACATTACTTCATCTACAAAGGTCCTATAGTCAAAGCTATGGTTTTTCCAGTAGTCATGTATGGATATAAAAGTTGGACCATAAAGAAAGCTGAGCACCAAAGAACTGATGTTTTTGAGCTGTGGTGTTGGAGAAGACTCTTGAGAGTCCCTTGGACTGCAAGGAGATCCAACCAGTCAGTCCTAAAGGAAACCAGTCCTGAATAATCATTGGAAGGACTGATGCTGAAGCTGCAACTCCAATACTTTGGCCACCTGATGAGAAGAACTGACTCATTGGAAAACACCCTGATGCTGGGAAAGATTTAAAGCAGGAGGGGAAAGATACAACAGAGGATGAGATGGTTGGATGACATCACCGACTCAATGGACATGAATTTGAGCAAGCTCTGAAAGTTCGTGAGACCGGGAAGCCTGGTGTGCTGCAATCCATAGAGAGGCAAAGAGTCATACAGGACTGAGAAACTTAACTGATCCTTGGATTAAGTCACCACTCTTTTTCATGCCCCCTGACCATTTTACAATGGACTAGATGTATGGGTTTAAGATTAATAATCACCAGTTGTCTTTCCCTCAGGCATAGGGAACAGAAGTTAATTACTGCCCTCCTTTGTGACTTAGCAATAAAGAATCGGCCTGCAATGTGGGAGACCTGGGTTCTGATCCCTGGAGAAGGGAACTGGCTACCCACTGCAGTATTCTGGCCTGGAGAATTCCATGGACGGTATACTCCATGGGGTTGCAAAGAGTCCAACAGGACTGAGTGACTTTCACTTTCCCTGGATCTTGATCAGACCAAAGACACATTCCAGAAATTTAGGGCAATGGAGGGGATGTTTATTGATAAAAAGTCCAGAGGTCTCAGAGTTCTACACTGACTAGTAATTTCTACCTCATTATTACTGTCGATTGTGCAAAGGGTTTTCTTCCACATGCTTTCAATAAACTACACTTTTCCTCTGGATAGATTTGTATCTTCTTTTTTTATTAGCCTTGGCTTTCTTTTCAGCTCAGTTCAGTCGCTCAGTCCTGTCCGACTTTGCCACTCCATGGACTGTATGTAGCATGCCAGGCTTCCCCATCCATTACCAATTCCCCAGCTTGTTCAAACTCATATCCGCGGAGTTGGTGATGTTATCCAAACACCTCGTCTTCTGTCCTCTCCTCCTCCTGCCTTCAATCTTTCCCAGCATCAGGGTGTTTTCCAATGAGTCAGGTGGCTTTCTTTTAATTAACACCAAAAGGTTTCCCTCATTATGGTCCGAAATCCTAAGTACTTAAGAACTAAGCCATTACTTTCAGTAAAACCAGGAAAGAAACAAAAAAGGATGCATTCACAGTTCTGAGATAAGGAGATCCAAACGGACAGTCCTTAAGCCAATCAGGAGTCTCTGTGTATGCAAAACTGATTATCAATGCGGGCATGGGAGGAAGGAGAGGAGACATGGCTACTTAGCTACCTACAAATTGGCTTTAAGTTCACCTCTAAATTCTTAAGAGACCAATTTAAAGAGCTCTTAGCTTGCAACTTGGAAGGTGTCCAAAACTTAGGGAAGCAATGAAACTTGGTGGAATATGTAGGCAGTCGTGATGAGCATGTTTTAACTTTCAAACTACCAAAACTGGGGACTTCAAGGCCACCTGTAAATACTCCCGGGCCAAAAATTACTACCACTAATAATAGTCCGCCATTATTTAAAAAATAGCTTTTTTTAAAAGATGGAAGACGGCAACTTTGACTGACTTTATTAATAAATACCTTGGTGGCATGTTTCACTTATGGGTATTTTGGTTCCTAGTATTTAAAATGCAGTCACAAATCCACTCTTGGGGGGGAAATGCAATAAAGGGGCGACAGCGAACACGTATATGCATGAAGTATCACTTAAACGCATTTATTACCGTCAGTGTATTGGGTGGCGACGGCCAAAGTGCAGCTGTGGTTAACGTAGGTCGCGGAACCCTGAGCGGTTGGAGTCTCACTACACCCAGACTCGTCAGTCAGATCACTGAGCGCTACACGCTCTCAAAATGGCGCCGGCTCTCAAAATCTCTCTATCAGCCTGAGCGCTCTACTCTCCGGAGGAACTTCGCGTCACCAGGGCAACGACGCTCTTGCGTAGAGGCGCGACGCGGGTGAAAGTTCAGTGCTAGAGCGCAGATCCGCCACCGCCGCTTCTGGTCCTTAGGCGAGGCCCGAGCCCACGCAAGTCCCACAGTCCCGGGTCACGCGAGCGTTGGCCCAGACCTGGAGCGATCCGAGCGCGCCTCTCCCCGCACTCGGCCTTGCCTGGTCAGGCTGAGGCGTAACCTCAGGGCGAGGGGCGGGACGAGCCTAGCGCGCGGCCCGCCCCCGAGGTCCGTTCCACGCCCTGGGGCGCCTGCTGGAGTTGACGTTAGCCTTGGAAACGAGGTGCGGGTCGCGACGCCACCGCGGTGAGCTGGTTGCCGTGGCCGCCACAATTCCTCTGCCTCGGCGTTCGGACCGCAGGCAGCCTTTCGGCGGAAGCGCGCACCCCGAGTATACCTGCAAAAATGCCGTCACCGGGATGCTTTCGCTTCGCCTCTTCCCTCAGGTGACTCCAGGTACGTTAGATCCCTGATAACCACCTGGGCACTTCTTGGCCGCCTTAATTCCCAAGCCTGTGCAGAGTGATGATTGCATTTTTTAAGACATGCGATGAGCTCTGTCTCTAGAGTTCATCAGTCTGGTGTGCTTTTAACTTTATTTCGTAAGGCTTCTTTAGACTGTTGAATTTTAGTTATTTTATTTCTAAGAGACACTTGCGAAAGGGAAAATGGCCCTTTCAGTCTTGGTTTAGGAATGGGCTTGTTATCCAAACAAAGATTATGAACTATGGCCCTTACTACTGTATCAGTTTTCTCCTTTTCTCCACTTTTGCCCTAAATCAGGCAAATCATGGACTCCTGAACAGGAACAACTCTTTCCCCACCGATCTGCATTCTCTCTCCACAATTCTGTGTTTATTAAGGACCAACATTTACTTCAGTGAAGTCTGCTTCACCAGAAGTTGCCTATCAGGCCTCTGAATTGCTTTTTTCTCTTATTCAGCTGTATAATCTTAGATGGATTTTGTCTCATTCCCGCCATTAGGGCAGAGCCCATCCTTTATATTGTTGGATGTCTACCATCACCCATGCCAAATCTCCACATCTTTATCATAGCATCCAAAGCCAGTTCAGATGTTGCCATTTTAGTCCTTTAATTGTTTGGACACCTGACCATCACTTTATTTAATTTCCGAATTAAAGAACTGCCTACTAGTTATTAGCTGCCACAGAAAGTACCAGGTGGGGGACCTTTTCTGTTTCTTTTTCTTTTGTAAGAACTTTATTGAGATTAAAATTCACATTCCATACAATTCAAATTTAAAACATTTTCATCATGCCCCCAAAAGCTCTGTATCCTTTAGCAGCCATTCTCCCTTCCCGCCAATGTTCACTGTCCCCACCAGCCCTAGGCAAACCCTAATCTATTTTCTCTCCTTATAGATTTGATCATCCTGGACGTTTCATATAAATGAAATTGTACAGTATGTGGCCTTTTGTGATTGTCTTCTTCCACTTAGCATTCTGTTTTCAGGGTTCATTCATGTTATATTAATAGCGTGCATCAGTTGTTTGTAGGCTATTAATATTCCAGTGTATGGATATATCTGGAGAAGGAAATGGCAACCCACTCCAGTGTTCTTGCCTGGAGATCCCATGGACAGAGGAGCCTGGCAGCCTGCAGTCCATGGGGTCTCAGGAAGTTGGACATGACTGAAGCGACTGGGCATGCACCTATGGATATATCTCGTTTTATTTAATCTGTTGATGGCCATTTATGTTGTTTCCATTTGGGGTAATTAATAATATTTCTTCTATGAATGTTCATGTACAAATACTTGTGTAGACTAATGTTTTCGTTTCTCATGGGTAAGTACCTAGGAATGAAACTGCTAGGTCATATGTTGTGTGTGTGTGTGTGTGTTAGTCACTCAGTTATGTCCGACTCATGGAGACCTCATGGACTGTGATCTGCCAGGCTTCTCTTTCCATGGAATTCTCCAGGCAAGAATACTGGAGTGGAATATGATAACTGTATGTTCAGCCTTTTAAGGAACTGCCAGACTGTTTCCAAAGCAGCTGCACCATTTTACATTATCACTTGAGGGTTCTGATTTCTCTATAACTTTGGCAGTACTTGTGTTTTAGATAGCCAATCAACTGGATTTGAAGATATCCCATTGTGGTTTTGGTTTGCACTTCCCCAATGAGTAATGTTGTTGAACATCATTTTGTATGCTTATGTTGGCCATTTGTATATTATCTTTGGAGAAATGTCTATTCAGATCTTTTGGCCAGTTTTAAATTATTTGTATTTTTATTAAGTTGTAAGACATTTTTCTATATTGTCATTACAAGTCCCATAACGAATAGATAATTTGCAGAAATTTTCTCCCATCCTGTGAATGGTTTTTGCATTTTTTCCATTACCTTTTGCTTTTTATTTTACTTTTTTTTTTTAATAGAGTTATAGTTGGTTTATACTGCTGTGTCAATTTCTGCTGTATAGCAACATGCATCTTCCATACATATGCCTCCTGTTTTTTTGATTTCCTTCCCATTTAGGTCACCACAGAACACAGAGCAGAGTTCCCTGTGTCATACAGAGGGTTCTCATTTGTTACCTGCTTTATATATAGTAGTGTATATATATGAATCACAGTCTCCCAATTCATCCTATCCCCACCCCTGCCTTCTTTTCACTTTCTTGATGGTGAGAACCATTACTTTTAGACACCTTCCCCTCTTGTATGTGTTTGTCTACCTGCCATTGCCGTGCTGGCTTAGGTAACAAAAGCTTCCTATTTTGACATTTGTTGATTTCTCTCAGGCCCACCCTTCTCTGAAAACCCCTTTTCCAGATTTATCCTTCTGTTTCTCAGTTCACACACAAAAAACCCAAAAACTTCCATTTCATATGTCAGTAGTTTGGTGTGATTGAAAAACTCGTGGATATAGGCCATTTTGTTTCTTTTCCTAACATGAAGTGTTTTGTTTTGTTTTTGAAGGATAATTGCTTTACAGAATTTTGTTGTTTTCTGTCAAACCTCAACATGAATCAGCTGTGGGTATACATATATCCCCTCCCTTTTCAACTTCCCTCCCATCTCCCTCCCCCTCACCAGGTTGATACAGAGCCCCTGAGCCCCTGTTTGAGTTTCCTGAGCCATATAGCAAATTCCTGTTGGCTGTCTATTTTACATATGGTAAAGTAAGTTTCCATGTTACTCTTTCCATACATCTCACCCTCTCCTCCCTTCTCCCCATGTCCATAAGTCTATTCTCTATGTCTGTTTCTCCATTGTTGCCCTGTAAATAAATTCTTCAGAACCATTTTTCTAGATTCTGTATATGTGTGTTAGAATACAATATTTATCTTTCTCTTTCTCACTCACTTCATTCTGTATAATAGGTTCTAGGTTCATCCACCTCATCAGAATTGTTCCTTTTTATGCGTTCCTTTTTATGACTGAGTAATATTCCATTGTGTGTATGTACCACAACTTCTTCATCCATTCATCTGTCAATAGGCATCTAGGTTGCTTCCATGTTCTAGCTGTTGTAAATAGTGCTGCAGTGAACAATGGGATACATGTGTCTTTTTCAATTTTGGTTTCCTCAGATTATATGCCTAGAAGTGGGATTGCTGGGTCATATGGTGATTTTATTTCTAGTTTTTAAGGAATCTCCATGCTGTCTTCCATAGTTGCTGTATCAGTTTACATTCCAACCAACAGTGCAAGAGCATTCCCTTTTCTCCACACCCTCTCTAGCATTTATTGTTTGTAGACTTTTTGATGATGGCCATTCTGACTGGTGTGAGATGATATCTCATTGTGGTTTTGATTTGCTTTTCTCTAATAATGAGCGATGCTGAGCATCTTTTCATGTGTCTGTTAGCCATCTGTATGTCTTCTTTGGAGAAATATCTGTTTAGGTCTTTTTCCCACTTATTGATTGACTTGTTTGCTTTTCTGGTGTTGACTTATGCTTGTGTATTTTGGAAATTAATCCTTTGTCAGTTGTTTCATTTGCTATTATTTTATCCCATTCCAAGGGTTGTCTTTTCACCTTGCTTATAGTTTCCTTTGCTGTGCAAAAGCCTTTTATGTTTAATCAGGTCCCACTTGTTTACTTTTGTTTTTTTTTCCATTACTTTAGGAGGTGGGTCAAAGAGAATCTTGCTTTGATTTATGTCATCAAGTGTTCTGCTTATGTTTTCCTCTTAAGAGTTTTATAGTTTCTGGCCTTGTATTTAGGTCATTAATCCATTTTGAGTTTATGTTTGTGTATGGTGTTAGGAAGTGTTCTAATTTCATCCTTTTACATGTAGCTGTCCAGTTTTTCCAGCACCATTTACTTAAGAGGCTGTCTTCACCCCATTGTATCTTCTTGCCTCCTTTGTCAAAAATAAGGTACCCATGAGTGCATGTGTTTATTTCTGGGCTTTCTATCTTGTTCCATTGGTCTATATTTTTGTTTTTGTGCCAGTACCATACTGTCTTGATGACTGTAGCTTTGTAGTATAATCTGAACTCAGGAAGGTGGATTCCTCCAGCTGCATTCTTCTTTCTCAAGACTTCTTTGGCTATTTGGGGTCTTTTGTGTTTCCATATGAATTGTGATATTTTTTGTTCTAGTTCTGTGAAAAATACCATTGGTAATTTGATAGGGATTGCATTGACTCTGTAGATCGAGTTTGGTAGTATAGTCGTTTTCATAAAATTGATTTTTTGTACCCAGGAACATGAAATACCTCTCCATCTGCTTATGTTGTCTTTGATTTATTTCATTAGTGTCTTATAATTTTCTGTGTACAGTTCTTCCTAACATTAAGTTTTTTGTTTTCCGAATTAGTAAAGGTGATTATGCTTGGAAAAGTGGAACCTTCTGTATATTTCCTTTCATATTTTAAAAATAGTTTATTTATTTTGGCTGTGAAGGGTCTTTCTTGCTGCCCAGGCTTTTCTCTAGTTGCAGAGAGTTCAGGCATCTCTCAAGTTGTGCACAGGCTTCTCATTGCAGTGACTTCTCTTGTTGTGGAGCACAAGCTCTAGGGTGCCCAGGTTTTAGTAGTTGCCACATATGGGCTTAGTAGTTGTGGCTTCTGGGCTCTGGAGCACAGACTGAATAGTTGAGGCATACAGGTTTAGTTGCTTCACGGCATATGGGATCTTTCCAGACCAGATTTGAACCTGTATCTCCTTCATTGGCAGGTGGATTCTTCACCACTGAGTCACTAGGGAAGCCCCTCCTTTCAAATTTCAAAAAAAATACTTTTTTGGAACATGGATGTGCACATTCTGTTCATTACTGACAGAGTTTGTGTTGGCATTTTTAAATATAGCAGGAATTTCTTCTTCTTGACAAATTTAACTTTGCTTAATAATTTTAACTTGTAAACTAACTTTCTGTTCCTTGCTTACTCTGTGTTCTTGATAATGAAAATTAAAATAATTCCAGAGTTGCTTTTAACAGTAACAATTATTTGGGAGGAAGATTATCTCTCTTCTACTTGGTTGTAAACTCCTTTGAGTCAGAGGCAGCCTTTCTACCATCACCTAACACATTGTAGATCATCAAAAGTTATTCCAGTGTTTACATTTGTGGAAAGTACTAATTTATTATTTAGCTGTTTCTCTGTGAAAGGAAGAATTTAGTCTGTTTTAACAACTATTAAAATGTAATGGTTAATCCTTGCAGCATCTTCTAACAGTGCTTCAAGAGCAAGTTAACATAGTGGGGGGAAAGGGTTGTAACATAAGTCACAGTTGATATCCTTCATATATAAAAAGTTTTTTAAAATAAGAAAAGTGAATACTTCAGTAGAAAAGAGGCCAAGGACATGAGGCAGTTACAAAAAATAAATGACATTTATCTACACACACAGCACTTATACATATATGTAATGGATATTATCAGAGAGATAGAGCATATTCATAAAATAATGATAGGATTCTATAAAAAGCAACATTTAGGGATGAAAAAATGCTTTTAGAAGTTAAAAATAGGAGAGCAAAGATTTACTGAAACTTGATGTTCATCAAAGTACAGCAAAACTTTAGTAGAGGTACAGTGCACAAGTGCTCCTTGGATATCACCTCATACCTGTTAGGATAGCTGTTAAAAAAAAAAAAGATAGCAAGTGTTGGGGAGGATGTGGAGAAATTGGAACCTTCCCACTGTTAGTGGGAATACAAAATGGCACATTGCACAAAAGTAGTACAGTGCTATTGAAAACATTATGAAGAGTCCTCAAAAAATTAAAAATGGACCTGCCATGTGATTGAGCAATGCCATTTCTGGGTGTATATCCAAATGAATTGAAAGCAGGGTCTTTCAGTGTATTTGCACTTTCATGTTTACTGAAGTATTATTCATAATAGTCAAAAAGTGGAGGCAAACCAAGTGTCCATCATCTGATGAATGGATAAAAAGCATGTGGTATGTACATAAAATGGAATATTTATAAGCCCTCAAAAAGAAATCCTGCCAGATGTGACAACATGGATGAGCCTTGAAGACACGATAAATTAAATAAGCAAATCACAGAAAGGCAAATACTACATGATTCCACTTACATAAGGTATCTAAAATAATCAAAGTCCTAGAAACAGGGAGTAGAATGATGTGCCAGGCACTTGGGGGAGGAATAAATGGAAAGTTAACTATTTAGCAAGTTTTAGTTACACAAGATGAATAAGTTCTAGAGACTTACTGTACAGCATTATGTTGCTAGTTAGCAATGCTGCATTGTACACTTAAAAATCTGAGAGGGTAGATCTTATGTTAGTATCTTTTTCATTGAAAAAATTCTAATCTAATAGAAAATAAATGTGTGGATTCAGTGAATGAAACCAACAATAAAAACAGTATGCTAGATTTTTTTTTTAAGTAACCTTTGCTAACCAAAATCAGGCAATTGCTAAAACTTCTATTTCTAGGAATTCTTTTTGCCAAATATAGAGAACTATAAATTCAAAATAATTCCCCCAAACTGCCACTTTTTGTTATCTCTTTCTTTGTTTAAGGGATTTTCAGGCTGATATCTTGCATGATTACAGAAGTTAAGATTTTGGAAATTAAGTACTTCCATCTGTATCATTGCCAAATTGATCTCTGTTTCCTATTGGATAACGGGTAAAAAATGCAACTCAGATTCCAAATAAAGCAACCTATTTATGGTTGTTTTGTCAGCCTGCTTTCAGAGTCGAATATGAAGAAAGCATACGGCTTAAATCATTGTTGTGGCAACCATCTTTATCCCTTCTCTTTAAACAGCTTTTACTTTTTTTTTCCCAAAGCCTTAAGCCATTATTCATTTTAACATGTTGTAAGTAGCAGTCATATAAATGCATCAGTCTGTCTTTAACAGTCTCTCAGAATGTGCCAAATTTTCATTCAGGGAGTTAGTTTTAATCTGATTTTATTTTTCATGCTAGTAATCCAGATTAGGATTTAGAAAATCTGTCTATATAAATGTAACTGTTGTTTCATACAAAGAAGATGTTTTTAAAGTATTCCAGGATCTGTATTAAAGTAAAAGCCAAACAGTACTAATTTATCATAATTTTTGCCTAAATGAATTTACAGCATTTGTCATGTAATCTTCTTTTATCCTTACGGTATGAGAAAAAAACAACCTGATGTACTTGCTGCCTATGAAATTTCTATTTATTTATTTTTTTTGTGTACCTTCATGACATTCTTCTTTAAATGGTATATCTTTTTTAACTCCCCCGGGCTAAATATTTAAGGTTCCAACTGAAGCCCAGGCCAGTATTTCTGAAAGAAATTTCCATAAATCACTGCACACATGATCCATTATTAGATTTCGAGGGGAAAATAGGTTCCAAGGTCAAATAAGTTTGGAAAACTTAAATGATATATTTTAAGCGTATTTGAAATGGTGTTTTGTTTTGTTTTGTTTTTACCCTGAAGATGTCTCAGAATCTTTGGTCTGCTGATATCCATTGTGACTCTTCAAGATGACAGTCTGGTATATAGTTTCTCAAACTTCTTTAACCATAGACATCTGTTTAAGAAACATTCTGTAGGGCAAATAGTCCTGTATCTTTCAGCCTTTCTTTTTATATATCCCTTTAAAATAAATCACCATCCCAGTGTCCTCCCCCATGCTTCTAAGGCTTCTTGAGGGAACTTGTACTCTTCATACTTTTTGGTCTGTCCTCACTTCAACATCACTCCTGCCTTATTTTGTCTCTTGTGCCTGCTGTTCTTCCTCCGTTTTTCTCTCTCAGTAAGAACTAACTCCTCTTTCCTGATAGTGAAGGAGATTAAAGTATATTATTAGACATGTAGCGAATTAAAATTGAACTTCTGATATGTTAAAATTCTCTGGCCAGTCCCTTCTCCATGGAAGAAACCCAGCCATATTTCTCCTTCAGGCTCATTCTGCTCCAATATTACTGGGATACTATACTGCTCTAGGCAAGATCTTCTCTGAGCTGGTATTACTGTCATTAGATGCCATTATTTAGTCCATAAGAGAAGTAAATGAAGATACTTTGCAAACATTTAAAAACCAGAAATAAAGAGTTTATGGGTTTACTATTTTGAATGGGGCAGGATATGCTGGAAGAAGTTTTCAGAAACAATAAACAACATCCAACTTCCCTTTCAAACAGCAATATTTAATTTTCTTCAACTTTAATCATCTTAGTTAAGCTATGCCATTAATGTAGTACATGCCTTTCTGTGCCAGGGTATTTTACTAAATATTATAGAGAATCAGAAGTATCTCAAGATTTGGCCCTTACCCACAAATAATTTATTAGTAGAGAAAAAAAATGTGAAAAGATAACATGTAAAGAGGTGAATAATAGAAGAAATGCCCCCAGTTGATACATGTTACAAGATGAGTATATTATAAATAAGCAATGTTTTGAGTATACAGAGAGGAGAGAGGCACAGTTTGGTCTAAGTGCTCTGCAGAATTTCCGAAAGGATTAGACGGAATCTTGAAAGTTGACTAAGATTACTATGAAAGGTAAGAGAAGATAACCTGTGCAAAGGAGAGGGTATGAGCATAGCCAGTTAGAGGCCACAGGATGTGTTTGCAGAGCATGGGTTGAGAGTCCTATAGGATATTTGCTAATTTGAAGAGGTGTCAAAATGTTATATGTGAAATACAAATGAAGCCTAGTGTTTGTATACTTACACATGTGGAATAACCCTGTATACCTGAAAGTATGCATACTTTTTTTTTCTAATACAAATGGGATCATCAGTGTGTTTATTCTACTTTGCAATATATTGTAGGCATCTTTCCAAGTTTCCAAATCAACAGTATATCTTCTTTAGACTATTCCACTTTTTGGAATATAATAACAGAATATTCAGTCAAATGGCAAGAACATTTAAACTAAATTTACAGAAGACTCAAAAGTACTAAAAGGTAATTGAATATGGGCAGTAACATGCAGCTAGATAATCTAGTTTATAAGGTATTTTCAATTTCTGGCTTCCTTCCCCAGCAAGTCATCTCACATTGTTCTTGACTTGCCTTAGTGGAGAAGGAGGGGTCAGCTTTTAAATGCCCAAGCCAGTCAGCCAAGCTCGTTTTCCTATCTGAGAACATCATCCTTAGGTAATTAAAATTAGAATCTTTACCCACCTACCCATGCTTCTACTGAGCAAGCATATCAGAACACAGTACACTGACATCAGTATATAGGAGATACGCTCATTCAGAGGGAAAGGAGGCAATCTTCATTTTCTGAGATTAAACTGTCGACCAATAAGGTTCCATCTGGCCCTCCTGTTCTGTTATTTCGTGAGTACCTACAGGGCTATGATATGATTAAAAGCTATGACTTTCAGTGCAGAACTAAGACCAGTAGCTGGAAGATATAAGACGATAAGTGTTTATAGGATAAAGAACTTACCAACTTCCCAAGATGTGCTGTAAGGTAGTAATTAATGGTGACCCAAAAGCTTTCTCCAGGGCTGATACTGATCGGGTAGGAGTAACTTTCAGAAAGAATCTCTTAAACTGATGGGAAGAAAAGTTACTTTAAGATGACTTTAAGTTTTTTGTGTGTGGTAAAATACATAGAACATAAAATTTACCATCTTTACCATTTCTAAGTGTACAGTTCAGTGGTACTCAGTATGTTCACATTGTTGTGCCATGAATTGGGTCATGAAGTAGTTAGCATGTGGTAACCTAGTTAATAATAAGCATGTAATCTGACTCTTAGAGTCTTTCGTTTCCAGTTGTTCTTCCTACTACATGTTGAGTTGCCAATGGCTTTTTATTGAAATGCTACTATTTTAGCAGAATTTGAGTTTTTAAATTAGCAGAAAACCTAAATTTACTGTAATTGTTAGGAGATGTGACTACTAACACTTAGTATCTGTCTTTTCCACCTCTATTTCCATTTCAGTTCAAGGGAATTACAGAGAATATCCTTATTTTATAGAGCAGAGGTTGGCAAATTGTGGCCCACAGGCTCATCTGGCCCACAGCCTGTTTGGGTAAAGACTGTAAAGTTACATTGAAACATGACTACTAATATCCACTTATGTATATATTATCTATGGTTGCATTTCTGCAACAACAGCCAGGTTGAGTCGCTGAAACAGAGACCATATGGTCCACAAAGCCTAAAATCTTTACTATTTGACCCTTTATAGAAAAACTTTGCTCACCCTTGTAATAGAAAAGTTTAAAAGAACAAACAACAGAAACTCAGGGAAATGATCAGTTAAACCACTAGCAGATTTGAGTTGAGAGTACTGGCTTTTTGAACTTTTCTTTGACCTTAGAATCTGAAAATGTGAGTTACTCAAGAAATTCTGAGTTTATCTAAGTTCTGTTTAAATTAATAATGAACTTTTTTTCTCATATTCACTTAAAAAGCACTTGGCAACTATTTGTTTTGTGCCAAGTGTGTGTCAGGCAATGGAAAGGAGCTAAAGTGAAGATACAGATCCTGCCCTAAGGAGCTAACTAATGGAAATGTGAATTTTTTCCCTCATGTTTTAAGTATGACGTTTTCAAATAGTGATTTTTTTCTTTTTCTTAGTGACTGCTGTGTTACAGAAAAGAAAGTGACTCTCAGAATAATCTGAGTGAGAAGGATGAGTCCAGACATGCCTCTGCTGAACGATTACAAACAGGACTTCTTCCTGAAGCGCTTTCCACAGACTGTTCTTGGAGGCCCTCGACTCAAATTGGGCTATTGTGCCCCTCCTTACATATATGTTAATCAGATTGTCCTTTTTTTGATGCCATGGGTTTTAGGTGGAATAGGAACACTTTTGTACCAATTAGGCATCCTGGAAGACTATCACGCAGCAGCACTTTCAGGGGGACTAATGCTTTTCACCGCATTTGTCATCCAGTTCACAAGTTCATACGCCAGAAACAAATCGGTAACGGTGGAGAGAATGCTGACCACAGACATCTTAGCAGAGGAAGATGAGCATGAGTTTACAGATTGTGCTGGTGCTGAGACCATCAAATTTCTAATTCCTGGCAAAAAACATACAGCCAACATAGTTTTTCATTCTGTTCTTGCTGGATTACTGTGTGGCCTTGGAACATGGTATTTGCTCCCGAATAGAATAACCCTGCTATATGGCAGTGTAGGAGGCACTGTTGTACTCTTTGTCTTTGGATGGATGACGCTGTGTATAGGAGAATATTCATTAATTGTAAACACACCTACAGAGTCTGCAACTTTCCAAACCCAGGATGCTTATGAAATCACTCCTCTTATGAGACCTGTTTATATTTTTTTCTTCATTTCTGTAGATCTTGCACACAGGTAATAAACTGTCAAATACTTTATAACGTTCTTTATTTTTAAGCAGTCTCCTTAGTATTAAAAAAAAAAAAAAGAATATGAATTAAGTCACCAAACCATTGAGTGATGTTGTTTTTTTTTTTTTGATAAATTGTTTTGATAATTAATCTCATAGGACTAATCTTTGTTAAACATTCATTCTAAAGCAGTAATTAAATCTTACTGAAGAGTAAGAAGAAAATCCTTTATAAGTAAAATTTCATTCCTGTGTTTTACTTTAAATAAGAAGCCATGAATCTGTAACATAGCCTGGCTAAAACCTGTGAAAAGAGACAGAACTTTCCTGTGAGGGGAAAACAGAAATTTAAAATTGATACTGATAAATATTATACATAGATTGAGTAGATTTAAGGTGGATAGAATAACTTACTTAATTTTGTTGTAGTAACTATAGAAAATAATTAATTGTTTAAAATCAATTTACTGTAGAAGAAAAAGAGAAAATAGCAATTTTAAACACAATTATTTGACCTCTTTTGCTTGCCTTTTCTAAATCTGACATTTCTTTCTATAGTTGGCAGTTTTCTCTTTCACCAGTAGAAATGTAAAGGCACCACTTAGGGCATCACTTAATGTTTGTGCCCCTCCGTTCATATGTTGGAGAAGGAAATGGCAACTGACTCCAGTGTTCTTGTCTGGAAAATGCCATGGACAGAGGAGCCTTGTGGGCTACAGTTCATGGGGTCGCAGAGTCAGACACAACTGAGTGACTGAGCACATTCCTATGTTAAGTCCCTAGCCCACATTGTGGTGGTATTTGGAGATGGAGTCTTTGGGAGCTGATTAGGACAATAAGGGTGGGGGCCTAGTGGGATGGGATTAGTACCCTTATAGGAAGAGACACCGGAGTCTGATTTCTCCCTTTAACATATGAAGGTAAAGGGAGAAGGCAGCTGCCTGCAAGCCAGAAAAGTTTTCACCATACCTTGATCATGGTGGCACTCTGATCTCAGACTTTCAGATCTGTGAGAAATAAATTTCAGTTGTTTAAACCACTCAGACTATAGTATTTCTTAGGAGCTGGCTAAGATTTTGATACCAAGAAGCTGGGGTGAAACGGAAAGTGTTAGTTGCTCAGTCATGTCCGACTCTTTGTGATCTCATGGACTGTAGCCTGACAGACTCCTCTGTCCGTGGAATTCTCCAGGCAAGAATACTGGAGTGAATTGTCATTTCCTTCTCCAGGGACCTTTCCGACCCAGGGATTGAACCTGGGTTCCCTGCAATGTGGGCAGATTCTTTACCATCTGAGCCACCAGGGATGCTTTTAGAAAATGGGGTACTCCCATAACAAATACCTAAAAGTATAGAAGCAGCTTTGGACCTGGATAATGGGTAGAGGCTGGAAGAGTTTTGAAGTGAGTGCTAGAAATATGGACATGAAAGGCAATTCTGGTGAGCTCTTAAGACAGAAGTGAGAACAGGTTATTGGAAACCAGAGGAAAGGGCAATCCTTGTTAGAAAGTCACGAAGAACTTATAAAGTGGTAAATAACTTAACTGAACCATTTTCTGAAGTTTTGTGGAAGGTAGAACTTGAACGTAATAAATTAGGACATATAGCCGAGGAGATTTCTAAGCAAAGTGTTGAATGAACAGCTTGATTTCTCTTGACTGCTTATAGTAAAATATAAAGGAGAGAAATGAATTGAAGTAGGAGTTGCTCAGCAAAATGGAACCAGAGGTTGAAGATTTACGAAACCATCAGTCTATCCATATTGCAAAAAAAGAGAAAGCATATTCTTAAGGGAACACCAAAGGTGTGGCCAGACTGTCACTCATTGAATTTAATGAGTTTCTGGGATTATATAAGTAGAAACACGTCTAGTTTGAAATAAAGATGTAATGAACAAAGGCTGTTCAGCTTCTTAAATTTGACAGGACAGGGATATTAGAGTTATTTGGCTGTGAACATGTGTTTATCTTTAAGAAGAGAGAATAGTGACCTCAAAAGTGATTCTGAGTTTATCAGGCTTCAGCAGGCTAGAAGGTCTCTGCTGAAAGTGTTGGGTCTGGTACTGCTCTGTAGAGCTATGGTGTGTAGGACCCACGCCTTGGACTCTTTGGGTAACATGCCACTCTGGGGACCTAGAGAGCAGAGTATGAAACCAAGGAGGATTATTTTGCAACCTTTAAATCTAATGAAATTTGCCTTGCCAGATGTTGGACTTCTTTGGGACCTAACACCCCTTCTTTCTTTCCTGTTTCTCCCTTTTGGAATGGGAATGTCCATCTTTTGCCTGTCCCACCACTAGGTTTTGGAAGCACATGACTTGTCTGGTTTCATAGGTTCACAGCTGGAGAGGATTTTGCCTCAGGATAAGTCATATCTCAAGTCTTACCTGGGTATGATGTAGATGATATTTATATATAACTTTGGACTTTAGAGTTGATGCTGGAATGAGTTAAGGATTTTGTGGCTGTCGGGAAGGAATGAATGTATTTTTCAGATGAGAAGAACATGAATTTGGGAGTCTATGGTGGAATGTTATGGACTGAATGTATATGTCTCTTCAAAACCCAAATGTTGAAGCCCTAATCACCCCCCCACACACACACACACAGTGTAGTGATTTTTTATGAGGGTCTTTGGGAGGTAATTAGGTCATTGGGGTAGCCCTAGTCCCTAATGGAATTGGTGCCCCTGTGGAGACCCTAGAGAGTTTCCTCTCTCTCCACCAGGTGAAGATGCAGTGGGAAATTGGCTTCCTGCAAGCTAGAAAGAGAGTTCTCATTAGAACCCAATCATAATGGCATTCTGATCTCAGACTGTGATAAATAAATTTCTATTGTTTGAGCTCCCTTGTCTTAGGATACTTTGTTATGTACCAGAACTGTGAGAAATAAGTTTCTATTGTTTGAGCCATCTAGTCTATCCTGCTTTGTTATGCTAGTCTAAAAGAAAACAAGGCATTTAAAAATGTGTAGCCACTTTGTGTACTGAAACTGACTGATTCTTAGATGTCTGATGTTCCTTAGCTCTCAATCTTTTCTAATTGTGCTACATTTATGGACCAGAGGACACTATAACACCTTTGTAGTTATTCAGCTAATCAGATATGTAAAGAGAGAATCTATGGAAATTCTGTTATAGTTGATTTCTTAGTACCACTAGAATTTCTAACTATAAAACATATTACGTTAAATGCTTGATTTTGAGAAGTTAACAAAATCGAGTTTAAATGTGTGTTTATACATTTGACACTTTTTGAAAGATTTAAGTTTATAAGATTATTGTTTTCAGAATGTAAATTATTGACTTACTATCTCACTGTAGGTGAGATAACTGCAGATAAATATGAAATGTGTATTCAAATTTGGAGAGTTGTCAGATATGTCAAGTTGTATTTTAATTTCCTTTCAGAGAATATTAAAGTTTAAGAGATAAGCCATACAGTGTAGTAAATTTCTCTTTCTTCATCCTTTATTCTACCTAGTATAGTTGTATATTAATAATTTTTAAATGATTTATTGTGTACATTTTTATTAAAGACAAGTGTTAAACCTATAATTCTTAATTCATAGACTCAGGAACTGTATGAATGAATGATGCATATTTATATCATTTTATTTACTATGAATTAAGAACATCTTTTTCTAGGTATGTGGATTGTGAGTGAGTGTACAGAACTTGAAATATTTTTATGGTTGTTAGAAAAACATGTTTTTTTCTTGCAGGCTTGGATTTCTTTCTTTTTTTTTTTTTTTTCTGCTCTAGAAAATTCCTGTACGTTATCAGGAACTTTAAGATTTAAACATTTTTCTGTATAAAAGAACCACAGTAATTATCTGTTTGATTATCCTGAATCATACACATAGGAAAGAAATCACAATGTTTGGTTACTTCAATTATGTGTTCTTATTTATTTGTGATATATTTATACTTTTCTGTACTATTGCTTGTTTACCTTAAGGACAAAAACAGATTGGAGGGGCAGGAATAGAACTTAGGTAAATATTTCCTGAGTATGCATTATTTTTACACAAATTACCCTTTCTTTGACTGTGTTAGCAAGGGAACTGTTGTATTTTTAAAAAAAGAACAAAAATAGCTGTACAAATCTACACATTTTCCTTGACCTTCTACGGCATATTGTGTGTGGTTTGATTTTCTTTTTAGTTACTGGAGTGTTTTCTTCTCAGAATGAAATGAATTTTATTTTAAAACTATACTACAGCAAGTATTATCCTCTAATGTAGCATCACATTGTTAATTAATTGTGTTCATTAATTCTCTCTGCTTATAAAAATTTGAAAGACGTACATTATGAAGCAGAGTACATTAGCTTGCATCATCCTGGTATCTGTGTGAGGAAGCACATTTATACCATTATTATATTCGTAGTTGCTATGCATTTGCTTCTGGGCTGTTAATTTACACTAAAGTGGATAATTACTGAAGTTGCCTTTCTGCTTGACTTTGATTCCTAGCAGCTCAGATATTCAAGTACAATTACTGTGCTATAAGTTTTGAGATTTAGTTTTCTTTTCTGAAAATTGTCTTTGAAACTCTGTAAGTACTACAGCATTGTTGGTTTCCAGGCAAGGTGTTTGGTTAACCTTATTCCAAAAACTTAGCAAAATATAGAAAATGTTTATTCTTCTGTGCTTTAAAGTTTTTATCAAATTATTTGAAGCAATTTGATGATGTTTAACTGGTAAGTGCTGTACCAAAAACCAGTTTCTCCACTTGAGATAGAAGACTCCACTCATTAATGAGATTGTGCTGTACAAGTTTCTGTTCCCAAATTTGTACCACTGTTTATTCAAAATAGAAATAGTATATGCTGGTTAAGTTCCCAGGTTAAACCACAGAGATTATATTGAATGTACTGACTTGAAATTCTAGGACCTGGGAGCAATACAGTACAGGAGAGAGTAGGAGGAAATGAAGAGCTTTCTCTCTTTGCTAGCTGCTAATTTATGAACCCTAGGAAGTCTTTGCCTTTTCTAGAGTTGCCTGCAATTTTAAATTTAAAAATTTTAAACTTTATACAACTGGAATTAGTGGAATTGCAGCCAATGTAATTGGAGCCATGTTTAAACATTTAAGGGAGAGGTATTTTTGCCATGGGCTCAGTTTCGTTTTACAAATCCCTAAACTCAGTATTATTTAGTTAATTATTTAGTCCTTCTTTTCACACTTGAATACATATATATTCTAAGTACTACACTTGTATACAATTGACTACTTGCTGGTATAGGAGAAGGACTGTGATCACAGTTTTGTGTTTTTGATCTTTTGCAGTTTGGGACTAGGACCTTTTTGTAAATGTATTTCTTGTTTCAGGGTGGAGGTGGGGTGTACAGGAAAATGTATATATTTTGTTTTTCCTGGAAAAATCTTCTATTTATTGTTTTGTATGATTTAAATACTTTCTTTTTATTGTAGGTTTATGGTAAATATACCAGCTCTAGAACAGATGAATCAGATTTTACACATCTTGTTTATATTTTTACCCTTTTTCTGGGCACTTGGGACCCTACCCCCACCTGATGCACTTTTCTTATGGGCAGTGGAGCAGGTTTTAGAGTTCGGCCTTGGAGGCTCATCTATGTCAACTCACCTACGGTAATTATTTTCAGTATTAAAGTGATAGTGTAATTTATTCTCAAGGAACATTTTTTTTCTTTTCAAGCAGATCTTTTTTTTTTTTTCCCCCCCCTCTGCAGGTTGTTAATAATGTTCATCATTTCTGCTGGAACAGCTGTAGCATCTTATTTCATTCCCAGCACTGTTGGTGTGGTTCTTTTCATGACTGGACTTGGGTTCTTACTGAGTCTTAACCTAAGTGAGATGGTTCTTGTCTTCAAACACAGAGTGACCAGACACAGAGTTGGAACCAAATCTAATGCTTTATCCAGTGGTTCAGAAATCCGGTTTACTTGGAGGGAATACCTTTTCTACAGCATTGTATTAGTCTTGGCCCTCTTAGAAACTGGTTTGTTGCATCACTTTGCTAGTTTCTCACAGATTTCCAAAAACAGTCCTCAGGCTGTTGTTGGCTATACTTTGATGATATTATTTATAATACTGTGGATACTTAAAGAAATTCAAAGTGTCTATATCTTTGGAATTTTCCGGAACCCTTTCTATCCAAAGGATGTGCAAACTGTGACTTTATTCCTAGAGAAGCAGACAAAGCTTATGAAGATTGGTGTTGTCAGACGGATTTTAATAAATCTAGGTAGGCAGATAAAACATTATAAACTTGCATTATATCTAGGAAGTATACAAAAATATTACAAAATTCCTGTCATTTGTATAATGTTATATTGCTATAGATATTCTTTTATGTTTTGGTTTGTTTGCTTATTCTTCCTTAATTAATTGCTTGAATGTGCTCATAAAAATACAGGCCAAAATTAAGTATGGTAAAAGATTATTTTGCCTTCATTAAATTTGTCTGTTTTTTGTCTTAGTGTCACCTTTTGCTATGATAGCATTTCTTTCATTGGACAGTTCCTTGCAGAGTCTTCACTCTGTATCTGTCTCCATTGGATTCACAAGAGCTTTTAGAATGGTAATACTAACATGCACTTAATAGTATGTTCCTGTTCCCAAATTATGATTTTGTTTAGCAGCTTGCTTAAATGATCAGATTCTGCCTAGTAATGGTTAATTTGTGTGCTGCAGGTGTGGCAGAATACAGAGACTGCTTTATTGGAGACAGTCATTGTAGCAGCAGTGCACTTGCTGAGCTCCAGTGCAGACATGTGGTGGAGCAGAAGCCTGGACACAGGAATCAGACTCTTACTGGTGAATATGTTTTTTAATATCTTGAATGAGATGTATTTCATATACCATAAAATCATTCACTTAAAGTCTGAAGTTCTGTGGTATATATTCAGAACTTTGCAGCCATCACCACAATCTAATTTTAGATCATTTTCAACATCCCAGAAAGAAACCTCATACGCATTAATAGTCCTTTCCATTCCACTCTCCATCCATTCTACTATTCCAGCCCCAGCAACTATTAATCTACTTTCTGCCTCCAAGGACTTTCCAGTTCTGGACATTTCACATGATCAAAATTATCTAGTATGTTGTCTTTTGCATTTCGCAGAAGACACTGACAGTTGTCTTACTTTTTCAGTATAGGATTTTTATGAATGTGAACTCTCTTTTTGTGATTTTAATAGTGCATTTCTCTGAATGCTAATGGTTCATCTTTATGTATATTTATTGGCCATTTTATGTATGTTTTTGAAGGAAATGTCTGTTCAAATTCTTTGCCCATTTTTACCCAGGTTATTTGCCTTTTTACTGTTAAGTTTTTTGTTGTTGTTGTTAAGTTTAAAACAGTTCTTCATATATTCTGCATAAGTTCCTTGACAGATATATGATCAGAAAAAATTTTCTCCCATCCTGTATGTTTTCTTAAGCTTACTTGATAATGTCCTTTGAGGCAAAAAAGTTAATTTTTATGAAGTTCTGTTTATTTCTTTTGTTGCTTGTATTCTCTGGTGTCATATCTAATAAACACTGCTTTCAAGATCACAAAGATTTACTGTGTCTTCTAGTTCTTAACACTTGATTCTGTGATCTACTTGGAATTAATTTTTGCATATTTTATGAGGTAAATTTCCAAATCCATTCTTTTGTATATGGATGTATGGTGGTTTCAGTCTCATTTATTCAAAAAACTATTTTTCCCTTTTCTTGACACCTTGTCGAAAGTCAAGCAACAAATATAAGGGTTCATTTCTGGACACTCATTCTCTTTTCCATTCGTCTATATATCTGTCCTTATGCCAGTACAACACTGTCTTGATTACAATACTAGCTTTGTAGTAGTTTTAAAATTGGGAACTGTGAATCTTATGACTTTGTTGTTGTTTTTCAAGATTGTTTGACTATATTAATAATTCTTAAATGTTTATAGTATTCAGTATGTATCTTAAAATATTTTGCACTGTGTAGTATTTTGTATTATTGAAGCTATCAGCTTTTCTCTTTGGGAAGCTTTTAAATTACTAATTCAGTTTCTCTACTTGTTATGTGTGAATTCAGAGTTTTTCTTCTTGAATTAGTTTTGGTAATTTATGTCTTTTTCTTAGAAGTTGTCAGTTTCATCTAAGTGACCTAATTTGTTGGTGTACAGTTTTTCATAATATACTTTTATAATTCTTTATGTCTTTTTCTGTAAGGTTGCTGGTAATGTTATCTGTTTCACTCCTGATTTTAGTAATTTACATCTTCTATGTATTTTTCTTGGTTAGTCTGGCTAAAGGTTTGTCAGTTTTGTTGATCTCCTCAAAAAAAAAACACACCAGCTTTTGGTTTCATTGGTTTTATCTATTATTTTTCTATCCTCTATTTTATTAATTTCTACTCTAATCTTTATTATTTCTTTACCTCTGCTTACTTGAAATTTAGTTGCTCTTCTCTAGTTTCCTAAAATGGAAGATTAGGTAACTGGTTTAAGATACTTCTGTTCTTTTGATATATACAGTTGTAACTATAAATTTCTCTCTGACGATTGTTTTTGCTGTGTCACAAGTTTTGATTTGTGTTTCATTCATCTGAAAATGTTTTCTTATTTATCTTGTGATTTCTCCTTTGACCTGTTGGTTATTTAAGAATATGTCTTTTAATTTCCACATTTCATTCTTTTGTTGATTTAATTCACTTTTGATTGAAGAACATATTTTTCATGATTGTATAAATATATGTAGAATGATTTCAGTCAGTTGATATTTATCTTATGGCATGATGTATAATTAAGATTAAGATTTCTTAATCTGTAAAGTATTCTCTAAAATAAGGATAAATTAAGTATAGTTGCTTAACTATTACTTCTAGTTCTTAACAAGCATGTAACACAGAACTTAATCAACCATAAGACATAGCACTCTGTCATTTCTCTTTAGTACTGCTTGTTTTTAAGAGAGCCTAAACTTTTAAAAATATAGTCTCATTTGCTAATTGTGGGAATCAAGAAAATTATATCAGAGAATCTTACATAAGGGCAATTTCCTCAAAAATCTTGGGGCAATGATAAAATTACATTGTTTTTCTTTTTTGATCTTGAAAATTCATGAAAAGTATTTAAGAATAACAAAGTCATTTTTATGTCTCTCCAGGTTGGTATCATGCGTGATCGTCTGATTCAGTTCATCGCTAAATTGCAGTTTGCTGTGACTGTGCTTGTGGCATCATGGACAGAGAAAAAACGTAGAAAATCAACCACCACTTTGGGTGTACTCAACATCGTCTTCTCTCCATTCGTGTTGGTCGTCATAGTTTTTTCTACACTACTCTCTTCCCCCTTACTCCCCCTCTTTACCCTTCCTTTGTTCTTGGTGGGGTTTCCCCGACCTGTTCAGAGTTGGCCAGGAGTGGTGGGCACCACAGCCTGTGTGTGTGCAGATACAGTGTACTATTGCCAGATGGTCCCGGGTTTAATCACTGCACTGCAGTCTGCAGTGGCAGCTGGGAGTTTAGGTAAGTGAATGGGTTGTGTTTACAACATCCTCACTAATATATTTGAAGTATAGGAAAATGAACACACAGAAAAACAGTGTTTTGATCCAGCTATTATACAGATTCTAATACTTTGATGTGCAGGCAGACAGACTAAATATGAAGAAGTATATCTTCTTGTTTTGAAGTAAATAAAGTCATAAAAATACTAAGTGAAAATTTCATTAACACGTTAATTTTGACAATTTTTAAGAAACATTTTCTTGACTCAGATTGGGTTATAGTCCCACCATGAAGCATGATAACACCTTATTTTCCAAAATTTTTATGAATTTATGATGAGTTCATGTCAGGTAGAAGTAACAGCTTAAGCCCATAGAATGAAAACCAGTATTATATATCAAATTGAAGAACTTAAAGAAGTGTGCTTGTGTCTTACTAGTTATTATCTACCAATTTCAGCAATCTGACAAGGCTAGAGGCAAGGTAACATAAAAGCTTTGGCTGTGATCCATAGCCTTCCAAAATGAAGTGCTGTATGAATATTAGCAAGATTTTTGATGAGAATGGACTAATATTATAATTTTGTGATAGCTTTTTAATTTCATCATACACTATGTAAGTTCAACTATTTTATATTTCTAAAGATTGGCTTTAGAGAAAGTACAAACTGATGACAATAGTTCGTTGTCTTCTGCTGTATACTTTAGCCCCATATTTGGTTTAGATATGGCCAGTGACTTCCTAGCACACTGACTCCACTGGCAGAGAATAGCAATTGAAAATTGGAATTTTAATGTTTACTTGGATTGAGTTTTTTAAATTATCTATTAAGTGAGATAATTTAGTAAAAACTTTTTGTAATGCAGATTTTTCATGAGTGGTCATTTTCCTTTTTTATAGGAAATATTCTACACTTTTAATACTTTTATCCAGTTCCAATTAATTTTTATTATTTAGTGCAGTGCCACTTTTTAAAATACCTGTAAGGTTAAACTCACATCTGAAATAATAAATACCTTGTTATCAAATCAATTACATTCATCCGGTAAGTGTGTTTTAAGTATTTCCTGGAGAAAAAGCAAACAAACAACAGTGAGGTAACATTTCACACACATCTGATTGGCAAAATGTAAAAAAAAGTCTGATATTAACAAGTGTTAGCTAGGGAATGGAAATAGGAACTCTCAAACCTTGCTGGAAGAGACTGTGTAAATTCATACAGCTACCTTGAAGAGTAAATTTGATAATCTGTAGTAATGATATACATATCTCATGACCTAAGGATTCCAGTTTTAGATTTTATGGTCCAGTGATTCCAGTTCTAGAGAAACTCTTGCGTATGTGTTTTGGGGGTCCCAGGTTTGATGATTTTTTAGGACACATAGGACTCAGCATACAGTTGTGCTCATAGCTAAGATTTAATATAGCAAAAGGATGCTAAACAAGTACAGCAAAGGAAAACCACATGGGGTGAAAAGACTGGGTGAAAGCTTCCAGGCCTCCTCTCCCAGGGGGGTTACACAAAACGTGTTTAATTTCCCAGCAACTTCTTGTGACAGTATGTGTGGTGTGTTGACTACTGGGGAAGCTTATTTGAGACTCAGTGCCTAAACCTTATATTGAGGGCTGGTCATGTAGGCCCCTCTGTCTACCACATGCCAAAATTCCAGCCTCCCAAAAGGAAAGCAAGTGTTCAGTGTAAACTGTATTCTTTGCACAAACAGTTTAGGCCCAAAGAGAGACTGTTTATCAGTTAGGGTAGTGAAATACAAGTTTCCAGCCAAGGGCCAACTTTGTAAGCAGACATTTTATTGGATAGCAGTACAAACAGATTTGTACAAAGTAATTTATGCAACATTATTTATAATAACGAAAAATTGGAAAAACGTGAAGTGTTTATTAACAGGGAAGTGAACATTTAAATTTAACTACATTCATACAACCAGTCCATCCTAAAGGAGTGTTCAGTCCTGGGTGTTCATTGGAAGGACTGATGCTGAAGCTGAAACTCCAATACTTTGGCCACCTGATGCGAAGAGTTGACTCACTGGAAAAGACCATGATGCTGGGAGGGATTGGGGGCGGGAGGAGAAGGGGACGACAGATGATGAGATGGTTGGATGGCATCACCGTCTCGATGGACATGGGTTTGAGTAGACTCCAGGAGTTTGTGATGGACAGGGAGGCCTGTCCTGCTGCGATTCATGGGGTCACAAAGAGTCGAACACGACTGAGTGACTGAACTGAAGTGAACTGATACAATGAATTCTCAGTGCAGTTACAGTGAATGAGCTTTGTAGTCAATAAAATATCTCAGAGATATAATGTTAAGAGAAAAACTAAGTTTTAAGAGCATTTGTATTATAGTCTGGTAGGTAGCATTTTATGTAAGTTTTTAACAGCACAAATCATTTTTATAGGCATGTATATAAAAATGTCCAAAATATATTTGTTTTCCTAATATATTTAGCATGTATTTAGAATTTTATGTAAGAGGTTCTCATTTGTTGTTTTTATGCAAAATATATTCTTAAATTCTTATTATCACCTATAGTTTTCTTTTCCAACTGTTCCTGTAAAAAGCTTAGTTTCTCCTGATACGCAATGGATAGTCGTTTGTATTTTTGACATAAAAAGAGGGTAGAAAGAGTTATGAATTAGTTCCAAGTGTTTTATTGATTTTTTAAAAATTCACATGGCAAAATAAAACAAGCTTGAACAATTACTTACTTTTTTTTCTAATTTGTTTTAGGTCTCCTCTTACCTGGGTCTCATTACTTGGGCCGTTTTCAGGATCGTTTAATATGGATAATGATTCTAGAATGTGGCTATACTTATTGCTGTGTTAACATTAAGGTCATTGTGCATTTGAAATCTCTCTTGTACAAGTTAAAATTTTGTTAAGCACACATCAGAGACTTAATAGCTCACCTTGAAAGAGTATCTTTTAATTACTTGTGAAAACACCTAGGATTTTTAAAGTATATTTCAATATGCACATATTGATAGACTAGTGTTGACTATATGATAGAGCATAATAACAAAGTACACTTGCCCCTTTTTTATCTTTTTATCCTTATCTGGTTGAGCATCTCAAAAAGGTGACTGAGTAATATTTTCTTCACTCCTATATCATATAAGCATTCTCAACTTAATAAAAACCTTCTTTTGACCCCACTTCCCTTACCTGCTAACACTCTTTGTTTTTCTCCTTTCAGAGCAAAATGCTTTATTAGAATTGCTTATCATCATGTCTCCAATTTTCATTTCTCCCATTTTTTCTTCAACTTACCCTAGTTTTTGACCCTGTCTATTATGCTACTGAAAAACCTAATGTCAGGGTCTCCAGTGACTGACGATTGCTTAATCCAATGATCAGTTCTTACACCTGGTCTTATTTGACCTGTCAGAAGCCTTTGACACAGTTGATCTCTTCACTTATTTCACAGATTAATCCTTGAGAGTCTCCTCGGATGGTTCCTTCTCTCTTCCTTAACCTCTTAATATCAGACTGGCCCAGTTCTTGCTGACAACTTCATCCTTCTGGTAGCTCAGCTCAAAAACATTTGAGCTTTAGTCTAGTGATATTTGATTCCTTGTTTACTTCTATACTCCACATCCAATCCAGTAAGAAATCTTAATGGCTCCACCATTGTCATCCTGTATCCCACCACTTCTCACAGCCCTGCCCTCAACCCCTTTCATCCTTTTTATGGGTAACTGCAATTGCTTCCTAATTGGTCTCTGCTTCTACTTCTGATCCCACAACTAGCCTATTACCCCCCAAATGATCTTTAAAATCTAAGTCAGATCATGCCACTTCTCTACTCAAAATTCTACAGAGGATTTCTTCTTAGAGTAAAAGCCAAGGCTGTAAATGGTCAAGCTCCCAGTTTTCTATTTTGTCTCATCTGCCGCTTTAACTGTCTCACTCCACTCCAGCATACTGGCTGTTCCTCCTGCTGAAACACCCTTCTTTTCAGGTAACCACACAGCTAACTCTCTCACCAGCTTTAAGGCTTTGCTCAGATGTCACCTCAGTAAGGTCTACTATGACTATTCTATTTAAAATTGCATACCCACTCCCTTCCTGACTGCACTTCCAATCCTCCTGGCTTGCTTTACTTTTTCTCTGTTTTTATAGCTCTGTACCTTCTAACAAACTATGTAATTTACTTATTAATTTTATTGCTGATTACCTGTGTCCGCCCACTTTTCTAACATAAAAGTCACAAGAGCAGGGATCTTTGTTTTTATTTAGAGACTGTATCCTAAGCCCCTGGAACAGTGCCTGGCACATAGTAGGCCCTTACTAAGTATTTGTTGAATGAATAGTGAATGAATGAATTTTTTTGTCTTAGCATAGATTGGATAAAATTTCTATGATTAGAAACTGTTCCTTTAGTCCAGTGGTTCTCAAAATCCAGTTCTTCAGATTAGTAATTTTAACATCTCCTGGGAACTTATTAGAAATGAAATTTTGAGGCCTCAACCCAGACCTACTGAATCAGAAACTCTGGGGCAGTGCCCAGCAGTCGGTTTTAACAGGCCTCCCAGTGTTTCTGACTTACCTAGAGTTTGAGAACTAGTGTTCTAGTCTAACATGTACAAGTAGGAGAAGGCAAAAAATCATGCAAAATATGGAGGATATTTTCATTGCTTAGTTTAGTTCTATTTTTTAAATGGTATGGTTTTAAAATACCTAATAATGCAGGTCCTTTTATAATCTTTTGTGCTCCATGTAACACTTTAAAAATTTGACAAATCACTTTCATTACTTACTTTAATCTTCACAGTCCTATATGCCAGGGCTATTTTTCTTTGAAAGAGAAGCAAAGGAATCTCAGAGGGTTAGTGATGTACTCAGGATTGTGTACTAGCATCTGAGCAGAGCCATTATTTAAAAGCAGTTTCTAATGTCACATTCCGTGTTCTTTCCCTGGATCACAGTACAACCTAACATCATTGCCTTTTATTAAAAACACTGGTAGTTTTGAGAAAATGTATAAATAAGTAAGCAATAATTACAATAATAATAATAGTAAACAGTGAGCTGATGTATCCTCTTCAGGTGATTCATTTTAGGGAAGTAATCAAAATGTGTTTAAAATTTATATAGGAATATATTCAAAGCATTCTTTCAGTATATATTTGTTGCATACCTACTGTGTGTCAGACACTGCTTTAGGCACTGAGGATATAGGAGTAACCGAAAGAGAGCTGATTGATGGAGTTTATATTGTAGTTGGAGGAGATAGAAAATAATCAAATACATAAACATTATTTTTATGTTATTATAATTTTTAAAAACTTGAACAGGATACTGGTTAAATAAATTATGACATATCTATACAGTAGAATAATGCTAGTATATAAAGTAGAACGGAAAGGATACAAAATTATGTGCATACTATATATTTCCAATTTTACTCCTTCCCAAATTTTTATAATTTAAAAAAGTTCTTAATAAGTGTGATTTAATCTTGACCTACAGTCTTAAAATTATGGTCATACTCATTAAAATTGTTTTGCCAATTTCTATTGAAATTTCTATAATGTCTTTAAAAATGCAGCATTATTTTTCATTTCCATATCCAACATAAAAATGTATCATTAAGTTTGAATTAAGATTTGCTCTTAGGTTAAATAATTTTTGTTTCATTTTACATATTTTTATTATGAGAATGCAACCCATGAACAGTTACAAAACTGGTTACTTTTCTTTTTGTAATAAGTGATCATAAGCTCAAGTACTTTTAATTTCCTCTTTAGGGGTTAGAATTGCAAGAGACATCCTGTCACACTGCTGAAGCTCGAAGAGTTGACGAAGTTTTTGCAAGTGCCTTTGAACAAGAAGAATATGTAAAATTATGTTCCATTAATGAACACTTTGGAAATGTTTTGACACCCTGTACTGTTTTGCCTGTGAAACTCTATTCTGATGCCAGGAATGTCCTGTCTGGCATAATTGATTCTCATGATAACTTGAAAGAATTTAAAGGTGACCTTGTTAAAGTACTTCTGTGGATACTTGTTCAGTACTGTTCTAGAAGGTCTAGCATGCTGGAGAATACTCACAAAACTGAAAATAAAGGGAAAGCATCTCTAATAATCCTGCCTGCTTTGAATACTGAACCACAAACTGAATCCCCAGAAGACACAGATAGTTTAAATTCAGAAAATTTGGATGACTGGTTTGATGATGTTTTTGGTGAAGAGCCAACTATCAAAAAAGGAAAAGATGAGAAAGATCAGTTGAAAGTATTACCAGGTATAAATTTGCCTATTCCCGGATCAGTAGAATCACAGAACGTTGGTAGTCATTCTACAAACACAGTTACTGAAGAGAGTCTTTACCAAGCAGTTGCACTTGGATACCCTGCCATTGACAAAGGAAAACAAGAAGCCATGGCATATATCCCTCTCATGGAGTTCAGTTGTTCTCATTCTCACTTATTAAGCTTACCTGAAGAGTGGATGTCTAACTGTTTACCTAATTCTAAAATGAAGGAGATGAGTTCATTATTTCCAGAAGACTGGTACCAGTTTATTTTAATGCAGTTGGAATGTTTTCCTTCAAAAGAAAATGCCTCAAATGTAGGGGAAGAAATTGCAAAGGACAGAGTTCTAAAAGACTTGTATGTTCGTACAGTAATGACTTGTTACTTTAGTTTGTTTGGGGTAGACAATATGATTCCTAGTCCTGGTCATATATTGAGAGTTTACAGTGGTGTTTTGCCTTGGTCTCTTGCCTTGGATTGGCTCACAGAAAAACCAGACCTGTTCCAACTAGCCCTAAAAGCTTTCAGGTAATTTATTTTTATTACATACAAGTTTTAATATTGGCGGGAAAGTGTTGATTTAAAAAAAAAAACAACAACAACTTAGAAGGAGATGCTCTTTGATTTTTAATTTTAAAAAATGATCACTTTCCTACAATTGAAAAAAAAATGCTTCATATGTACTATGATTATATCCGGAATACACTTAAGTTTGTACTTCTTTTTTTTATGTGGAGTATCTATTTTATATGGCTTTCTGGATTTTTTTCTTTTAACTCTTATCATTTCTCTTTTTCTCTGAAATATGTATGATTTTAATTTAATGTCTTAAAAATATTGATCGAACTTAAAATTCATTGTTTCTCCATTTTTTAAGGTACACTCTGAAACTAATGATCGATAAAGCAAGTTTAGGTCCAGTAGAAGACTTTAAAGGGTTGATTAACTGCCTTGAAGAATATGAAAGTGACTGGTACATTGGTTTGGTATCTGATGAAAAGTGGAAGGAAGCAGTTTTACAAGAAAAACCATACTTGTTTTCTCTGGGATATGATCCTAATATGGTAAGGTTAAAAATGTGTTCCTAAACATTTTTTTAATATAAACCTTAAAGAATAGAAATCAGTTATAAAGTATTTAACCTCAGTAATAGAGATAACATTCTAGGTATAAATATATCAATTATATTGGGACTTCCCTGGTGGTCCAGTGGTTAAACCTGCTTGCTTCCAATGCAGGCAGCACAGGTTCGACTCTGGTTGGGGAACTAAAATCCCACATGCCACACAGTACAGCCAAAAATTTAAAAAGTAAATAATGAACAGCCTAGAAGAAAGGGCAGATTCTTAGAAAGGTACAGTCTCCCAAGACTGAACCAGAAATACAAACTTTGAACTGAGATTGAAACTGTGATTTTAAAATGCCCAAGAAACAAAAGTCCAAGACCGAATACCTTCACAGGTAAATTCTGTCAAACATGTAGAGAAGAGGTCACACCTCTGCATCTGAAACTCTTCCAGAAAATTGCAGAGGAAGGAACACGGTAAGCTCATTCTATGAAACCACCACCTGATACCAAAACCAGACAAAGATACCATAAAAGAAAACAGGCCAGAATAAATACTCTAGATTCCTGGTTGGTGACCTCATCATTGCACTGGAAGGATAAGGCACCCTGACTCCATAGAGTTCTGCAGAACCTCCCAGACCTCACCCAGAAGTACAAGTGTCTTCAACAAGATTCTCCCTCTTCCAGTGATTAATGACTGGGACACCTTAACAGGGAGGAACCTCCACAATAAAGAGGAACCACAAACTTCCAGCATACAGAAAGACCACCCCAAACACAGCAACCTAAAGATGAAAAGGCAGAGAAATATTCAGCAGGTAAAGGAACATGATAAAATCCCACCAAACCAAACAAAAGAGGCAGAGATAGGGAGTCTAACTGAAAAAGAATTTCAGAATAATGATAGTAAAAATGATCCAAAATTTTGAAAACCAAATGGAGTTACAGATAAATAGTCTGGAGACAAGGATTGAAAAGATGCAAGAAAAGTTTAACAAGAACCTAGAAGAAATAAAAAATAGTTGATCAATAATGAATAATGCAATAACTGAGATCAAAAGCACTCTGGAGGGAACCAATAGTAGAATAACTGAGGCAGAAGATAGGATAAGTGAGGTGGAAGATAGAATGGTAGAAATAAATGAAGCAGAGAGGAAAAAAGAAATGAGGACAACCTCAGAGACCTCTGGGACAATGTTAAACACCCCAACATTCAAATCATAGGAATCCCAGAAGAAGAAGACAAAAAAGCCATGAGAAAATACTTGAGAGAATAGTTGAAAACGTCCCTAAAATGGGGAAGGAAATAACCACCCAAGTCCAAGAAACCCAGAGAGTCCCAAACAGGATAAACCCAAGGCAGAACACCCCAAGACATATTAATCAAATTAATGAAGATCAAACACAACAAATATTAAAAGCAGCAAGGGAAAAACAACAAATAACCCACAAGGGGACCACCATAAGGATAACAGCTGATCGTTCAATAGAAACTCTTCAAACCTGAAGGGAATGGCAGGACATACCTAAAGTGATGAAAGAGAAAAACCTACAACCCAGATTACTGTACCCAGCAAGGATATCATTCAAATATGAAGGAGAAATCAAAAGCTTTACAGACAAGCAAAAGCTCAGAGAATTCAGCACCACCAAACCAGCTCTTCAACAAATGCTAACCATCTTCTCTAGACAGGAAACACAGAAAATGTTTATAAACTTGAACCCAAAACAACAAAGTAAATGACAACAGGATCATACTTATCAATAATTACCTCAAATGTAAATGGGTTGAATGCCCCAATTAAAAGACAAAGTCTGGCTGAATGGATACAAAAACAAGAACCGTATATATGCTGTCTACAAGAGACTCACCTCAAACCTAGGGACACATAGACTGAAAGTGAAGGGCTGGAAAAAGATATTTCATGCAAATGGAGACCAAAAGAAAGCAGGAGTAGCAATACTCATATCAGATAAAATAGACTTTGAAATAAAGGCCATGAAAAGAGGCAAAGAAGGACACTACATAATGATCAAAAGATCAATCCCAGAAGAAGATATTACAATTATAAATATATATGCACCCAACATAGAGCACCGCAGTATGTAAGGCAAATGCTAACAAACATGAACGGGAAAATTAACAGTAACACAATAATAGTGGGAGACTTTAACACCCCACTCACACCTATGGATAGATCAACTAAACAGAAAATTAGCAAGGAAACACAAACTTTAAATAATACAATGGACTAGTTAGACCTAATTGATATCTATAGGACATTTCACCCTAAAACAATGAATTTCACCTTTCTTCCCAAGTGCACACAGAACATTCTCCAGGATAGATCACATCCTGGGCCATAAATCTAGCCTTGGTAAATTCAAAAAAATTGAAATAATCTCATACATCTTTTCTGATCACAATGCAGTAAGATTAGATGTCAACTACAGGAAAAAAAACTATTAAAAATACAAACATAGAGGCTAAACAACACACTTCTGAATAACCAACAAATCACAGAAGAAATAAAAAAAGAAATCAAAACATGCATAGAAATGAATGAAAATGAAAACACAACAACCCCAAACCTATGGGATTCAGTAAAAGCAGTGCTAAGGGGAACGTTCATAGCAATACAAGCCCACCTCAAGAAACAGGCAAGCAATCAAATAGGTAACCTAACTTTACACCTAAAGCAACTAGAAAAGGAAGAAAT
The DNA here is from genome assembly GCF_963930625.1 of Muntiacus reevesi. Taxonomy (NCBI): domain Eukaryota; kingdom Metazoa; phylum Chordata; class Mammalia; order Artiodactyla; family Cervidae; genus Muntiacus; species Muntiacus reevesi. Next base: position 69,583,657 of record NC_089255.1, read on the forward strand.
GAAGAACCCCAGGTTAGTAGAAGGAAAGAAATCACAAAAATTAGGGCAGAAATAAATGCAAAAGAAACAAAAAGAGACCATAGCAAAAATCAACAAAGCTAAAAGCTGGTTCTTCGAGAAGATAAATAGACAAACCGTTAGCCAGACTTGTCAAGAAACAAAGGGAGAAGAATCAAATCAACAAAATTAGAAATGAAAATAGAGAAATCACAACAGACAACACAGAAATACAAAGGATCATAAGAGACTACTATCAGCAACTATATGCCAATAAAATGGACAACTTGGAAGAAACAGACAAATTCTTAGAAAAGTGTAACTTTCCAAAACAACTAGGAAAAAATAGAAAATCTTAACAGACCCATCACAAGCACAGAAATTGAAACAGTAATCAGAAATCTTCGAACAAACAAAAGCCCAGGACCAGATGACTTCACAGCTGAATTTTATCAAAAATTTAGAGAAGAGCTAACACATATCTTACTCAAACTCTTCCATAAAATTGCAGAGGAAGGTAAACTTCGAAACTCATTCTATGAGGCCACCATCACCCTAATACCAAAACCAGACAAAGATGCCACAAAGAAAGAAAAAACTACAGGCCAATATCACTGATGAACATAGATGCAAAAATCCTTAACAAAACTCTAGCAAACAAAATCCAACAACATATTAAAAAGATCATACATCATGACCAAGTGGGCTTTATCCAAGGGATGCAAGGATTCTTCAATGTTCACAAATCAATCAATGTGATACACCACATTAACAAAAGGTAAAAACCATATGATTATCTCAATAGATGGAGAAAAAAGCCTTTGACAAAATTCAACATCCATTTATGATTTTAAAAAACCCTCCAGGAAGCAGGCATAGAAGGAACATACCTCAACATAATAAAAGCCATATATGATAAACCCACAGCAAACATTATCCTCAATGGTGAAAAATTGAAAGCATTTCCCCTAAAGTCAGGAGCAAGACAAGGATGCCCACTCTCACCACTACTATTCAACATAGTTGTGGAAGTTTTGGCCACAGCAATCAGAGCAGAAAAAGAAAAGGAATCCAGATTGGAAAAGAAGAAGGAAGAAGTAAAACTGTCACTGTTTGCAGATGACATGATCCTTTACTTAAAAAATCCTAAAGACTCCACCAGAAAATTAACTAGAGCTAATCAATGAATACAGTAAAGTTGCAGGATATAAAATTAACACAGAGAAATCCCTTGCATTCCTATACACTAACAATGAGAAAACAGAGACATTAAGGAAACACTTCCATTCACCATTGCAATGAAAAGAATAAAATACTTAGGAATAAATCTACCTAAAGAAACAAAAGATCTATATATAGAAAACTATAAAACAGTGATGAAAGAAATCAAAGATGACACAAATAGATGGAGAAACATACCATGTTATGAATCAAAAGAATCAATATAGTGAAAATGAGTATACTACCCAAAGCAATCTATAGATCCAATGCAATCCCTATCAAGCTGCCAATGGGATTTTTCAGAGAATTAGAACAAATAATTTCACAATTTCTGTGGAATTACAAAAAACCTGGAATAGCCAAAGCAATCTTGAGCACAAAGAGTGGAACTGGAGGAATCAATCTGCCTGACTTCAGGCTATTGCTACAAAGCCGCAGTCATCAAGACAGTATGGTACTGGCACAAAGACAGAAACATAGATCAGTGGAACAAAATAGCCCAGAGATAAATCCATGCACTTATGGACACCTTATCTTTGACCAAGGAGACGAGAAATTACAATGGAGAAAAGACAATCTCTGTAACAGGTGGTGCTGGGAAAACTGGTCAACCACTTGTAAAAGAATGAAACTGAACACTTTCTACCACCATACACAAAAATAAAATGGATTAAAGATCTAAACGTAAGACCAGAAACTATAAAACTCCTAGAGGAAAACATAGGCAAAACACTCTCTGACATAAATCATAGCAGGATTCTATATGACCCACCTTCCAGAGTAATGGAAATAAAAGCAAAAATAAGCAAATGGAACCTAATTAAACTTAAAAACTTTTGCACAACAAAGGAAACTATAAGCAAGGTGAAAAGACAGCCTTCAGAATGGAAGAAAATAATAGCAAATGAAGCAACTGACAAGGAATTAATCTCAAAAATATACAAGCGACTCCTGAAGCTCAATTCCAGAAAAATACGCGACCCAATCAAAAAATGGGCTGAAGAACTAAACAGACATTTCTCCAAAGAAGACATACAGATGGCTAACAAACACATGAAAACATGCTAGACATCAATCATTATCAGAGAAATGCAAATCAAAACCACAATGAGGTACCATTTCACGCCAGACAGAATGGCTGCTGTCAAAAAGTCTACAAACAATAAATGCTGGAGAGGGTGCAGAGAAAACGAACCCTCTTACACTGTTGGTGGGAATGCAAACTAGTACAGCCATTATGAAGAACTGTGGAGATTCCTTAAAAAAATGGAAATAGAACTGCCATACGACCCAGCAATCCCACTGCTGGGCACACACACCGAGGAAACCAGCATTGAAAGAGACACGTGTACCCCAATGTTCATCACAGCACTGTTTACAATAGCCAGGACATGGAAGCAACCTAGATGTGCATCAGCAGATGAATGGATAAGAAAGTTGTAGTACCAAAAAAGAAAGCTGTGGTACATATACACAATGGAGTATTACTCAACTATTAAAAAGAATGCATTTGAATCAGTTCTAATGAGGTGGATGAAACTGGAGCCTATTAAACAGAACAAAATCAGAAAGAAAAACACCAATACAGTATATTAATGCATATATGTGGAATTTAGAAAGATGGTAACAATGACCCTATATGCGAGATACAGATGTAAAGAACAGACTGTTGGACTCTGTGGGAGAAGGCGAGGGTGGGATGATTTGAGAGACTAGCATTGAAACATGTATATTATCATATGTGAGATAGATCGCCAGTCCAGCTTTGATGCATGAGGCAGGGTGCTCAGGGCTGGTGCATTGGGATGACCCTCAGAAATGGGATGGGGAAGGAGGTGTGAGGGAGGGTCAGGATGGGGAACACATGTACACCCATGGCTGATTCATGTGAATGTATGGCAAAAACCACCACAATATTGTAAAGTAATTAGCCTTCAAATAAATTAATTACAAACAGGCCAGTATCAATGATGAATATAGATGTAAAATTTTTCATTGAAATATTAGCCCACTTATCCCAGCAATACATTTAGAAGATCATATACCATAGTCAAGTGGGATTTTTCTGAGGAATGCAAGAATTCTTTAATATCCACAAAAAATAAATGTGATACACCACATTAACAAATGAAAATATATGATCATCTCAATAAATGCAGAAAAGGCTTTTGACAAAATTCACCATCCATTTATGATAGATAAAATACTTGGCAGAAGGTAGGGGTATAGAGGGAACATACCTCAACATAATAAAGGCCACATATTGACCCCCACAGCTAACATTATACTCATGGTATCAAGGAACATGAAAAATGTTCAGTATTGCCAGTTATTAGAGAAACACAAATCAAAACTACAGTGAAATATCACCTCAAACCAGTCAAAATAGCTAATATTAAAAAAAAATCCAAAAACAATAAATGCTGGAGAGAGTGTGGAGAATTCAAGGAACCCTCTTATACTTTTGGCGGGGAGGTAAATAGGTACAGCCACTATGGAGAGCATTACGAAAGTTCCCTAAAAAGCTAAAAATAGTTACCATATGATCCAACAATCCCACTCCTGGACATATATCTGAAAGAAGACAAAAACTCTAATCAAGAAGATCCATGCACCCTAGTGTTCATAACAGTACTGTTTACCAATAGCCAAAACATGGAAGCAACCTATATATCCACTGACAGCTGAATGGGTAAAGATGTACACACACACACACACACACACACACACACACACACACACGAATACTACTCAGCCATTAGTGGTTGCTTGTGACTGGGGGGATTAGGGATAGGAGGGTGATAGCTAAAGAGTACAGAGTTTCTTTTTGAGGTGCTGAAAATACCCAAAAATTGTGGAGATAGTTATACATATCTGAATATACTAAAAAGCCATTAAATTATTTGGAATATGAAATACACCTCAATAATTGGATGATTGTTAATATTTATGACTTACGTTTTGCTGAGGCCAGATGGAGTGGGAATAGAGAAGAAAGAAAGAAGAAGTGAGTACAATGTCTGTCAGGAAATTTTTTATTTCACGCTTAGTCAGAGAGCAGCCAAATAGAAGTGATTCTTGATTTTGAAGACAAGCAACTCATGTACATTTTGATATATTACTTTCTGTTTAAGTTTGCTTAACTACAGTGGAGTTTTTCTCTAAGTTTATAAATAAAGGCCTGAATATAATCTCTCTTCTTTTTCTTTCCCTCCAACCTCCTTTCTTTACAGGGAGTTTACACTGGGAGGGTACTTACCCTTCAAGAATTATTGATCCATGTTGGGAAGTTAAATGCTGAAGCTGTTAGAGGTCAGTGGGCCAATCTTTCATGGGAATTGCTTTATGCCACAAACGATGATGAGGAACGTTATAGTATACAAGCTCATCCACTACTTTTAAGAAACCTTACAGTACAAGCAGCTAATCCTCCCCTAGGATATCCAATTTATTCTTCAAAACCTCTCCATATACATTTGGTGTAGAGGCCATTTTGACTTGTAAATGTATTGTGAGCAAATGAGATGTGTTTATTTTTTCATTCTAGAAAAGTTAACATTGTGATTCCTTATAACTTCACTGGACTTACCTGTCTCCTCCTACAAGTCAGATGCCTGAGAAAAGCTAAGCTCTATAAAGTTGATTTTCTTAGATATCCTAATGGTATAAAACAACAACTTTATGTATAATATAAAAGTTAGAATTAGTTGGCCAGTATTTGTGCCCTGTGGATTGTGGTAGGCTTTGGTAAATATAAAACATTTGTATAAGATTATAAAATTAATTTTTTAATGCTTTCTTTAATGTGTGATAAGTGACTTGCCTTAGAGAAATCAAAAACTATGTAAATTTTACATGCTTAAAAGATATGCATATCAGTGTTTTTTAAGTAATAATAATGGATCCTACTGAAGGTTGCAAAGTGTATATATATTTATTTGAAATATAATTAAATTTTATAGTATTTTCAAACTTTCTGCTGTTTATTTTAACATTTAACATGCTCTGAATGTTTTCATATAATCTATTCAGTTTCTTTTCATATACTTTAATCCAGAAAGCTTAAAAACTTTTAATAAAATCTCTTCCAAAATAAATTTTTATTTTTTTCCCAGATAGCCTTTTGATATATTTAAAAGGAAAAGGGTTCATCCCATTCATCATGTGAATACTCAGCAGGATTAGCAACATTAAGGTAACCTGATTATGACTGTTAGAGGCCAGTCTGTAGATCTGGCTCATTGTGCATTTCTTTTCCACTGAATATACTGATTCTGAAGAATGACTTGCCCAATAGGACTACCAGTTACTGTTGTCTTAAGTTGTTTGAACTCAAGCCAAAAAAGATAGGAGACAAATTTTCATAATGTGATCAGGGTTTTATTTTCATTCTTTTGCTGCTTAGGAACTTTTCACAGGAACTTTAAGGAGGTTAAATAATGAATCTTAATCATTTGAGAGGAATTTTCTCTACACCTTACTTTGTTTTCATCTATGTTGTTGTTGTTCAGTCTCTCAGTTGTGTTCAACTCTTTGTGACCCCATGGACTGCAGCATGCCAGGCTTCCCTGTCCATCACCAACTCCCAGAGCTTACTCAAACTCATGTCCATTGAGTTGGTGATGCCATCCAACCATCTCATTCTCTGTCATCCCCTCTCCTCCTGCCTTCAGTCTTTCCCAGCATCAGGGTCTTTTCTCATGAGTCGGCTCTTCACATCATGAAGTATTGGAGCTTCAGCTTTAGCTCCAGTCCTTCCAATGAATATTCAGGACTGATTTCCTTTAGGATGGACTGGTTGGATCTCCTTGCAGTCCAAGGGACTCTCAAGAGTCTTCTCCAGGTGCTGCCACGGTGCGACCTGGGCAACGGCTGGTCTAACGATGGCTGGCATGTCAGCTCTGAAGCGACTGTCGCCTTTCACTCACGTTGGAGGCCACCCCTTCGGAGGCCACCCCTTCAGAGGCCGCTGTGCGCGGGCGGCTGGAGCCGGTGGGCTGGCGGAGGTGCGCACATTGAGCCCCGGTACAGACAGTTTCTGCAGCTGACCAGATCCCAGGTGATCCAGGCCGAGTTCTTCAGTGCGACCATGTGGTTCTCGATTCTCTGGTGCTTCTGACACGACTCAGATGCTGTGCTGGGTCACTATCCTTATCCTGACCCTTCCCAGTGGACAGATGAGGAATTGGTTATCCCTCCGGATGATGAAGACTGAAAACAGAGGCTCAGCTCTTGCCAAATGGGTGCACCCCATGTTTCTTGTTATGTTTAACATTTGTCTGTAAACATCTTTTGATTTTGCACATATGATGGTTCCGAAGAAACAGTGCATTTTATAATAGCATAAAAAATAATTAACACATCAAAAAAAAAGTCTTCTCCAACACCACAGTTCAAAAGCATCAATTCTTTGGCACTCAGCCTTCTTTATGATCCAACTCTGAAAAAACAATAGCTTTCACTATATGGACCTTTGTTGACAAAGTAATGTCTCTGCTTTTTAATATGCTATCATATTTTTAATATGTTGGTCATAGCTTTTCTTCCAAGGAGCAAGTTCTTTTCATTTCATGGCTGCAGTCACCATCTGCAGTGATTTTGGAGCCCATAAAAATAAAGTCTGTCACTGTTTCAGTTGTTTCCCTATCTATTTGCCATGAAGTGGTGGGACTGGATGCCATGATCTTAGTTTTCTGAATGTTGAGTTTTAAGCCAACTTTTTACCTGTCATCTTTCACCTTCATCAAGGGGCTCTTTAGTTCCTTTTCACTTTCTGCCATAAGAGTGGTGTCATCTGTATATCTGAGATTATTGATATTTCTCCTGGCAATCTAGATTCCAGCTGTGCTTCATCCAGCCCAGCATTTTGCATAATGTACTCTGCATGTAAGTTGAATAAGCAGGGTGACAATATACAGTCTTGATGTATTCCTTTCCCAATTTGGAACCAGTCCATTGTTCCATGTCTGGTTCTAGCTCTTGCTTCTTGACCTGCATACAGATTTCTCAGGATGCAAGTAAGGCAGTCTGGTATTCCCATCTCTTCAAGAATTTTCCACAGTTTGTTGAGATCCACACAGTCAAAGGCATAATCAAAGATGCAGATGTTTTTCTGAAATTCTCTTGCTTTTTTTGTAATCCAACAGATGTGGCAATTTGATCTCTGGTTCCTCTGCCATTTTTAAATCCAGCTTGAACATCAGGAAGTTCTTGGTTCATGTACTGTTGAAGCCTAGCTTGGAGAATTTTGAGCATTACTTTGCTAGTGTGTGAAATGAATGCAATTGTACAGGAGTTTAAACATTCTTTAGCATTGTCTTTCTTTGAGATTGGAATGAAAACTGACCTTTTCCAGTCCTGGGGCCACTGCTGAGTTTTCCAAATTTGCTGGCATATTCAGTGCAGTACTTTCACAGTATCATCTTTTAGGATTTGAAATAGCTCAGCTGGAATTCCATCATATCTACTAGCTTTGTAGTGATGCTTCCTAAGGCCCAGTTGACTTTGCATTCCAGAATGTCTGGCTCTAGGTGACTGATCACACTATTGTGGTTATCTAGGTCATTAAGGTATCTTTTGCATAGTTCATCTGTGTATTCATGCCACCTCTTCTTACTATCTTCTGCTTCTATTAGGTCCATACCATTTCTGTCCTTTATTGTGCCTTTATTCTACCTTTATTGTTTTCATCTATAGTACCCTTTATTTAGTCTGTAATAGCCTCCTGGGTTGGTAGTACAATAATACATTCTCTATAGTAATGACTGAAATTATTTGAAATGTACCAATTAGGTTTTTATTACTATTATTCCTTTATTATGTGGAACAGTTCAGTACAGCAATGTTAAAGGATATTTTTTGGACTAATTTCAGTTAATGAATTCACAAGATTTGTGTGTTAGTCATTTTGGGGGAAGCAATATAGTATAGTTATTAAAATGGGATTAGTGTTACATCTGAGTTTGGATCTCAGGCTTATGATTTATGTAACTGAGATGTATTAACTGGAAATATATATATACACACACATATAGACAGAGAAGTTTGGCGGGCTACTGTCCATGGAGTCGCAAGAGTTGAACACGACTTAGTAACTAAACAGCAACAGTACATACATACACGCACACATATATATTATGTATATATCTTTTTTGTCACTGACGGAAATTTTCTCATATCATTCAGTTCAGTTCAGTTCATTCGCTCAGTCGTGTCCGACTCTTTGCGCGCTAATTATCAGTTTTAGTGATTATATAACTTTAATAGATATAAATAACAGAGTATTAGACTATCCCTCAAATAATGGGCATTTTAAGTTGTTTAAAGATTTACAGTATTATAATAGTGCCATGCCATGCTTTCTCTTTGCCATGGATTCTTCTCAAACTGCCTCAATGTCTTGCCATTCATTCATGGCCAAGTTTTCTCATCTTCATTCACTTGTCAAAGTGTTCCTGTTTGGATTCCATTTCTACTGTTCCCCCAAAATAAAGTTTTTATTAAAGTCATTATTTACTTGCATATTATCAAACCAACTGCAGTTGACCCTTGAACAACGTAGGTTTGAACTGTGCAGGTTCACTTGTACATGGATTTTTTTCATTAGTAAATGCTAAGCTGCTACGCGGTCTGAAATTGTTTCCATGGAAACATAGGGCCTACTATAGATTATATACAGATTAAAACCCCAGCACTGTTCAAGGGTCCACTACAGTGACTTTTATATTCCTGTCTTATTTGGGAATGCACTCCAGTATTCTTGCCTGGAAAATCCCATGGACGGAGGATCCTGGTAGGCTACAGTCCATGGGGTCGCAGAGTCGGACACGACTGAGTAACTTCACTTTCTTAAGCAGCATTTGACACTTCTGACAACTGCTTGAGTCACCTTTTTTTTCTTTTGGACTTCCCTGATAACACATGATCTTCATTTTCTTCTTGTCTCCCTGACTACTCCTCAATTGCCTTTACCACTTTTCCTTTTCTGCCTGACCTCTGAATTTTGGAATTTCTTAATAAGTGGTTCAGGCCACCTCTACTTACTCTACATTTCATCATAGACAATCGCATTCACTCCCAAAACCTTAAATATCATCAATAAATTAATGATGTTCAAATACATGTACTTAACCTCTCTTAGCACTGCACCTGTATATGTAATCATTTATCTCCATCTGATACAATCAAAATAGCTTGACCTTATTGAACTTGCCATAAAACCAGCTTCTCTGACATCCACTTTTAGTAGTGCACATGTAATTCACATCAGACATCTCACAGAGAACTAGGGAAGCTGTGCAAGATTTTAAAATCTGTGTCAAAAGTATCAGTGAATCAAGAAGACAGTGAAGGATTATATCACCAAGACCCAAGACAGAATGAAACTTCGAGATCTGAGCTCAGCATTTGAGCTGCTTTTCTTCTAGGAACATTGGTCGATTTAGGAGGAGGTGGCTGGGAAGACAACTAACACTTTTGGCAGACTTCCTACTAAGTTAAAGTGTTAAAGTTTGAGTCTAGGGCTCTCCAAAGAAGGAGGGTAAAAAAAAAATAGATCAATTTTAAATCTTTTCAATCTTTTCAAGGGGCTTCCCTGGTAACTCACCTGTTAAAGAATCTGCCTGCAATGCAGGAGACCCTGGTTGGATTCTGGATCGGGAAGATCTCCTAGAGAAGGAAATAGCAGCCCACTCTAGTATTCTCGCCTGGAAAATTCCAAGGACAGAGGAGCCTGGTGGGCTGCAGTCTATGGGGTCGCAAAGAGACACAACTGAACAACTAAGCCCAAATCTTTTCAAAACTGGATTAAGGTGATCCTAGATTTGTAGTGTACCTAGCTGCTACCCTGAGCAAATATTAATCTTCTCTGGATTTTTTAATTATTTTTATAATTTTTCATATTTATGTTGGAAAATCTAAAACACCTGAGGAGATAAGACAACATGATCAAAATCCAGGAAAAACAAGACAATAGGAACAAACCCACAGGGATTTATAATTAGAGGTTTGTACCTCTGAATCCCCTTCACCTATTTTGCCCCCACCCACCAATCTCCTGTTTCTTGTCCATGGCTATGTGTCTGTTTTTTTTTGTTTTGTTTTTTAGATTACACATACAAGTGAGATTATGTGGTATTTTTCTTTGTCTGACACATTTCACTCAGCATAATACCCCTCTAGATCCATCCATGTTGTCTCAAGTGGCTAGATTTTTTTTAATGGCTGATTTATTGCACTGTATCAGTATCTCTATACTACATTTTCTTTATCCATCAATGGACACAGGTTGCTGCTGAAATTCTCCATCTTGTGTTTCAAAATCTTTAAATATACCAAACATAATTTCCCAGCCTGTGTTTAATCCCATTATCTGGGATCCCCTGTGGACAAAATGAGCACTATCTTCTATGTACATAAATTTAAGTGTATCTAAACAGAATTGTGTTATAGTTCATCATTTGCTTTCTTTACTCATCACTATGCTCTAGGATAGGTAGGGAAACAGTGTCAGACTTTATTTTTTTGGGCTCCAAAATCACTGCAGATGGTGATTGCAGCCATGAAATTAAAAGATGCCTACTCCTTGGAAGGAAAGTTATGACCAACCTAGACCGCATATTAGAAAGCAGAGACATTACTGTGCCAACAAAGGTCCCTCTAGTCGAGGCTATGGTTTTTCCAGTGGACATGTATGAATGTGAGAGATGGACTGTGAAGAGAGCTGAGCACCAAAGAATTGATGCTTTTGAACTGTGGTGTTGGAGAAGACTCCTAAGAGTCCCTTGGACTGCAAGGAGATCCAACCAGTCCATCCTAAAGGAGATCAGTCCTGGGTATTCATTGGAAGGACTGATGCTGAAGCTGAAACTCCAATACTTTGGCCTCTTGATGCAAAGAACTGACTCATTGGAAAAGACCCTGATGCTGGGAGGAATTGGGGGCAGGAGGAGAAGGCTTGACAGGATGAAATCATTGGATGGCATCACCAACTTGATGGACATGAGTTTGAACAAGCTCCGGGAATTGGTGATGGACAGGAAAGCCTGGTGTGCTGCAGTCTGTGGGGTCGTGAGTGACTGAACTGAACTGAACCTTGTCTATAACTAAAATGTGAACCACTTATCAGTGAGAACCATGTTTTTCTTCTCCTGTTCTCCCTTGATAGTAAATAGTCAAGGAACATTTGTTGGTTTTCTCTTGTAGCCTATGCATGTTTTCTACTGTAAGACACTAAAGGTTAAAGTAAAATTGACAATAATAACTAAAATAAGAAGTCACCAATGGACTCTTCCTGAGCTGAGTTTAACCCAGGCTTTACCCTTTACTAGCTCTGTGACCCTGGGAAAGTAACATCTGCTTGCTTTGGGCATTTCTTTCTTCATCTACAAAGGTGGATAATACCACCTACCTTAGAGGGCTGTTATGAGGAATAAGTTAATTAACTAATTACAAACAACCTCAGTACAGCAAATGACATATAACAGGTTTTTTAAAAATAATGGCTGCTATGAGTCCTACCTATGGCGTCAAATTCCAGTCATATGTACCTGTGAACTTTTCCAAGATAGTGTAAGCACCTTGGAGGCAGGACCTTTTCAGACACTTCTTTGTATCTGCCCGCTGTCCAGCACTCTGCTTCATGTAATAGCCCGTGAATTTATGGAAGTGGTTTACTGTAATTCTTTGGTTAGCATTCTACTAACCTAAATTTTAAGCATATATACTAGAGTACATTACCCAGGAATATAATATGTATTAACATATTTATGGCAAGACTCCTGTCATTCTTGTTATTTATTACATATTGAAAAGAAAGTTATATCTATTAAGAAATAAAATGACAAATTATTCTTCAATGTGTAAGAAGATCGCCGTTTTTTGTGTTTTCCATTTCTCTTTCCAGTGGCTTGAGAAATGCAAGTACTCCTTCAGTCATGTTTTTTTTTCACGCTTCTAAAATAAGAGGAATCTGCATCCTATAACAGAATAACAGAAACATGAATCAGTTTCTTTTACCCCAGTTTTTGACAATTCCTTCTGTTTTGAGAAGCTATATCATTATGATTCACTGTTGAGAATCCTTATAAATCCTTGGAAAAATACTTAAATAGGAATAAAAATCAAAGCCAAAATTGTAGAGCTACAAAAAATATCTCTAAGGGGCTTAGCAACATTATTTCCCTGTCATTTGTTAACATCTGAGTATGCCATTTCATAAATGCTGAAATTTCTATTACTCTTCTGATCAGCATGTCATACCTACACTGGCTTGCTTTAATAAATACAAAGAGTCTTTAGAATTAAAATACTTGAAAGATAACTCCAAAATCATTTGTGAACTTTTAGTATATTGCTTAAAGAGTAAAATAAGGCAATTCAGTAATTTCTAAGAAGTGACATTTCATTTGGGGAGATACCCATTTACCAGTTTCAAGAATTTACACTAAATAAGACAAAACCAAATTATAACATAAAATTCAATGATGTTATTGTTTTTGATGCCTAAAATTAATAGCAATACATCAAAACAAGGTTCCAGACATACTGTTCCTAGCCTAAAGAACAGAAACAAATTCTTGCCTAGAGAACCTCATGGACAATATGAAAAGACAAAAAGACAGGACACCAGAAAATGGGCCCCCTAAGGTCAGAGGGTGTCCAATATGCTACTGGGGAAGAGCAAAGGGCAATTACTACTAGCTCCATAAAGAATTAAGTGGCTGGACTATGGAAAACAATGTGGAGATTCCTTAAAAAACTGGAAATAGAACTGCCATATGACCCAGCAATCCCACTCCTGGGCATACACACCGAGGAAACCAGAACTGAAAGAGACACGTGTACCCCAGTGTTCATCACAGCACTGTTTATAATAGCCAGGACATGGAAGCAACCTAGATGCCCATCAGCAGACGAATGGCTAAGAAAGCTATGGTACATATACACAGTGGAATATTGCTCAACTATTAAAAAGAATACATTTGAATCAGTTCTAATGAGATGGATGAAACTGGAGCCCATTATACAGATTGAAGTAAGCCAGAAAGATAAATACCAATACAGTATACTAACACATATATCTGGACTTTAGAAAGATGGTAATGATAACCCTATATACAAGACAGAAAAAGACACAAATGTATAGAACAGACTTTTGGACTCTCTGGGAGAAGGCGAGGGTGGGATGATCTGAGAGAATAGCATTGAAATATGTATATTATCAATTATGAAACAGATCACCAGTCCAGGTTGGATGCATGAGACAAGTGCTCAGGGCTGGTGCACTGGGATGACCCAGAGGGATGGGATGGGGAGGGAGGTGGGAGGGGGGTTCAGGATGGGGAACACATGTAAATCCATGGCTGACTCATGTCAATGTATGGCAAAAACCACTACAACATTGTAAAGTAATTAGCCTCCAACTAATAAAAGTAAAGGGAAAAAAAAAAAAAGAATTAAGTGGCTGGGCCAAAGCGGAAACAACATTCAGTTGTGGATGTGTCTGGTGGTGAAAGTAAAGTCTAATGCTGTAAAGAACAATACTGCATAGGAACCTGGAATGTTAGATCCATGAATCAAGGTAAATTGAATGTGGTCAAACAGGAGATGACAAGAAAATGACAGAATGATCTTGGTTCATTTGGCGATGCCAAAAACTATTCAAACTACTGTACAACTGTGCTCATTTCATGTGCCAGCAAGGGTATGCTGAAAATCCTTCAAGCTAGGCTTCAGCAGTACACAAACCAAGAACTTCCAGATGTACAAGCTGGGTTTCAAAGAGGCAGAGGAACCAGAGATCAAATTGCCAACATTTGTTGGATCACTGAGAAAGCAAGGGAATTCCAGAAAAACATCTATTTCTGTTTCACTGACTACACTAAAGCCTTTGTGTGGATCATAGCAAACTGCAGAAAATTCTTTGAGACCACCTTACCTGTCTCCTGAGAAACCTGAATATGGGTCAAGAAGAAATAGTTAGAACTAGATGTTGAACAGTTGGTTCCAAATTGGGAAAGGAGTATGACACGGCTGTATATTGTCACCCTGCTTATTTAACATCTATGCAAAGTGCATCATGCAAAATGCTGGGCTGGAAGAATCACCAACTGAAATCAAGACTGCTGGGAGAAATATCAACAACCTCAGATATGCAGATCATACCACTCTAATGGCAGAAAGTAAAAAGGAACTAAAGAGCCTCTTGGTAAAGGTGAAAGAGAAGAGTGAAGAAGCTGGCTTAAAACTCAACATTCAAAGAACTAAGATCATGGGATCTGGTCCCATCACTTCATGGCAAATAGAAGAGGAAAAAGTGGAAGCACTGACAGAGTTTCTTTTCTTGGACTCCAAAATTACTGTGGATGGTGACTGCAGTCATGTAATTAAAAGACTTGCTCCTTGGAAGGAAAGCTATGACGAACCTAGACAATGTACTACAAAGCAGAGACATCACTTTGCCAACAAAGGTCTGTATAATCAAAGTCATAGTTTTTCCAGTAGTCATGTATGGATTTGAGAGGTGAATCATGAAGAAGGCTGAGCACCAAAGAATTGATGCTTTCAAATCGTGGTGCTGGAGAAGACTTTTGAGAGTCCTGTGGACTGCAAGGAGATCAATCCAATCAATCCTAAAGGAAAGCAACCCTTAATATTCATTGGGAGGACTGATGTTAAGGCTGCAGCTCCAATACTTTGGCCACCTGATGAAAAGAGCTGACTCACTGGGAAAGACCCTGATGCTGGGAAATATTGAAGGCAAAAGGAAAAGGGGTCAACAGAGGATGAGATGGTTAGATAGCACCACCGACTCAATGAACATGGATATAAGCAAACTCCAGGAGATAGTGAAGGACAGAAGAGCCTGGGGTGCTATAATCCACGAGATCGTAGAGTCAGACACAACTTAGTGACTGAATAACAACAACAACATTTAGTTTGGGAATAATTGTGGCATTCTGTTAACAGATTCTTACAAACAAATGTCAATAAGGAGATGAATATACAGAATACAAAATAACAGCAGGGAGGAAACAGCAATGAGAGAAGTAAAAATAAATCAACAACTTCTTAAAGTTTCTAGGGTTTTGTGTAAAGAATAAGATATATCTTAAAATGATTTGGGGAAATGAAAGGATGCCTAGTTTATCATAAAGTGATAAGGCAGTCAGACCACCTAATAAGCAATAATTCAAATATGTTGGTAGGAAGAGAGAAGTCATGATTTATAGCAAATGTTAGATGTAATGCAATGCCTCTATTTACACTGCTGTTGTTTAGTTGCTAAGTCGTATCTGACATTTTTGCTACCCCATGGTGTATAGCACGTCAGGCTCCCCTGTCCTTGGGATTTCCCAGGCAAGAATACTGGAGTGGGTTGCCGTTCCCTTCTCCAGGGGATCTTCCTGACCCAGGTATCGAACTTGCATCTCCCACATTGGCAGGTGGATTCTTTACTGAGGCACTAGGGAAGCCCAAGTATTCTGTTAGTATTCTGTAAACACAACAAACTAACCTTCTTATGAACAACTGCTACAATGGGACTGAAACTCTAGCCTCTAGTCCTTCTTTCCCCTCTGAAACTGATTTCTTTTTTTTTTTTTTTTTTTTAATTTTATTTTATTAGTTGGAGGCCAATTACTTCACAACATTTCAGTGGGTTTTGTCATACATTGACACGAATCAGCCATTGAGTTACACGTATTCCCCATCCCGATCCCCCCTCCCACCTCCCTCTCCACCCGACTCCTCTGGGTCCTCCCAGTGCACCAGGCCCGAGCACTCGTCTCATGCATCCCACCTGGGCTAGTGATCTGATTCACCATAGATAATATACATGCTGTTCTTTTGAAACATCCCACCCTCACCTTCTCCCACGGAGTTCAAAAGTCTGTTCTGTACTTCTGTGTTTCTTTTTCTGTTTTGCATATAGGGTTATCGTTACCATCTTTCTAAATTCCGTATATATGTGTTAGTATACTGTAATGTTCTTTATCTTTCTGGCTTACTTCACTCTGTATAATGGGCTCCAGTTTCGTCCATCTCATTAGAACTGATTCAAATGAATTCTTTTTAACGGCTGAGTAATATTCCATGGTGTATATGTACCACAGCTTCCTTATCCATTCATCTGCGGATGGGCATCTAGGCTGCTTCCATGTCCTGGCTATTATAAACAGTGCTGCGATGAACATTGGGGTGCACGTGTCTCTTTCAGATCTGGTTTCCTCGGTGTGTATGCCCAGAAGTGGTATTGCTGGGTCATATGGCAGTTCTATTTCCAGTTTTTTAAGAAATCTCCACACTGTTTTCCATAGTGGCTGTACTAGTTTGCATTCCCACCAACAGTGTAAGAGGGTTCCCTTTTCTCCACACCCTCTCCAGCATTTATTGCTTGTAGACTTTTGGATAGCAGCCATCCTGACTGGCGTGTAATGGTATCTCACTGTGGTTTTGATTTGCATTTCTCTAATAATGAGTGATGTTGAGCATCTTTTCGTGTGTTTGTTAGCCATCTGTATGTCTTCTTTGGAGAAATGTCTGTTTAGTTCTTTGGCCCATTTTTTGATTGGGTCATTTATTTTTCTGGAATTGAGCTTCAGGAGTTGCTTGTATATTTTTGAGATTAATCCTTTGTTTCTTCATTTGCTATTATTTTCTCCCAATCTGAGGGCTGTCTTTTCACCTTACTTATAGTTTCCTTTGTAGTGCAAAAGCTTTTAAGTTTCATTAGGTCCCATTTGTTTAGTTTTGCTTTTATTTCCAATATTCTGGGAGGTGGGTCATAGAGGATCCTGCTGAGATTTATGTCAGAGAGTGTTTTGCCTATGTTCTCCTCTAGGAGTTTTATAGTTTCTGGTCTTACATTTAGATCTTTAATCCATTTTGAGTTTATTTTTGTGTATGGTGTTAGAAAGTGTTCTAGTTTCATTCTTTTACAAGTGGTTGACCAGTTTTCCCAGCACCACTTGTTAAAGAGGCTGTCTTTTTTCCATTGTATATCCTTGCATTCTTTGTCAAAGATAAGGTGTCCGTAGGTTCATGGATTTATCTCTGGGCTTTCTATTCTGTTCCATTGATCTATATTTCTGTCTTTGTGCCAGTACCATACTGTCTTGATGACTGTGGCTTTGTAGTAGAGTCTGGAGTCAGGGAGGGTGATTCCTCCAGTTCCATTCTTCTTTCTCAAGATTACTTTGGCTATTCGTGGTTTTCTGTATTTCCATACAAATTGTGAAATTATTTGTTCTAGTTCTGTGAAAAATACCGTTGGTAGCTTGATAGGGATTGCATTGAATCTATAGATTGCTTTGGGTAGAATAGCCATTTTGACAATATTGATTCTTCCAATCCATGAACACGGTATGTTTCTCCATCTGTTTGTGTCCTCTTTGATTTCTTTCATCACTGTTTTATAGTTTTCTATCTACAGGTCTTTTGTTTCTTTAGGTAGATATACTCCTAAGTATTTTATTCTTTTTGTTGCAATGGTGAATGGTATTGTTTCCTTAATTTCTCTTTCTGTTTTCTCATTGTTAGTGTATAGAAATGCAAGGGATTTCTGTGTATTAATTTTATATCCTGCAACTTTACTATATTCGTTGATTAGCTCTAGTAATTTTCTGGTAGAGTCTTTAGGGTTTGCTATGTAGAGGATCATGTCATCTGCAAACAGCGAGAGTTTCACTTCTTCTTTTCCTATCTGGATTCCTTTTACTTCTTTTTCTGCTCTGATTGCTGTGGCCAAAACTTCTAAGACTATGTTGAATAGTAGTGGTGAGAGTGGGCACCCCTGTCTTGTTCCTGATTTCAGGGGAAATGCTTTTAATTTTTCACCATTGAGGGTGATGCTTGCTGTGGGTTTGTCATATATAGTTTTTATTATGTTGAGGTATGTTCCCTCTATTCCTGCTTTCTGGAGAGTTTTAATCATAAATGGGTGTTGAATTTTGTCAAAGGCTTTCTCTGCATCTATTGAGATAATCATATGGTTTTTATCTTTCAATTTGTTAATGTGGTGTATTACATTGATTGACTTGTGGATATTGAAGAATCCTTGCATTCCTGGGATAAAGCCCACTTGGTCATGGTGTATGATTTTTTTAATATGTTGTTGGATTCTGTTTGCTAGAATTTTGTTAAGGATTTTTGCATCTATGTTCATCAGTGATATTGGCCTGTAGTTTTCTTTTTTTGTGGCATCTTTGTCTGGTTTTGGAATTAGGGTGATGGTGGCCTCATAGAATGAGTTTGGAAGCTTACCTTCTTCTGCAATTTTCTGGAAGAGTTTGAGTAAGATAGGTGTTAGCTCTTCTCTAAATTTTTGGTAGAATTCAGCTGTGAAGCCATCTGGTCCTGGGCTTTTGTTTCCTGGAAGATTTTTGATTACAGTTTCGATTTCCTTGCTTGTGATGGTTCTGTTAAGATCTTCTATTTCTTCCTGGTTCAGTTTTGGAAAGTTATACTTTTCTAAGAATTTGTCCATTTCATCCAAGTTGTCCATTTTATTGGCATAGAGCTGCTGGTAATAGTCTCTTATGATCCTTTGTATTTCAGTGTTGTCTGTTGTGATCTCACCCTTTTCATTTCTTATTTTGTTAATTTGGTTCTTCTCTCTTTGTTTCTTAATGAGTCTTGCTAATGGTTTGTCAATTTTGTTTATTTTTTCAAAAAAACAGCTTTTAGCTTTGTTGATTTTTGCTATGGTCTCTTTAGTTTCTTTTGCATTTATTTCTGCCCTAATTTTTAAGATTTCTTTCCTTCTGCTGACCCTGGGGTTCTTCATTTCTTCCTTCTCTAACTGCTTTAGGTGTAGAGTTAGGTTATTTATTTGGCTTTTTTCTTGTTTCTTGATGTAAGCCTGTAATGCTATGAACCTTCCCCTTAGCACTGCTTTTACAGTGTCCCATAGGTTTTGGGTTGTTGTGTTTTCATTTTCATTCATTTCTATACATATTTTGATTTCTTTTTTGATTTCTTCTATGATTTGTTGGTTATTCAGAAGCGTGTTATTTAGCCTCCATATGTTTGAATTTTTAACAATTTTTTTCCTGGAATTGAGATCTAATCTTACTGCACTGTGATCAGAAAAGATGACTGGAATGATTTCAATTTTTCTGAATTTTCCAAGACCAGATTTATGGCCCAGGATGTGATCTATTCTGGAGAAGGTTCCGTGTGCACTTGAGAAAAAGGCGAAATTGATTGTTTTGGGGTGAAATGTCCTATAGATATCAATTAGGTCTAGCTGGTCCATTGTATCATTTAAGGTTTGTGTTTCCTTGTTGATTTTCTGTTTAGTTGATCTATCCATAGTTGTGAGTGGGGTATTAAAGTCTCCCACTATTATTGTGTTGCTATTAATTTCCTCTTTCATACTCATTAGCGTTTGCCGTACATATTGCGGTGCTCCTATGTTGGGTGCATATATGTTTATAATTGTTATATCTTCTTCTTGGATTGATCCTTTGATCATTATGTAGTGTCCTTCTTTGTCTCTCTTCACATCCTTTATTTGAAAGTCTATTTTATCTGATATGAGTATTGCAACTCCTGCTTTCTTTTGGTCTCCATTTGCGTGAAATATTTTTTTCCAACCCTTCACTTTTAGTCTGTATGTGTCTCTGGTTTTGAGGTGGGTCTCTTGTAGGCAGCATATATAGGGGTCTTGTTTTTGTATCCATTCAGCCAATCTTTGTCTTTTGGTTGGGGCATTCAACCCATTTACATTTAAGGTAATTATTGATAGGTGTGGTCCCGTTGCCATTTACTTTGTTGTTTTGGGTTCACGTTTATACAACCTTTCTACATTTCCTGTCTAGAGAAGATCCTTTAGCATTTGTTGAAGAGCTGGTTTGGTGGTGCTGAATTCTCTCAGCTTTTGCTTGTCTGTAAAGCTTTTGAATTCTCCTTCATATCTGAATGAGATCCTTGCTGGGTACAGTAATCTAGGTTGTAGATTATTCTCTTTCATTACTTTCATTAAGTCCTGCCATTCCCTTCTGGCCTGGAGGGTTTCTATTGATAGATCAGCTGTTATCCTTATGGGAATCCCTTTGTGTGTTATTTGTTGTTTCTCCCTTGCTGCTTTTAGTATTTGTTCTTTGTGTTTGATCTTTGTTAATTTGATTACTATGTGTCTTGGAGTGTTTCGCCTTGGGTTTATCCTGTTTGGGACTCTCTGGGTTTCTTGGACTTGGGTGGCTATTTCCTTCCCCATTTTAGGGAAGTTTTCAGCTATTATCTCCTCGAGTATTTTCTCGTGGCCTTTCTTTTTGTCTTCTTCTTCTGGGACTCCTATGATTCGAATGTTGGGGCGTTTCACATTGTCCCAGAGGTCCCTGAGGTTGTCCTCATTTCTTTTGATCCTTTTTTCTTTTTTCCTCTCTGCTTCATTTATTTCCACCATTCTATCTTCTACCTCACTTATCCTATCTTCTGTCTCCGTTATTCTACTCTTGGTTCCCTCCAAAGTGTTTTTGATCTCATTCATTGCATTATTCATTTTTAATTGACTCTCTTTTATTTCTTCTAGGTCTTTATTAAACATTTCTTGCATCTTTTCAATCTTTGTCTCCAGGCTATTTATCTGTAACTCCATTTTGTTTTCAAGATTTTGGATCATTTTTATTATCATTATTCTAAATTCTTTTTCAGATAGATTCCCTATCTCCTCCTCTTTTGTTTGACTTGGTGGGCACTTGTCATGTTCCTTTACCTGTTGGGTATTTCTCTGCCTTTTCATCTTGTTTAGATTGCTGTGTCTGGAGTGGGTTTTCTGTATTCTGGAGGTCTGTGATTTCTTTTTATTGTGGAGTTTTTACCCAGTGGGTGGGGTTGGACGGTTGACTTGTCAAGGTTTCCTGGTTAGGGAAGCTTGTTTCAGTGTTCTGGAGCATGGAACTTGATTTCTTCTCTTTGAAGAGCCATGGTGTGCCCAGTAATGAGTTTTGAGATGGGTCTATGTGTTAGGTGTGACTTTGGGCAGTCTGTATGTTGACTTTCAGGGCTATGTTCCTGTGTTGCTGGGGAATTTGTGTGATATGTCTTGCTCTAAAACTTCTTGGCTCCTGGGTGGTGGTTGGTTTCAGTGTAGGTATGAAGGCTTTTGGACGGACTCTTATTACTTAAAGTTCCATGTAGTCAGGAGTTTTCTGGTGTTCTCAGGTTTTGGGCTTAAATCTCCTGCCTCTGGATTTCAGTTTTATTCTTCCTGTAGTCTCAGGACTTCTCCAACTATACAGCCCTGATAATAAAACTTCTAGGTTAATGGCGAAAAGATTCTCCCCTGTTAGGGGCTCCCAGAGAGGTTCGCAGAGTTACATGAAGAAGAGGACAGGGAAGAGGGAAATAGAGATGAGCAGGAGGAGAAAAAGGGGGACTCAAGAGGAGAGAGACAGATCTATGCAGTCGTCTGTTCCTAGAGTGTTCTCCGTAGCCCAGACACCAGCAAAGATTCACAGAATTGAATTGGGGAGAGAAGGGGAAAGGAGGAAATAGAGGTGTTCTGAGGTAGAAAACAGAGGGTCAAGATTGAGAGAGAATAATCACCACACTCCTGAATAAAAATGGAAACTGAATATTGGATTCTTAAATGTTTACAGTTTATATCATATACTGAAGAACAAAAATTAAAAATCTAGAGTATAGGTTAGACTCATAAAAATACTATATTAAAAACAAAAACAAAAACACCCCCCAAAAAATTTTAGAAATATATATGAGGTTCGGTTTAAAAATAAGGCTTCTCTTCTTTTTTTTTCCTCCTTTCCTCTCCTCTTTGTAAGGTTATAGTGTATTGAAAATGAATAATTAAGGAGTAGTAGAGTAGTACTAGAGGACTTTAAAAGAAATAAGAGAAGAAGAAAAATAAAAAATAGAGGAGGAGAAGGGAAAAAAAAAAAAGAAGAAGAGAAAAAAAAGAGGAAAAAAAAATTTTCCCTAACTACAAAAATCGTAAGAATTTATGAAAATGAATGTTAAGGAGTAATGGGGGAGTAATAGGGAATTTTAAAGGAAAATAAAAGAGAAAAAATTAAAAAGAAAAAATAAAACTAAAAAAAAAAAATTTCTTTTTTTTTCCCTGCTTAAAAAAAAAAAAAAAGAAAGAAAGAAAAAAAAAAAAGTAAAAATATATGTAGGAAGTTCTCTGGAGCTGTTGCGGTCAGTGTGGGTTCGGCTCAGTTTCAGATAGCTCCTCGTTCCAGCTTACACTTCTTGATATCTACAGGACCCTTGTGGTGTGGTCAGTGTTTCCTACAGGGATTTTAATCTGTTGCACCAGTTCCTTCTGAAGCGGTTTGGCTTCTGTTTGCCAGGCTCTTCAGGGCCTCATTTCCGCCCTGACCCAAGCGGGTGGAGGTGGACTCTTATTCAGATAGCTAGTTCCGTCGCGCTGCAGGGAGGGGCTAGAGTTGCTCGGGCTCCGGAGCTCCTCAGGCTCCCAGCTGTTATATGGAGCGGTGCTGCGCGCAGTTCCAGCCCTCGGGTGTTCCGCCAAGGGTCGGAACTGAGATCTGCGCCTGCTCCCTATGCCCTCCCCGTCAGAGCGGTCCAGGCAGCCAGGGGCTTGACGCTTGACGGGCGCACTCTCCCCGGGTGCGCGCCCACTCCCTTCCGCGGTCCCAGTCTCAGATTCCGCCGGCGCCAGTCCTGTGCGTGCGCCTTCTGCCCGCCGCGTCCCTAGCCCCAGTCCCCGCCTGCGCCGGTCGGGTGCCTGTGCCCTTTGTCTCGCCGCGACCCTCCCGGCGGATGTCGACCATCCAGAATCTCGGTCCCTTTGCTCTGCGAACCACAGGCAGCGTGTTCTGGCCGGTTAATTTTCTCTCTCTTGCTCTCCCACAGTTCAAGCTGGGAACTCACAAAAGCTCCCTCCGATTGTCCACAGGGCTCTCAGGCCCGGACCCTGCCCCAAATAATGCCGCTCGCTCCTCTCCGTTCCGCTCCCACTTGCTGGTGGCGGATGCGGGTGTCTGGGGTACTTTCCTGCTGGGAGTTGCTTTTAGGCTCGTAATCTGTGGGTTTTATTATTGTTTCTCTCCCAGTCAGGTTGCCCTCTGAGATTCAAACACTTCCCCCAGGCCCGCCAGGTCGAGGGTTCCCCGGAGTCTGGGAACGTCCTCTATTAAGACTCTTCCCGGGACGGATCTCCGTCCTTAGCTCTTTTGTCTCACTTTTTATCTTTTATCTTTTGTCCTACCTCCTTTCGAAGACAATAGGCTGCTTTTCTGGGCGCCTGGTGACCTCTGCTAGCGATCAGAAGTTGTTTTGTGAAGTTTGCTCTGCGTTCAGTTATTCTTTTGATGAATTTCTAGGAGAGAAAGTGGTCTCCCCGTCCTACTCCTCCGCCATCTTGGCTCCTGATCTGAAACTGATTTCTATAATGCATTCTCCCTCTGCCATATTATTTAATTCTTTAATCTTTACTGTCTGTTTGCTAAATATCCTCCTGCCATCAAAACAAAAGCAGTAACAGCTAATACTTAATGACTGTAACACACCATGGTATGTTTTAAGAGCTTTCCACATACTAACTCATTTAATCCCTATAACAATCCTATGACTAGGTGCTACTATCAACAGTAATCTTCATTTTGTAGATGGTTCAGTTCAGTTCAGTTCACTCAGTTGTGTCCAACTCTTCTCAACCCCATGGACTGCAGCACACCAGGCTTCCCTGTCCATGAGCTTGCTCAAACTCAGGTCTATCAAGTCGGTGATGCCATCCAACCATCTCATCCTCTGTCATCCCCTTCTCCTCCTGCCTTCAATCTTTCCCAGCATCAGGGTCTTTTCCAATGAGTCAGTTCTTCTTATCAGGTGGCCAAAGTATTGTAGATGGGAAGATTGAGATATAGAGAAATAACTTGCCTGGGATTGTAGGATGAGTATGGGGTATAGCTAGGATTTCAGCCTAGGTAGCCCAGCACCTTGTTCCATGCTTTTAACCAGAATGTTGGTTCACCTCTTTAGTAAGGTGGCCTTTCCCCCTCAACTCTTATCTATCGCTGGGCACAATGCCACTTTATTTGCTGTCCTCTAAATTTCAGACTCTGATGCAATATTTGATGAAGCTCTACCTTTAGAACCACCCCCACAGTACCAAGTTGCAACATTATGAAATCACTTATAAATGTTTTGACCCAAAACAAACTGGTTAGTATAAAATGAATAGCCCTCTTGGTGATTTTTCAAGTTCTAAACATGTTAGTACATATTGAAAGTTCTAGAACCTTTAAGTCTCTTTATTTTGTTTGGGTATTTGGTTTTTTGTTTCATTTTTCACCAGTTCATTTAACATTCCTCACTTTTCTGGAAAAATGAGTGCTGAAAGAATAAGTTATCAACAAGTCTTCCTAAACACGGACATAGGCACATTTCAGATGTGCAAACCAACCTTCTGGAACAAAGTCAAAGGAACCAGTACTACAGGTGAGACTACACCTCTTAATAGTGTGGAGGTGCTTTGACAGAGGGCTGACGTGCACCTAGTCCTGGGGAGAAATGGGAGGGGAGGCCAGGTATCAACCCACAGAGGTGACACTTACAGAATGTAGAGACTCGTAGGATGGGTTGGAGTCTGTGGGGAGACATGGTGGAGAAAAAGCATTTTGGCACATACACTGGCCAAAGAGCAACGTAGAAGAAAAAAATGTCAATCTTTGATTTGATTTTTACCTTGTAGAAAACTTTCTCCAAGACCAGTAGTAATTTATAGTAAACCGACAGATATGCATTGGGGATGGGAAACTTTTTATATCTTTTGTATTTATTAATATATCATGAGATTGGCAGACAGTAAGAAATGTTTTTAAGCATTGGAAAATTTCATGCTTTCCTACAAGACTGATATGAATTCAGAAATATATAAATTGGACTTACCACACCACTCTTGAAGTTCTCAATCCTTCTCTTTGCTGCTTTGTTGGTTAACCACCAGGCCAAGGTTGGCATATATTGCCACAAATAGAACATTAGCAAAAAAGGGTGATCAGCGATCCAAACTTCCTTCAAATCATTGGCCATGGTGACTAACATCAGCCGCACACAACGACTGGTTGCCATCTTGTAGGACTCATCTGCAGTGCTGCCTGTAGTCTAAGAAAATTTTGAAAAATTCGTGAGTGATGACTATATTTCTGGGGTATCTCACAGAACTTTTAGTAGACATCCAGTTGAGTGATTCCTTTACTGTGGCCTCATGCCCCTCAGGAGTCCACATAGGCACTAAGGGGTGTCTGTAAGCTATTTGTGGGCTTCCCAGGAGGCACAGGGCTCTCCTGCCATTGAAAGAGATGCAAGAGATGCAGGTTCGATCCCTAGGTCTGGAAGATGCCCTGAAGGAGGAAATGACAGCCCACTTCAGTAATCTTGCCTGGAAAATGAACATGGGGAAATGAACAGGGGAGCCTAGTGAGCTGCAGTCCATGGGGTCGCAGAGTCAGACCTGACTAAACATACACACATAAGATATATATTTCAGAAAACCTAATAGAATTCATATACTTAACCAGATAAGTGTGCAGGCTAACTAAAAGATAACAGTTATTCACTTTTAGTTAGAATTGTACCATCTTAAAGTACTTAATGATAAGTCTATGTCATTTTAATAATAATTTTAAACAAATTATTAATACATTTAGCAAATGAAGTTCTATAAAACATGGAGTCCATGAGGATGAAATAGAGAAAGAAGATAAAAGTGGTTTCTTGATATTGAAAAAACTTGGAACTGCTACTCTAGTTAACCCATTACCGTTTTACAATAAACTGAAGCCCAGAAAGGCAGTAACTTTTATCTGTGCTCACACAGACCATTTGGTAGTAACCAGTTCTATATTCCAGGTCCCCTGATTCCTGTAACATTGTGCTTATTCTATTTTACTATAGTGCCTCCATAGAAAATGCAAAATATAAATTGTATATGTAAACATTTACATGGAAACATATAGATTTATATCTCAGTAGAAATATTAGTGGAGAAGAAGGAAAATCTCATGGTCTTTAGAGAGTTTTTTGTATTATGGAGTGATACTGGATTCTTCATGAGACATTTATTGTTCATTTGATAGATTAATTACGTGTAATCTGTGAGCTGAGGGAAGCACAAGCCTGGGTGAGGTCAACCTAAAACTACTACATCTCAACAAGGGGGGTTTTGCTAAGTTCCTTCACCATAATCCCTTTTAAAATCCCAGTAAGATTTAATTTACTAAAATTCAGTCACACAGAACTTTCAACATTGCTATGATTTGTGAATTGATTAAAACTGGGTTTTTAAAATATTGATAGCCCACATAATAGTGGATCACTTATAAGCAGTATCTTAGTAATTTCTTTAGCTGTTACTAAAGCTGGATGCCAAAGCACTATCAGCTAACTGTAACAATTTTCCTAATGCTGAATTAAGTTATGTAAATAATTCATAAGGAATTCTAACATGAAAACCCTGAGGCATAGTGAGGTAATGCTACTAAAGCATTCAAATTATTCACCAACTAGAAATTTTACCTTTGTGACTTCTTCAGTTAGGGCATTTTTCACAATATTTGATTGCACAGGTCCCGGGCAAATGTTAGAAATTGTTATACCTGGGTAGGTGGCAAGTTCAGTTCGGAGGGTATTAAAAAATCCCTAAAAGACAAAAACAAAAAACAAATAAATACAGACACATATATCATGTTTACTAATAGTACAAAATTACTTTTTTTCAACTTTTTATGAAGGACAATAGCAGCATATTATCAAAATGTGTTCTGAAAAAATGCCCGAGTAAAGGACAGGGAATGTAATTACACAAGATGAGGCATTTTTAAAGATAAGACCGCAGGCAATCTAGAATAGGCATTCTTAACTCTTTTCAGGTAGAGTGGTTCATCCCCCTGATGGCACTGGTTTAGCTTGTGCCATCAGTGATTTTGCACTGGATAAGTGAGAGACTACCCTTTAAGAGTCTGATACCCAGTCGCCAGCTCCCCACTCCGAAAGGGTTGCATGTTCACTGAGCATCATTGAGGCTGGACTTCTTTCGATGATCCCTAAAAGTAGCCTAAAGTACAGATGATAGGGCAACAGGAAGCAAGTTGGAATTAGTACTTAAGGGAAACTATCATAGAGGAACAGTTCCATTTTTTCAATTACTATCTGAAGAGACTATTAGTTTCAGCAAAAATTTTTATTTTAGGTGTAGTAAGAGAGTACATGGCTAGTTAAGAATGTAATATGATTGCTTACTCAATGACTTTTGTAAAAACAAGGTAGACCCTCCAGACTTAAAAGATACTGCCCATTTCTAAACCAAATAGGAAGTAAACATCTACTTCTCCTCATCTCTTCTCCTAAATCAGGAAATATTCCAAGACTACATTGTGATAAACTGAGTTAACTTTGAAAAGCCTAAGCAGCCAACATAGGCTGCTTTAGCCATCATTTATGATCCAATAACATTAAACAGTTACCAGCCTTTAATGCTGATGCCTAACAAACACAAGGCCTTTGAAGGTTTGTGCTGTTCAAGACTAATACAGTGCCTGACTCAAATAGACAGGAAAAAAGGCTTTGTAAATGAATGAATGAACTTTAACCTTCTGCCCCTCTATAGCAAAAGAGGGGAGAGGACACCATGAAAGCCAATACTCCAGACACTAAAACTCCTCCTTGCTTGAAATCACATCTAGTATAGTGTGTGAACTTTTCAACAAGTAAGTTCACTCTCTAGCTTGCTGAGTATCAGGGAAGGAAATGTGCTCTTCAAAAAGAGACTCCTGGTTTCAGTGTTCGGCTACTGGTATAACTAGATCTTAACTTGACACATGGTATCAGACAATCAAATCCAGTACAAAACAGTTTGGAGGGCAGGCCAGACAGCTTCTACTGTGTTTGATTGAAAGCATCCTGCATGTCTTCTGGGATACTGGGTACCAAACAGATGGGGTGGCCACCTTCCCTCGTGTGCCTGCCTGAGAGTTGCCCAACTGCCCTGCTGGAAGTAACTGACACCTTATTACCAAATATGAGGAAATCATCAGTGCAGTATTTCATTTCATCACTCTCTGCAATTGTCTGCTCTTCACAGCAGAAAGAGGATCCTATGGAACCAAAGCTTCCAATTTTCATGAAACATGACCATTCAGCTATTGTATCTTATTATTCCAACAGTGAAACATTCTACGTAAACTGACCTTCAACGGCATTAATCATATATCACATGTCTCTATTAATCATTTTCCTCCTATTGGCCTTACAATTTAATTTGCTCCATGTTATGGTGTATATAGTTACAGTTTCTTCTTATCCATTCTTAAGCCAACATTAAAAATTTATTCATTTCTAGTACTCATATCTCATAAGTTATACAAGCCAAATTAAACGTGTCAACTAGACTATACAGTTTGTAAGGGCAGGGATCATATAATCTTTATATTCCCAGGATATGTTGCAGTGTATGACACAGTGTAGGTACTCATTGGATGTTTGCAGAATTAGAAAGAGGCATGTGAGGCTCAAGTCTTTTTAGCATCTTCTGGGTAAGTCTTCTACTCAAGATCTTCTTGGGTCTCTGTCTTCAAACATCACTACCTAGTCCCAGTGATCTCTTACAATAAATGTTCCATACACACGTTCAGGTCAGTTTTATCAGAGGTGAGTTTTAACAGCCTTACCCGAAGAGCATGTTTGCTGGCACAGTATCCAGTAGAAAGGGGTGCAGCTATAATTCCCACAATGCTATTCACAGTAACAATTTTTCCTTGCTTCCTCTCAATCATGTGAGGCAGAACACACTTTGTCAAGGACACCGTCCCTAAGTAGTTAAGCTCTATTAGCTCCTTGAAGACATCCAGGCTGGTGTCCACACACAAAGCACGCTGGGATACTCCACCATTGTTGACCAGAATGTCGATCTAAGTAAAGAAAATCAGAAAGGGGGTACTTTAGGGATGACTTAGATGGATTGTTGGAATTCCTAGGGATGGTTAGTTATATTGTTAACTTGATAAATCAATGGAACAGGACAGTATATTTCCAGAGGTCAGCAACAGAAAACATAAAAGCAAAATTCACCTATGGAATTAAATTCCCACCTTAAGTGGCTTTTTATGGAAAATAATGTAACAGAAATAATAGGCACAGTGAATCTTTAGCTTCTTTTGTTCTACATGGAGGAGTTAATTTATTAAGGTAGGAAAAGTTCCAATTATTAATACATAAAGCCACAGATTCAGAGATTAAGAGACCCAGCTGGGCCCTTGAGCTGAAGTGAGATGCTTCATGAACCCATTAGCCTATAGCCCTTTGAATGATAGTACCACAGATAGGAATCTCTTTTGCAGCTACTTCAGAGCAAGATTCATGCACTCAAAATGCTACTTACTCTGCCAAACTCCTGGAGAACTGCTTTGGTAGCCATTTCATGGGAACTTCTGTTAGTCAGGTCAAGGGGCAAAATGAGTATATCTTTTTCTTTCAAATTACCATTCTCTAAATAAAGACACTTAAAATTAATATGGCAGTCATGTGCTAATCACATTACATTTAACATTCACCCTACAACCACACTTAGCAATGAACTCATTTCTGGGTGAAGCCCTGTGGATGAGGTTCTCTTTAAGGACCAAGAAGCGGATTGACAGGGATATGGGCAACATCTTATCGAACAAAAAGCTGGCTGGGTACACCGAAAACAGAATTCCTCTCTTCTACTTAAATATAAACAGCCTAACATTGGACCAGGCTTCCCTGACAGCTCAGTTGGTATTTCTGTACATCTGTTATAGGATAGATTCACTGCTTGATTTTTAAACACAATTTTAAAAAATTTATGCTGAAAATCAATGAGAATTTGGGTCTTCCAGTCACGTGACACAGAAAAGCTTCCTTTCAGAGGCTAAGGATTCCAGGAGGTGAATAAGGAAAAGGACACAATCCTGAAATTCCCAACCAAGAAACACGTTGGGCTGTAACGGCCCTCTCTATTTCTGTTATCAAAAGAACAGCTCAAACTAATTTCCTTGAATTCTAGCCCCGAAGTACAACAAAGTTGTGTTTTGATAAGAAAAACAAGTAAGTAGAGAAGAGGTGAAATTTTATGGGCACAGGATTAAATTATGAAATATTAACTTTTTAAAAAGCAATAGAAAAGTCTGCACCCATGATATGACAGATAAAAGGAAAATAATCTTACTCAAGCTAAGAAACACTGTTATGGTTCATTTCTTCCCATGCAAGTCTCAACAGCAGAGGAGCAACTGTCAAAAGAAGTGGCCCAGTGCAAAAACACAAGAGGCCTTTAAGAGCAATATCATGAAAGAGGGCTTGTGGCCTTAGCAGCTAACTCCATATCTGGGTGATTAGTTCCATCAGCAAAGTGAAAGAAAGATTTGTAAAGAATGACAAGTAGATGACAAAACAACAACAACAACAACAACAACAACGATCTTCTGGAAAATTCAAAATTATTTCAGTGTAGATATTAAATTTCCTATGAGAAATAATAACTGTAGTACTTGAGACTGCTTTCACTGTGAACTACACCAAAACCCAAACAGATAAACAAAAACACCATTGTCCTGTATATATGAAAAATATTATATCAAGTTGCACTTCTCAAACTTAATTCTACTCTGGGATTTCCCTGGTGGTCCAGGGGTTAAGACTCCACACTTCCACTGCAGGGGCACTGGTTCAATCCCTGGTCAGGGAACTAAGATCCCACATGCTGCACAGCACGGCTGGAAAAAAAATTTAATTCCACTCCTGTTTTTTTGTCCTTTACAACAAAAATCTTATATTATTTCATATGACTTTAAAATCGGACATTTTAACAAAATATCAATTAAATTTCTATGGTAATGTATATGTATGTCATTCATAAGAACCAAATTGTTCCTTGTCTAAGATAAAAATGTAAGACATTTATGTGGTCACTAAAAATCCAAACCAGCATTTGAGAGAACTGATGATCAATCCCTAATGCTAAGAATTAGTTTAAAAGAAAAAAAAAAAAAAAAGAAGGTAGAAAGGTGGCAGAAAAAGAAGAAAAAGGTCAGGCCAGCTAACTAAGAAGTGACGAAAGGAAAAGGAGTTGGATCAAACCACTCAGCATTTGGAACCAGAGTCTACTGCCCATGAAAATCCCCCTCTTCCCCCTAAAATTCCCAAGTTTTGACTCTGGGCTCTGATTTACTTCTAGGAAGCACTGCTGCGATTTCAGATATACTCACCAAGGCACTTTCTTTTTACCCTTTCCAACTCATGTACTCTTCTGGCTGACAGCACAAGAGAAACTCTTAGTTTGGACAGCTGGTAAGCCAGTTCCTCTCCAATCCCACTGGACGCTCCAGTCACCCACACCACCATATCAGTCAGCTCCCATTCTATTGAAAAGAGGGTAGGGATTGAGGGGAGAAAATAAGCTATGGGTTACATCCATAAATCAAAGATTGACCAAAGGAAAAAAATAGTTTTAAACAATATCATTGAATATGAAGACATAATGTGTGGAACTTAAAATTTTAAGTATCCTATGTTTACAGCCCTGATTGTGGTGATGATCTCACAGGTGTATACTTACCCCAGACTCATCCAGTTGTGTACACTAAATATGGACGGTTTCTTATATGACAATCATACCTCAATAAAGTGGTTTAAAATTTTTTTAATTGAATATCTTAAGGAAACACTTCCTACCTAGTGTTAGAAATCATATTAGTAACAGTTTATTACTAACTGTATTATTTTGTGTATTCTAGACTCTTTGAGAGTTTTCCAGACTTTACTTCAAGGTAAGCCTTACAACTCCATGGTCTGACTCTAAGGCTCTATTTATCTGCATATTTGATCATGAAAAGTAAGGATAAGTAGATAGAAGGTACCTGGACTTATTTTCTCACCTTCCTTATTCATAAATGAGGGCTTCAGATAAGATGATCACTAATAGTTCCATCCAGTTTTCTATTCTATTATTCTAATTTCTCACATTGGTGGTATTGATGATAAATCTGAGTATACCAAGTTCTACTCTATGGTATGGTAGAATCACCCTGAATTTTTAAAGTCATGTTTGCCCCACTTGTCAATCATAATCTGATGCCTAGCAACTAAAGGTCATTTCATAAAAGAGCTTTCCAAATGCCTGAGCCTTCATCTTAGAAGAATCTAGTAGTTCACCCAAGATGAAATACATATGAGAGCGAGATGAAATGTTATACTCTGCTTGCCAGGTATCACCTTGTTGAATATTGTAAAAATGTAAAATAAAGCACTGACAAGTGGTTTATTCTCCAACGAAAAACTTCCTTGTACTGCAGCACACAATAGCCACTGTCCATCTGAATCCATCAAGTCAGGGTAGTGCAATGCCCCTGTGTACCTTATTAAAATGTGTTATTTGTCAAAAATCAAGAACAAGGTATTATTTAAGATACACACTGCTGATTTTGGATCAGAAAAGTTAAAATCAGGAAGCCAGTTTACTATTTTAGTCAAACAACTCTGAAGTGTAAGTGTTGGTGAATCAGTCTGTGCTCTGGTTGCACTTTAACTCCCAGGGTTCAAGTACCAGCTGTGTCACACACAGCTGTGAAATGCTCCCACGTGGAAACTCAGTGCCTTCATTTCCCAAAAGTGGAAAATTGAATTAATAATAAAACCTCCTTTATAGAATTGTTGACAGAGATGAGTTAAAACATGTAAAGCGCTCAGAACAGTGACTGACACATGTGTGGGTGTGTGAACTAAGTCGCTTCAGTCATGTCCAACTCTGCCATCCATGGACTGTAGCCCGCCAGGCTCCTCTGTCTGTGGGATTTTCAAGATAAGAATACTGGAATGGGTTGCCATGCCCTCCTCCAGGGGACTCAGTGCTTAATAAAATGTCAACTCTAACTGTTGCAAAATGGTTTAACAAATGGATTTTGGCAGCAAAACACTAAATGTTCTAATTTCTCCAGCCAGGGGAAATGGGATTACTAACTTCAATGGCTTAACATTTTTCCATTGCTTCCTATGGGCTTAAACATATTACCTTATTAAAATCTTCACAAGAACTTTATGAAACAGGAATTATCTCAGTTTTACAAGGGAGGAAACTGAGGTTTACAGAGATTAATTTACACCACTAGACTGTAAATTTCCTTGAGGCTGGGACCCTGTCTCCTTTATTCATCGCTATGTCCTCAGAGTCTGGCACAGAAACTCGCTTAGAAAAAGGACTCCACAAGTCACTGTTGAATAAACACCCAAGAATCCTGGCAGAGCTAGGATATTTGTCGAGGTATGTCCGACCTCTAGCCTAAGCTGCCACATTTTAATAGGATCAATATTGTAGACCCAACTATCTTAGCCATTTGAGAAAATATCTTCAGAAAAGTGATTTCATGTAAATATCTAAACAAAGGACAAAAACATCCCAAGTACTATGTCTGGGTTACAGTGCTTTCCTATCATCTATTGCACTATGTTTTTTGGCTTCCGAGATTTCAGTTCCCTGACCAGAAATTGAACCCAGGTCACGGCAGTCAAAGCTCTGAGTCCTAACCACTAGACCACCAGGGAACTCCTAAATCTAATGCACTTTTATGGAAAGGCTCAAATGAGCAACCTTGCAAATTTTTGGGGAAATTGTTGTTCAGTAGCTAAGTTATCTCTAACTCTTTGCAAGTCCATGGACTGCAGCACACCAAGTGTCCCCGTCCTTCACTATCTCACTGAGTTTGCTCAAACTCATGTCCGTTGAGTCAGTGATGCCATCCAACCATCTCATCCTCTGTCACCCCCTTCTCCTCTTGCCGTCAATCTTTCCCAGCATCTGGGTCTTTTCCAATGAGTTGGCTCTTTGCATCAGGTGGCCAAAATATTGGAGCTTCAACATCAGTCTTTCCAGTGACTATTCAGGGTTGATTTTCTTCAGGATTGACTTGTTTGATCTCCTACTCATTGTTCCAAAGTTCTGTAGTATACAAGACTCCAAGGTGAATATAATCTGTTTGTAACTGTTTACTAGCTAGCATAGCAGTAACAAAGATTTCATTTTTGCATGCACACATGCATGCTCAGTCACTTCAGTCATGTCTGACTCTTTGTGACTCTATGGACCATAGCCCACCAGGCTCCTCTGTCTATGGGATTCTCCAGGCAAGAATACTGGAGTGAGTTGCCATGCCCTCCTTCACAGAATCCTCCCGACCAAGGGATTGAACCTGAGTCTACCACACTGCAAGCAGACTCTTTATACACTGAACCATCTGGGAAGCCCTCTTCATTTGTATACCAGTATGCAAATATTAATACAACAATGAAAACTATCAGGCTCACATTTACCTTAGTACATCTGCAGTTCTGATACCCTTCCTCCCACTCTGGAGAAGAAAACTTTTTAACTTAGCACCAATTATTTAACAATTCTACAGGGACTTCCCTGGCAGTCCAGGGGTTCAGACTTCACCTCCAATGCAGAGGGTGTGGATCTGATCCCTGGTCAGGAAGCAATGTTCCCACATGCCTCAGGGCCAGAAAAAAACAAAAAAATAAAACAAAGCAATATTTGCAACAAAATCGATAAAGACTTTAAAAAATAATAAAATAAATAAATAAAATGTCAAAAACAACCAAACAAACCAATTCGACAGAATCTGGCATACGTAATGGCCTCTCCTAAAGAGTCTCTGAAAGCAGATTCTCAGAGTTGAAAAGAAACTTAGAGTTCAACCCCCAACCCAGGTTAAGAATTCTCCCCTCAAGCTGTGGACCATTTAATTCCTCACAGGATGAGTAATCTAGTTACCTCTGAGGCACCAGCTCATTTGGGAGGGGGTAAGTCTAATCATTCAAGATGGGTTTCCCGGGTGGCTCAGGGTAAAGAATCCACCTGTGATGCAGAAGACACAGGAAACCCAGAACACATAGAACCCAGTTTCTATCTCTGGGTTGGGAAGATCCCCTGGAGGAGGGAATGACCGCCCACTCCAGTATTCTTGCCTGGAAAATCCCATGGACAGAGGAGCCTGGCGGGCTACAGTCCATAGGGTCACAGAGTCAGGCATGACTGAAGTGACTGAGCGCTGAGCACAATCATTCAGGGCTTCAGGAATTTTCTTATATGGATAACTTTAACTTCTACAGACCAGCAGCAGCTGGCGGCAGGTCTGCCTTGTGGTGTCAGGAAGGATAAATCAGGCCTGTCTGGCACACGACAGTGTCTCATCTGTCTGAAGACGGCTGCTGTGTCCTCCCTAAGTCCTTTCGTCTCTTGCTTCTCTAAGGCTAAATAAACACACCCAATTTCTGCTACTTGCCCTCAGATGACATGGCATCTGGTTTCCTCACCCTTCTCCCACACCCTCAGGACAAGCTCCAACTGGCCAATGTTCTATTGAAAGGAGTTGGCCAGGGCAGGATACAGGATTCCCAGGGGTCTAAACAGCTCCAAGTAGCGTGATTCGACTAAACCACTTCCCTTGTCTTTCAGGTGGGACATGCCGTGAAGACCCAGACAGTGGCTGGCTCAGTCACTGCTGCGTCCCCAGTGCCCAGCACAGAGGCCAACACAAGCAGGTATTCAGAAAACATCTTTTGTTGTTTGCAGTCTGTTCCATAAGACATGAAACAGCTCCACAAGGTTGCCTAATCTTTTCTGGCACTGCACAGTTGACTCTCACTGAGGTCACTGTCAATAAGAGCTGTTTTCCTCACATATGTTCTGCTGTTGAGACTTTTGCTACTCTGGACTGGTGCCATGGATTTTTCTGGATCTATGTGCAGTACCTAAAACTAGTCACTCTGAAATTTTACCATGTGAGATACATGCTTGGAGACACAGAAGGTATCTCTAGACGGATACATAAAATGCAGGAAATGGTGGTTGCCTCCAAAGAGGCACACTGGCGAGACAAGGGTGAGACAAGGGTGAGACAGAGCTTTACTTGTCACCATGTATCCTTTTGTATTTTTAAAAGTTGCCTTATGTGAGTATGTTGTCAACTTTTTAAAGTGACACTTCATGGCAAATAGATGGGGAAAAAGTGGAAACAGTGACAGATTTTATTTTCTTGGGCTCCAAAATCACTGTGGACAGTGACTACAGCCATGAAATTAAGATGTTTGCTCCTTG
Organism: Muntiacus reevesi; assembly: GCF_963930625.1. Lineage (NCBI taxonomy): Eukaryota > Metazoa > Chordata > Mammalia > Artiodactyla > Cervidae > Muntiacus > Muntiacus reevesi. Next base: position 69,619,979 of record NC_089255.1, read on the forward strand.
GAAGAAAAGCTATGACAAACCTAGACAGCATATTAAAAAGCAGACATTACTTTGCCAGTAGAGGTCCACAGAGTCAAAGCTATGGTTTTCCCAGTAGTCATGCTTGGGTGTGAGAGTTGGACCATAAAGAAGGCTGAGTGCTATAGAATTAATGCTTTCGAACTGTGGTGCTAGAGAAGACTCTTGAGAGTCCCTTGAACTGCAAAGAGATCAAACCAGTCAATCCTACAGGATATCAACCCTGAATACCCTGAATATACATTGGAAGAACTGATGCTGAAGCTAAAGCTCCAATACTTTGGCCACCTGATGGGAAGAGCTGATTCATTGGAAAAGACCCTGATGCTGGGAAAGATTGAGAGGAAGAGGAGAAGGGGGTGACAGAAGATGAGATGGATGGATGGCATCACTGATTCAATGGACATGAATTTAACCAAACACAGGGAAATAGTGAAAGGCAGGGAAGCCTAGCGTGCTGCAGTCCAGGGGTTGTAGAGAGTTGGACATGACTTTGCAGCTGAACAACAACATAAAGATGAAAAAAGGATAATTTTTTTTTTTAACCTTAATGGAGTCTGCCCATCTTTCCAATTTGAGCTGTTTTTGGAACTTGACTCTATCTTCATGTTCCTTTAAGTCTTTTTCACTATCGCCCTCACCTCCCTTCCAACTCTCTCACTCCCTAATCCTCCTCTGCCAAGTCTTTTTAGTCATTTTTCCTAATAACGTCCCTATAACAATTTCACAAATATACTGCAATATCTGTTTATGTATCTTCATATATCTTTGTGCCAAGTCGTTTCAGTCATGTCCAACTCTGCGACCCTATGGACCGTAGCCTGCCAGGCTCCTTTGTCCATGGGATTCTCCAGGCAAGAATATTGGAGTGGGTTGCCATACCATCCTCCAACGGATCTTGCCCATCCAGGGACAGAACCTGCATCTCTGTGTCTCTTGCAATGACTGGCAGGTTCTTTACCACTAGTGCCACCTGGGAAGCCCTTACATATATGTATCTATGCTTTAGATATAAAAGGAGTTCTATAAATTTAGTTTATTCTTCAGTAAGTGCAGGTTTAAGCATGGTGAAATTGAAAAGTTAAAAGTTAAATTAAAATTTAAAAGCTATGAACATTTAACTTTACAACTGTAAATTTACAAAAGTTATTTTGCTGAGTAACATGTATTTACATAAATTGCAATGTATCATATGACATTTGTAAATCAGCAAATTATATAACTACATGATGATAATAATAACAAAGTAATTAAATGTTTAAAAATCCTTCAAAACTGATATTTTGGGGTACTCTTTTGCTCCCTTCTGATGCCTATGTCAGAAGCTTTCTCTATCTCCTTTATACTTTAATAAAACTTTATTACACATACAAAAAAGAAAAAAAAACCTGATATTTTTCCAGCAAAAGTAAAACACTGATAAAAACAAATGAATTTCTTAAAAGTTATCTTTAGTCACCTTAACTTTTGCTTGATATGTGAAAATAACTTTCATTTCACTAGCTGCTAAATATTGTCAATGTTTTTCCTCTTCAGCACTTGACATTATCAGTTGAGTAACTTGTAGAACAGTAAAATGTAAAGTATTTTTATGTAATTCTCAAAGTCTAAGTTAACACTAAGCACAAATAGAATCAAACACTAAAGTCCACAAAGCAGCTCATAGGCACATGCATTCCATCTGCTGAGATGGGCCAATGACCAAGAGAAAGTCTGCCAATCACAGCCATCTATTTGCCATAGTTTTGTAACCCTGATCTTGCACATGTTTTACATATTTTCCGTGAACTCAATGTAAGTGCTACACATGCTATACCCACCCCCCTCCAAAAAAAGAAACAAGAAAAATGATATACTAAGGAATAATACTTTGTCAGTTAGGGTTGAGCTTTCGAGGGGCATAAAACATGGTACCATCTAAGATTATTTTTCAGTCCCCAAGAACCAATTTTCACCCCCATGTAAGTGATAGGGCTCCCCTTCTCTCTCTGGCTCCATTTTTAAAGTTGTCACTTCCAGGGCTTCTCTGGTGGCTCAGACAGTAAAGAATCTGCCTGCAGTGTAGATCAGGAGTTTGATCCCTGGGTTGGGAAGATACTCTGGAGAAGGAAGGGCAACCCACTCCAGGATTCTTGCCTGGAGAATTCCATGGGCAGAGGAGCCTGACAGACTATAGTCCATGAGGTCCCAAAGAGTTGGAAGCGACTGAGCAACTAACAATTTCACTTTTTCACTTAATCACTTCCAAGTAAACCTCCTCACATGATTTAGATATTTTCATGCAGGAAACTAGGTCCAGGGAAACCCCACTTCCCGCCGGCCCTTGTAGACATAAAGCCTAGCTCTGGACAGCCCACTGAACTTCTCTGAGCATTATTAAAATAAGACTAATAATGCCTACTTTATAGCAGTCATTGTAAAGGTGAACAGTCACAAATGAAAAGGGTGTGGTGCACTGCTTAGCACATAGACTGCGTTTAGTAAACGACCATCAAATATTAAGCTGGGCATAGAAAAAAGATGGGCAGAATGTCTTTTAGTATGCCAATAACAGTCTTCCTTCTGGCAAAACACCCAATCCAGTTCTCTACCTTTATCCCAATGGATAGGCAGCTTTGTAGGTGGCTGTATTATCTCAAATTTTGTTTCATTGCTCTTAAGTAGAGTGAGAGATGGCATATAAACAACTTCAGGACGTAACTCCAAAAGGACAAGCGCACTGTTTCTCCAAGTACTGTCCTCCCACGCTGCTTCAGAATCCCTGGGAGCCAGGCGGAGAACTCAGAGACCTGAAGGCGCCCCGCCGATTCCAAGGCTCTTTTACTTCAGCAAGTAAAAGGCAAAGTCCGTAGGTACCAGGGCAGAAGACAAAAGGCGCCGGCCCCTTCCACCCCGAACCAGAGCCCTTGAGAAAGGCGCAGCCTCGCCGCCCGGAAGCTCCACGCCACCCGGAGGGGCGCTGGGGCAGCGGAAATCCGATCGCACCACCGAACCCGGGCTCCCAGTGCAGAGAGGCGGCAGCGCGTCCTCACCTGGGCGTCGCCCCTGCCACTCGGCCCACAGCAGGGTCAGGTCCGCGTCGGCCCGCACGAAGCGCAGCAGCTGCACCGCGAGCGCCAGCAGCGCGCACAGCGCCAGCAACCAGAGGAGCAGCCCCCAGCTCATGGCGCCCTGCTCCGCGGGAGGAAGATAGACTGACCGCCGCCACCTAAACTGCGCCTAGGCGCCTGGCAGCTAACGCGCGTCCGCGCCGCCGCCCCGGCCCGCCCAGAGAGCAGGCAGGAGGGAGGAGCCGCACGGCGCGCCCCAACCCTCCCGCTGGGAGCCCGCCCCGGTTCTGTCCCCGATGGGCGTGAGGCGCCCAGCCCGGAGATCGCTGCCCAGGTTTTGTCCGCCTGGGCGCCCAGTAAGGGGTTGCAGTGGGAACAAACGGCGCAGGTCACGTAAGCACTTGGAGATATTCCTATTCGTGAGGTACTCACAGCATTTTTAATCTGAAGACCGATTCTTTTACAGTTATTTTGAGATGCAAATAGTTTTCGAAGCTCAAGAATAGTACAAATATTCCAGGCTATGAATTCGGCCTCCTCCTATCCCTTCTTATCTTTCTTTAACTACATGGACCTAACAGCCCATCCGTTTTGGTTTTTTGTCCACCCCGCGCTAACGCCACTCCCTCACCAAATTAACCCAGATATGAGTAGGATTGGCCCTGTGTCCACCTACATTTGGAAAGCACCTTGCAAGTGATTCTCGTGTGTTTGTTGAATGGCAAAGTGCAGCTTGGGCAAACTTGCCCTTGAGCTTAGTGCCAGGAGCATGTTCTGAGAACTTCAGCCAACTCCAACTTGGCTGGAGTCCAGGTAGCTCAGCCCTCAGTGACCCTAATTTTTTTCCTTATCTGTAACCACGAAGAATATATAATTTAAATGAAAGGGGGGGAAAAAAAGCCTGTGAAGGGCACAGTGGCTCATACACAGTAATAATATTTGTTCTTTCTCTTGTAGCTGTTAGAATTAGTTTAGTTCATAAACAGACATTTCTCCAAAGAAGACATACAGATGGCTAACAAACACATGAAAAGATGGTCAACATCACTCATTATTAGAGAAATGCAAATTAAAACCACAATGAGGTACCATTTCATGCCAGTCAGAATGGCTGCTATCCAAAAGTCTACAAGCAATAAATGCTGGAGAGGGTATGGAGAAAAGGGAACCCTCTTACACTGTTGGTGGGAATGCAAACTAGTACAGCCACTATGGAGAACAGTGTGGAGATTCCTTAAAAAACTGGAAATAGAACTGCCATATGACCCAGCAGTCCTGCTGCTGGGCATACACACTGAGGAAACCAGAATTGAAAGAGACACATGTACCCCAATGTTCATCGCAGCACTGTTTATAATAGCCAGGACATGGAAGCAACCTAGATGCCCATCAGCAGATGAATGGATAAGAAAGCTGTGGTACATATACACAATGGAATATTGCTCAGCTATTAAAAAGAATATATTTGAATCAGTTCTAATGAGGTGGATGAAACTGGAGCCCATTACACAGAGTGAAGTGAGCCAGAAAGAAAAACACCAGTACAGTATACTAACCCATATATATGGAATTTAGAAGGATGGTAATGATAACCCTATATGCAAGACAGAAAAAGAGTCACAGATGTACAGAACAGACTTTTGGACTCTGTGGGAGAAGGCGAGGGTGGGATGATCTGAGAGAATAGCATTGAAATATGTATATTATCAATTGTGAAACAGATCGCCAGTCCAGGTTTGATGCATGAGACAAGTGCTCAGGGCTGGTGCACTGGGATGACCCAGAGGGATGGGATGGGGAGGGAGGTGGGAGGGGGGTTCAGGATGGGGAACACATGTAAATTCATGGCTGATTCATATCAATGTATGGCAAAAACCACTACAATATTGTAAAGTAATTAGCCTCCAACTAATATAAATAAATGAAAAAAAATTAAAATTAAAAGTCGCTCAGTTGTGTCTGACTCTTTGCGGCCCCGTGAACTGCTGCATGCCAGGCCTCCCTGTCCATCACCAACTCCCAGAGTCCACCCAAACCCATGTCCATTGAGATGGTGATGCCATCCAACCATCTTATCCTCTGCCATCCCCTGCTCCTCCTGCCCTCAATCTTTCCCAGCATCAGGGGCTTTTCCAGGACGTCAGCTCTTTGCATCAGGTGGCTGAAGTATTGGAGTTTCAGCTTCAACATCAGTCCTTCCAGTGAACACCCAGGGCTGATTTCCTATAGGATGGACTGGTCGGATCTCTTTGCAGTCCAAGAGACTCTCAAGAGTCTTCTCCAACACCACAGTTCAAAAGTATCAATTCTTCGACACTCAGCTTTCTTTATAGTCCAACTCACATCCATACATGACTAATGGAAAAACCATAGCCTTGACTAGACACACCTTTGTTGACAAAATAATGTCTCTGCTTTTTAATATGCTGTCTAGGTTGGTCATAACTTACCTTCCAAGGAGTAAGTGTCTTTTAATTTCATGGCTGCAATCACCATCTGAAGTGATTTTAGAGCCCAGAAAAATAAAGTCAACCACTGTTTCCACTGTTTCCTATTTATTACTTCTATTATAAATATCATTTTGAGAGAGTCAGTTCTTAGATAGGTTGATAAGAAGTCCAGGGCTCCGAGGAGGAGAAAGGGGTTTGGGGCTCTTGACGAGGAGAAAAGGACAAACATTTTTTCTACATTGCTTTCTTTTAGTCACATAAAACATTTTTTTTTCCCCTTTAAGCCCAGAGCTAATAATTATACAACGAAACAGCTCATTTTAAACTCTGTTCAATTCAGTTCAGTTGCTCAGTTGTCTGACTCTTTGCGACCCCATGCACTGCAGCACGCCAGGCTTCCCTGTCCATCACCAACTCCCAGAGCCTGCTCAAGCTCATGTCCATCAAGTTGGTGATGCCATCCAACCATCTCATCCTCTGTCATCCCCTTCTTCTCCTGCCTTCAATCCTCCCCAGAATCAGGGTCTTTTTCCAATGAGTCAGATCTCTGCAATAAGAGACCAAAGTATTGGAGTTTCGCTTCAGCATCAGTCCTTCCAATGAATATTCAGGACTGATTTCCTATAGGATGAACTGGTTGGATCTCTTCGCTGTCCAAAGGACTGTCAAGAGTCTTCTCCAACACCACAGTTCAAAAGCATCAATTCTTTGGCTCTCAGCTTTCTTTATGGTCCAGCTCTCACATCCATACATGACTACTGGAAAAACCATAGCTTTAACTAGACTGACATTTGTCAGCAAAGTAATGTCTCTGCTTTTTAATACGCTGTCTAGGTTGGTCATAGCTTTTCTTCCAAAGAGCAAGCATCTTTTAATTTCATGGCTGCAGTGATTTTGGAGCCCCCAAAAATAAAGTCTCATTGTTTCCCTATCTATTTGTCATGAACTGATGGGACCAGATGCTATGATCTTAGTTTTCTGAATGTTGAGCTTAAGCCAACTTTTTCACTCTCCTCTTTTACTTTCATCAGGAGGCTCTTTAGTTCTTCTTTGCTTTCTGCCATAAGTGTGGTGTCATCTGCATATCTAAGGTTATTGATATTTCTCCTGGCAATCTTGATTCCAGTTTGTGCTTTATCCAGCCTGGCATTTCGCATGATATACTCTGCATATAAGTTAAATAAGCAGGGTGACAATATACAGCCTTGATGTACTCCTTTCCTGATTTGGAACCAGTCTGTTGTTCCATGTCCAGTTCTAACTGTTGCTTCTTGACCTGAATACAGATTTCTCAGGAGGCAGGTCAGGTGGTCTGGTATTCCCATCTCTTTCAGAATTGTCCCCAGTTTGTTGTGATCCACACAATCAAAGCCTTTAGCATAGTCAATAAAGCAGAACTAAACATTTTTCTGGAATTCTTTTGCTTTTTCTGTGATCCAATGGATGATCCAATGGATCTCCTGATTGACCACTTCCAATTTACCTTGATTTATGGACCTAACATTCCAGGTTCCTATGCAACACTGTTCTTTACAGCATCTTACTTTGCTTCCATCACCAGGCACATCCACAACTGGATGTTGTTTTCACTTTGGCTCAGCCTCTTCATTCTTTCCTGAGCTATTGTTTTCACTTTGGCTCAGCCTCTTCATTCTTTCCTGAGCTATTTCTCTGCTCTTCTCCAGTAGCATATTGGGCACCTAATGACCTGGGGAGTTCATCTTTCAGTGTCATATCTTTTTGCCTTTTCATACTATTCATGGAGTTCTTACGGCAAGAATACTGAAGTGGTTTGCCATTCCCTTCTCCACTGTAAACTCTGTACTAAGGTTTATATAACAACAAAAAGTATCCTGCTTGAGAACTTGTTTCTCCATCTCAAGAACCTTCTGACTAATCTGTTATCTTAAAATGTATATTATGGGAGAGGGTGTAGTAAGATCTTTCTACTGCTAGTTCTAATCCTAATATCTTAAAGTATAAATTGTGGGAGTGGTTCTGGTAAGACCTTTACAACCTTGAGACATTCTTTTGATTTACTGTAATAACCAATTGAAAAACTAAGACTAGCAAGTTGGGCCCTCTCCGCCCCCCTTCTGATGTCTGTGTCAGAAGTTTTCTCTGTCCATTTTCACTGTAATAAAACTTCTGCTACACAAGAGACCTGAGCCTGGTCCCTGAATCCTGAAGCTAAATCTTCTTTAGAGATTACGAATCATTCAGTGTAAGCTATCAATTTCTTAGACTCCAAATGAAAGGCAGGGGCTTTGTTTATAAACTCTATATCCTGCACCTATAGTGTTACACCCTTACATCTGAAAGCCATAAAAATGTTTATACTGTGTGAATCAGAAATTGTTATATTGTTCTGTGTTCCTGGAGGAAGCTCTGCCCTACTTAGCTAAACCTTGACCCTAACTGATAGTTTATCCCAATCACAACTTGGAATAATGTTGCTCAAGAGTTACCCTTATTGCCTTGTCACCTTTGCAATGTAGGTGTTCTTTTCCTTATGATAAATGTAAATGACTTTTCAAATAAGGTGCTTAAAAATACTATTGCCAGGTGGAGCTGGAACAAAACTCAGGTTCAACTGCTCTTGCTCAATGTTGGTGGAAATAGGTGCTTTATTCAGGAAGCCAGCAACCTGGGGATATGGTAGACTAGCACCCCCCAAACCATCTCCCAGTTGTCAGTTAGAGGGAAAGAGTGTTAAAGGGAAAAGGGGGAAGTTTCACTAGTGTGCGGAACAGCCGTCAACTCCAACAATTCTCTTGAAACTGGTCATGTGTTAGTCTGGTCAGTGTCATTTTGATTGTTGTAAGTGCAATTAATCTTCAGTTCCAGAGTTGGTTTGTCCCCTTTTCCTTGAAGTCAGTTCTTGGAATTGTGCAAGATGGATAAGCTTATGTCACAGCTATAGTCCAGTCATTATGCAGTTAGTTTTTTCTATGTGGTGGTGGTTTTAGTATCCTGCAAAAAACAACTCAGGAATGGAAATCAGGCACTATTATCTATGTCCTTCAGAGAGGAACTAAAGATTCTGTGACACTATCGCCCTAACCACAAACTGCTTGAGCCTGCTTTTTTGTGACTCAGTGAGGCTGGGGAGACTACAGCTTTTGCACAGGTAAGAAACAGGGAACATGGAGGCTTTATTGTACCTAGGAGGGCCCCACAGAGTCCTGTTCTGTTTCAGTACTACACTGAGTCTCACTACTGTGAACAAATTCTATTCAAGTTTCCTCTGTGACTTTTCCCCTTCTGCAAAATGAAAGGCTTGAGTTAGACTTAGTGTCCCCAGCTAGATCATCCCATGGATGGGTACACTCTATTCTCCATCCCAAACTCCAGCTGTGGGGGTGGTTGTGAAAGGGAATAGATCTGCAAATGGCAATTGGATTGGGAGCTGGGACAGCAGGCCCAGGATTGGAAAAACTGGCCCAAAGAACATAATTTCTGCCCATTCCTGGAGAATAAGAAGTCTACACGAGCTCTGAACATCTAAGTCTCAAAAAATGTGTCTTTGTCTTTTTCATGGAAGAGCATTTTTTAAATATAACAGTGTGTGCATGTTAATCCCAAACTCCCAATCTATCCCTATGTCTTTGTTTTTAATTTGATGATTTGGTCTAATGTGAATATCTTGTTCATTCCAGGGCATGTACTTGTAAACTTAGGTACATTTATTATCTGACAAGATATAATGGTTAACTTTATGTGTTGACTTGGCTAGGCCATGGTGCCCAGTTTCTGGCTAAGCATTCAGCTAGATGTTGCTATGAAGGGATTTTTTTGTTGGTACATTTTATGTAAAGTAGACTGACCTCCATAACATGCCTGCGTCTCTTCCAATAAGTTAAAAACCTTAAGTGAAAAAAGATAGAGGTCCGGAGAAGAGAGAGTTCTAACTCCAGACTGCCTTTGAACTTGGGTTGCAATGTCAACTCTTCCCTGGGTCTCCAGCCTGCCAGTCTGCCCTGCAAATTTCATACTTGCTAGTCCCCCCAATTGTGAGTTATTTCCTTAAAATAAATCTCTGTCTGTCTGTCTCTCTGCATATGCATAGGTATATGTATATGTACTAGGTTGGCCAAAAAGTTCATTTGAGTTTTTCCATAACCATTTACCAAAAAAAGCAAACAAAATTTTTGGCCAAACCAATGTGTATGTGTGTATCTCCTATTGGTTCTGTTTCTATGGAGAACCCTAACTAACACACAGGTATAATAAAACCACATAATCATGTCATCTCACCAGCAGTTCTTGCATTGGAAAATGAAAACAACAAATTAATGTAAAAATTTCCATATCAGAAATTTTATTTTACCTAAACAGAAGTATTTTTGGAATTCAAGTATATGTATAAAGATTCAGTTAACCATTATCAGAAAAAAATAACTATTATAACTAACATCTTTGCAGTATAAAATGTCTTCATCTGTTCTATTCTCCAGTGAGAAAAATCCACTTTTAGAATCTTCTGCCTAAGTAAAGATTCTCAGCAAGTTCTTCTTATAAACAATATCCATTCCAGTTGCCTCTTCCCATTGCACAGCATTTACCTTAAAACTTGGAGCCAAAGCATTCAAAGCAAATGAAAGACAGATGAACAAATGAAGGCGTTCTCCTGAGACCAGTAGGGGATAGAGTCAGAGCAGTGGAAATATGGCCTCTCCTGAAGCAGCCCATCCATGAGCTGACCAAATTTAAACCATTGAAATATAACATTCCAGTAGTGTTTTTTAAAAATCTTATTTAAATATAAGCTGATGAAACACAAGCTGGAATCAAGATTGCCGGGAGAAATATCAATAACCTCAGATACACAGATGACACCACCTTTCTGGCAGAAAGTGAAGAAATAAAGAACCTCTTGATGAAAGTAAAAGAGGAGAGTGAAAAAGTTGGCTTAAAACTCAATATTCAGAAACTAAGATCATGGCATCTGGTCCCATCACTTCATGGCAAATAGATGGGGAAACAGTGACTGACTTTATTTTTCTGGGCTCCAAAATCACTGCATATGATGACTGCAGCCATGAAATTAAAAGATGCTTACTCCTTAGAAGAAAAGCTATGACCAAACTAGAAGCATATTAAAAAGCAGAGACATTACTCTGCTGACAAATGTCTGTCTAGTCAAATCTATGGTTTTTCCAATATTTGTGTACGGATGTGAAAGTTGGATTATAAAGAAAGCTAAGCACTGAAGAATTGATGCTTTTGAACTGTGGTGTTGGAGAAGACTCTTGAGAGTCCCTTGGACTGCAAGGAGATCCAACCAGTCCATGCTAAAGGAGATCAGTCCTGGGTGTTCATTGGAAGGACTGATGCTGAAGCTGAAACTCCAATAATTTGACCACCTGATGTGAAGAACTGTCTCATTGGAAAAACCCTGCTGCTGGGAAAGATTGAAGGTGGGAAGAGAAGGGGACGACAGAGGATGAGATGGTTGGATGGCATCACCAACTCAATGGACTTGAGTTTGAGCAAGCTCTGGGAGTTGGTGATGGACAGGGAAGCCTGGTGTGTTGCAGTGCATGGGGTCACAAAGAGTCAGACACGACTGAGCAACTGAACTGGAACCTAAACTGCATTATTTCCTCTATGAACAGAGCACCTTAAACAATTGTCAAGATGCAAAGAGAGTATTACTGTCCTTCAGACCCCTTTCCATCCCCCTTTGGGAAGAGCAGTGGCTGCTCCTTTTCTCAAGTCTCAGTATAGGCTTAGGAGGCCAGGACAGTGCTGCTGAGTGTTAAGCACGAGCCAAGGCAATGGTCCCTCAAGTAGGTCAGGGGCCTTTCATGATTAAAGAAAAAAAGAGTGAAACCATATACTATATTTCAGCACTTTACAACATGATTCTGCAAACACTAACTTGCTCTCAGTCAAAGTATCTGTTTCAGCAAATAAATCCTATTTGGTACTAAATCATCCCCTACTTCAGCCATGATTCATGTCCTAGAGTACACAGTGTGGTGAGAACAGAAAATAATCAAAATACCACTGTCTAATGCACAAAGCATTAAAACACTGTTCTTGATTAATTTGTATTAGGAGTATGCTTCAAAGCATTTAATTGTTTCTTCCTAAACACCTACATAGCGCTTCCCAGGTGGCTCAAGTGGTAAAGAATCTATCTGTCAATGAGGAGATGCAAGAGACTTGGGTTTGATCCCTGGGTTGGGAAAATCCCCTGGAGGAGGAAGTGGCAACCCACTCTAATATTCTTGCCTGGGAAATCCCATGGACTGAGGAGCCTGGTGGGCTTCAGTCCGTGGGGTTCCAAAGAGTTGGACAGGACTCAGCATGCGAGCATGCACACACCCAGATACCTACAAGTGTTAGACAAGCAACAGCAGCAACTTTCTTATTCTTATGCATTTAAAAGCAAAAGAGTTTTCAATTGACAAGCCTCATGAAGACCCAGTTCTAGTGCACAGAAACAAGGTTATAGGTGATGATAATAGTCAAATGGAGAATATTCTAGGCATGGATACAATAGAACTTCCATTCTCTCTAACTTCTGCAATGCATTGCATTCTCTGACATCAAAGGCTGTTCTTTGGTAGGAGCCAAATATAACTTTAAAAGAACCACAAAAATGAGATTGTGGCTTCACTCCTCAAGGTTTCATTTTCCAATTATGAAACTTCCTTTTCTTTTCTCTTGAAATATTTTTAAGAATGTTGCTTGTAATAATTAAATTTCCTTAAACAGCTCTTTCTTCTCACTTTCCAGACCCATCGCAGACCTCCTGCACCAACCCCTCCCACTTCAGTCTTCCTCTCGAAAGTTTTTTCTGGTTATCTGGAGCCACATCACCTCCTCCCTAGTCTTAGTTCTTTTTACAATTACTTCTGATGGGGACTATGTCTGATAGCTCAAGTTATTTGGAGGGTTAATATACTATTGCCTCAACTAAACTTTTAAGTTCCTTGAGATAAAGTAACAAAGCCAATGTTTCTTTTGAAGGATCTATGATATATACCTCAGTGTAATTATAACAGATGATAAACCCAAATTGAATTAAAATTTCCTTTCTTTGAAAATTAAACCTCCATGAAATTTTCAGCTCAGGTCCCTGAGTGTCATTAAAATGCTTTGAATAAAGGTTGAAACCAGGCCTTTTGTATAATCTGTAACCTTAGTTTTTACTCCAGCTGTGGTAGAATGATACACAACCTTCCCTCCTTTTAGTATTCACTTTTGATGGTATGTGGTCAGGACCAATCAACATAGATCAGACAAGAAAGAAGCAGTGGCATATAAGAAAATTGTCTCCTTTCATAATAAAAGCATATGTTAACAATAACTTAGAAAATCCAGTTCATCCAAGATTGCCAGTCTCTAGGGGAACAGAAAAGAAAGGTAGACAGTATGAGTGAAAACAGAGACTGAGGAAGTCTAGGGAGAGAATATTCTTCCTCAAGAACAAGAAGGGATTTGTGGCTTTTGATTAACGACATTATTACAATCCTCTGGATACTTTGGGAAATTTGCTGGATATGCTTTGCTTTCATACTGCCTGGTGGCCACGGGTCAGGTGTGCTAAAATCCAGGCAGCATGTAAAGGCAAACCTACTAAAGAATTGTCTGGACCCAAATGCCCACAGGGCCTGTCCAGAAATACTACAGTCTGACTGTGGTGGAGAGAGGTTTCATGGTCTATTCCCTGCTTAAGGGAAGGATTCCTCCACACTCTCTGCATCTGCGGGGCCATATTGCATGTACAGTTCAGTTCAGTTCAGTCGCTCAGTCATGTCTGACTCTTTGTGACCCCATGGACTGCAGCATGCCAGGCTTCCCTGTCCATCACCAACTCCCAGAGCTTACTCAAACTCATGTCCATTGAGTCAGTGATGCCATCCAACCATCTCATCCTCTGTCATTCCCTTCTCCTCCCGCCTTCAATCTTTTCCAGCATCAGAGTCTTTTCCAATGAGACAGTTTTTCCCATCAGGTGGGCAAAGTATTGGAGTTTCAGCTTCAGTATCAGTCCTTCCAATGATTATTCAGGACTGATTTCCTTTAGGATGGACTGGTTGGATCTCCTTGCAGTCCAAGGGACTCTCAAGAGTCTTCTCCAACACCACAGTTCAAAAGCATCAATTCTTTGGCACTCAGATTTCTTTATAGTCCAATTCTCACATCCATACATGACTACTGGGAAAACCATAGCTTTGACTAGACAGACCTTTGTTGGCAAAGTAATGTCTCTGCTTTTTAACATACTGTCTAGGTTGCTCATAACTTTTCTTCCAAGGAGCAAGCGTCTTTTAATTTCATGACTACAGTCACCATCTGCAATGATTCCGAAGCCCCAAAAAATAAAGTCTCTCACTGTTACCACTGTTTCCCCATCTATTTGCCATGAAGTGATGGGACCAGATGCCATGATCTTAGTTTTCTGAATGTTGAGTTTTAAACCAACTGGTTCACTCTCCTCTTTCACTTTCATTAAGAGGCTCTTTAGTTCTTCTTCGCTTTCTGCCATAGTGTGGTATCATCTGCATATCTAAGGTTATTGATATTTCTCCCAGCAATCTTGATTCCAGCTTGTGCTTTATCCCTGGCATTTCACATGATGTACTGTGCATATAAGTTAAATAAGCAGGGTGACAATATACAGCCTTGATATATTCCTTTCCCAATTTGGAACCAGTCTGTTGTTCCATATCCAGTTCTAACTTTTGCTTCTTGACCTGAATACAGATTTCTCAGGAGGCAGGTCAGGTGGTCTGGTATTCCCATCTCTTTCAGAATTTTCCACAGTTTGTTGTGATCCACACAGTCAAAAGCTTTGGTGTAGTCAACAAAGCAGAAGTAGATGTTTTTCTGGAACTCTCTTGCTTTTTCAGTGATCCAATGGATGTTGGCAATTTGATCTCTGGTTCCTCTGCCTTTTCTAAATCCAGCTTGAACATCTAGAAGTTCACGGTTCACATTCTGTTGAAGCCTGGTTTGGAGAATTTTGAGCATTACTTTGGTAGCATGTGAGATGAGTGCAATTGTGTGGTAGTTTGATCATTCTTTGGCATTGCCTTCCTTAGGGATTGGAATGAAAACTGACCTTTTCCAGTCCAATGGCTGCTGCTGATTTTTCCAAATTTGCTGTCATATTGAGGGTAGCACTTTCACAGCATCATCTTTTAGGATTTGATGTAGCTCAACTGGAATTCCATCACCTCTACTAGCTTTGTTCATAGTGATGCTTCCTAAGGCCCACTTGACTTTGCATTCCAGGATGACGGGCTCTAGGTGAAGGATCATACCGTTATGATTATCTGGGTCATGAAGATCCTTTTTGTACAGTTCTGTGTATTCTTACCACCTCTTCTTAATGTCTTCTGCTTCTGTTAGGTCCATACCATTTCTGTCCTTTATTGTGCCCATCTTTGCATGAAATGTTCCCCTGGTTTCTCTAATTTTCTTGAAGATACCCCATGTCCAAGGGCAAAGAAGAAGCCCCAGCAAGCTGGTAGGAGGGACAAAATTGGTTTTAGATTCAAATCCCATACCTGCCAGAGACACTCAGAGGGCTCAAACAAACCTGTGCACACCAGGATCCAGGAGAAAGGAGCAGTGACCCCACAAGAGACTGACCCAGACTTCCCTGTGAGTGTCCAGGAGTCTCTGGTGGAGGTGTGGGTTGGTGGTTGCCTGCTGCAGGATTGGGGCACTGAGTGCAGCAGTGTGTGCATGGGACCTTTTGAAGGAAGTTGCCATTATCTTCATTATCTCCACCATAGTTTGGCCTCAGGTCAAATAACAGGGAGGGAAAACAGCCCCTCCCATCAACAGAAAATTGGATTAAAGATTGCATGTACAAGCATTGGGTACTGTTCAGGATCCTTATATTCTACAGGCAGACAACATCTTACCTGAAGAGTCTTGCATCTCTTATATAAGTTGCCTCCTTCTCTTTAATAATCTCATGGGATTCCTCAATAAGAACTTCTCACTGCATTGCTGGCCATGTGTTGTTCTGCATATCAGTGCACTAACTGTTTCTTTAGGTTAGCTGATTTCAACATTATCTTGAGTCTCTGAAACATGAAAAGTTCACCATATGGTTGGTTCCCTCTCTCTCTGTTTCTCTTTCTCTTTCACTCTCTCTCTCTCATTGGATGCCTCATTTCAAACTTCTTTTTACATATCTCAGTAAATGATTTAGTCAGTGGTGCTGGTTACTCAAATATACACATGTAGTAAAATTATATAGAACTACATATGCATGCCTGAACAGATATACACACTTGCATACATGTTAAGCTGGTGAAATCTGAATAAGGTCCCTGGATTGTACAAATATCAGTTTCCTGGCTCAGTTATTGTTCTGAAATTACATAAAATGTTACCAGTAGGGAAAAACGGGTTGATGAAGGGTTATATACAGAACCTGTCTGTTTCATTTTTTTCAACTTCCTATGAATCTATAATCACTTTAAAGCAAAGTAGGAATATTTTGTAGTCATAAGGTGTTTGCCCTACAGTACAGTGTTATTTGAAAGTAGACTTGGATTGATTATAAATGTGTATTGCAAATTCTAGGGCAACTACGTTAAAAAGTTTTTTTTTAAGTCATATAATTGACATGCTAATAAAGGAGAGGGAATTAGGCAGTTCTCCAGAGAAACAAAGCCAACGAGATGTGTGTGTGTAACAGGAAATTTATTATGAGAGTTGGCTCATGCAAATGGAAACCAAGAATTCCCATGATCTGCCAGCTGCAAACTGGAGAACCATGAAAGCCAGTGGTATAATTCAGTCTTCGCCAGAGGCCTGAAAACCAGAGGAGCAGATGGTGTAAGTCCGCATCCAAGTCCAAATGCCCAAGAGCACTGATATCTGAGAACAGGAGAAGATGGATGTCTCAGCTCAAGCAGAGAGCAAATTCACCCTTCCTCTACTTCTTTGTTCTGTTTAGGCCTTCAATGGATTGGATGATGCCTACTCATATTGGAGAGAGTGATCCTTACTAAGTCTACTTATTCAAATGCAATCTCTTCCAGAAACACCCTTACAGACACACCTAGAAATAATGTTTTATGAGCTATGTGGACATGCCCTTTAACCCAGTAAAGTTGATACATAAAATTAACTGTCACAGAGGGAAAAAAGACTCATATAAAATACTTAGTTAAAAAAGGCAGAAATGGTGTGGAAGACAAAATTAGGGGGAAAGTACAAGTTTTTGTTACTAACAATAAGTAAGACAATAAACAGGAACAGATATGGTGTATATTAATCCAATTATATCAGTAAGCACTTTCAGTGGTCTAAAAACAAAAATTAAAAGTCACAGATTGAGGATATTTGCATCTATGTTTGTTAATGATACTGCTCTGTAATTCTCTTTCTTTGTGGCATCTATATCTGCTTTTGGTATACACTTCCATGTGTAAAATAGATAGCTAGGGGGAATTTGCTGTATGATGCAGGGAGCTCAAATCGGGTGCCCTGTGACTACTTAGAGGGGTAGGATGGTGTGGAAGATGGGAGGGAGGCTTACAGGAAGGGACATATGTATACCTATGGCTGATTCATGTTGATGCATGGCAGAAACCAACACAATATTATAAAGCAATTATCCTCCAATTAAAAATAAATTTTTTTAAAGTCACAGATTGTCAGAGGAGATCAAAAAACAAGAATCAGTTAAATGTCATCTATAAAAAACTCACTAAATTTAAAGATACAGTAGATTAAAAGTAAAAGGATGAATTTGACAATTTTTTTTAGATATGACACCAAAAGTATAGGAAACAAAAGCAAATATAGACAAATGAGATGGCATCAAACTAAAAGGCTATATGGCAAAGGAAACCATTGAAAAAATAAAAAGTCAACCTATGGAATGGGAGAGAATATTTACAAACCCCATCTCTGATAAGAGGTTAAAATATACAAAACAAATCCAAACCAGTTAAGAATTTGTATATCAAAAATATACAAAATAAATCCAAAACAATTAAGAAAATGACAATAGGACCATGCATAATGATAGTTACCTTAAGTGTAAATGGATTAAATTCTCCAACCAAACAACATAGACTATTTGAATGGATACAAAAGCAAGACCTGTATATATACTGTCTACAGAAGACCCACTTCAAACCTAGGGACACATACAAACTGAAAGTGGGGGGATGGAAAAGGGTATTCCACGGAACTAGAGATCAAAAGAAAGTAGATCTTTTTCAATCTGTCTCCCAGAGTAATGGAAATAAAAGCAAAGGTAAACAAATGGGACCTAATTAAACTCAAAAACTTTTGCACAGCCAAGAAAACCATAAACACAACAAAAAGACAATCCATAGAATGGGAGAAAATATTTGCAAACAATGTGACTGACAAAAGATTAGTCTCCAAAATTTACAAAAAGGTCTTGTGGCTTAATATCATCAAAACAAGCAACCCAATCCAAAAAATGGAGAGAAGACCTATATGGACATTTCTCCAAAGAAAACATGCAGATGGCCAAGAGTCACAGGAAAAAATGTTCAACATCACTAATTATTAGAGGAATGCAAATCAAAAACTATGATATCACCTCCCACCAGTCAGAATAGCTATCATCAAACAATTCATAAACAATAAATTCTGGAGAAGATTCAGAGAAAAGGGAACCTTCATACACAGTTCACGGGAATGTAAATTGATACAGCCACTGTGGAGAACAGTTTGGATGTTCCTAAAAAGAAACTAAAAATAGGGGGCGAGGTGGGGGTGGGAAGATGTAGTGAAGTCCCTGAAAAAAAGGAATAGGAGGAACTGGGATCTAGAGCTTGAAGACAGGGTTCAGCAAGGAAAACCAAGGGGCTTCATGGCTCAACCACTTGATTTTCTTGACGAGCCGAACTCCAAGGCTGTCTGCTTTAGGATTAGGGAAGGGTACAGACAAGTTGAAACCACATAGAAAATGTGAGAGAGCGGCTGACGGTAAAGCCAGAGGGCGCTGAACCAAAAGACCCCACCCCCACCCCCGCACCCCGCCCACTCAACTGACTCCCGGATTCGAAATTCTTTAGTATCCAGGTGCTTCAGAATCTTTTGGGAACGCGAATTCACCATGCGGCGCACTGTGATCACTAGCTAGCCCGCCCTGTAGGAGGCGGTGCTCCAAGGAAAGGGCGTCCCCGCTGGATCCAGGGGCAGGCGCTCCACTTGCCACCACACAGGGGGCGCCAGGCCGAGGACGGGGCTCCCATCTGGCCTTGCAGCCTCATTCAGAGCCCACAGCTCTGATGCACCACGCGGGGTGAGGAGCGGGTCACCTCAGTCTTCGTTAGGGGACTCGTGAGTGTGAGGGCAAGGAGGCGAACCCCAGGACTGAGCTAGGGCTGAAGGAGGGCTGAGGAGCCGAGAGGCGGATCGGTTTAGCAGCCGTCGCTCACCACAGCTGCAGCGTCTCTGCAGACTAGGCCGCGGAGGTCATGGCCTTGGACCTCGGAGATCCCAAGAGCGGTTTTCGCCACAGCGACGTAGTTACGTTCATCAACCAAGAAGTACTCAGAAATGGCGGCGGCTCAGATTTCTATGTGAGCTACCGCTCGCGGCCCTGGAATGAGATCGAGGACGAGCTGCAGTCCGTCTTGGCCGACATGCATGTGCCTCGCAACCTCAAGAGGGCCTGTGCCTGGAGCGCGCTGGCCTTGGGCGTGCGGGTGGCCACGAGGCAGCAAGAGCAGCAGGCCGCCGCATCCAGCGGCTGCAGGAGCAGGTGGAGGAGCGCGAGACGGCTGCTTGGGCCTTGGCCTCGCAGCTGCAGCGTCTGCGCGAAGAGCGGAAGCAGATGATCATACAGTTGCGCCACACGTGCCAAGACCTGCAGCAGGCGCTGAGCGAGCGCAAGGCCCTGCGCGGGCAGCTGCTGCAGGCCGAGAGGCAGTCCCAGGCGGCCGTAGTCAGCTCTCAATCCCCGCAGCTCCGGGCTGACACGTGGCCCCTGACCGCTGAGGAGCGCAACAAGTTGCTGGCCGCTACCTCGCAGCGCAGGCAGCTGGAGGCCCAGAGGGAGGATGCGCAGAGTGCTTCGGCAGGCGGTGTGCAGGGAGCCCAGGATCCCTGGGCCCAGGTTGTTCAACCCCCGGCTCCCATGCCATGCCCCATGCACATGCCAGGCCCCATGCCCTTCCAATTCCCACTACCTCCCCCACGTAGGGTACTCCCAGAAGCCCAACTAGCCGCTGCCCCAGCAACAGCCTACCCGGTCCCCCAGATACCTGCTGGGGTGATGTATGCACCTGCTATGTGGCCTGTAGTTGTGTCCCAGGAAGAGGTCGCCCAGCCGTGGGACCAGAGGATCGAGGGCCAAGGGGAAGGTCCCCACTTTGGAAGCCCTGTGGAGCACTTCCAAGATGGCCCAACGAATCAAGAACCTCAGGATCAGATGCCCAAGACGCCAGATGGTGGTGAACTGTTGATGGAGACTACCAATTGACTGACACCTTAAGCTCCAGGACCTCCGTGTGAGGCTGAAGAAGGTCCAGCTCCCCATGTGTGAATTGCCACAAAATGCCCTTCCAGCTCTCAGCAGCCTTCGCCTTAGTGAGATCTCAGCTGGATGGAGCAGAAAAAAAGAATGAAGAATCAGAGGAAAGAAGACATTCTGACACACATCTTGTAACAAGGGAGGGCAGACATTTTGTTAAGCTTAATGCATCTGTTGAGGAAAAGGGAATGACAGAGTTTCAAAGAGGGGTGGGAGGGTAGTATTAAATTTTAGGGATTTAGCAAGTTTGTCAAATTGCATTCATTAACTCATTGAACAAGCAGTTATTTATTGTCTAGTATGTACTAAGAATTACTACTGTATGTTGTTATCTGGTGCACACATTTTTAACTCAATTGGAGGAAATAGGCTACATGACAGGAGAGAGCCTAATTTGGCATACCAATTATATCAGGTATGACTTCTTTGCCTTACATATAGTGTGGCTTTTAAGTAAACCCAATTGAAATAAAGTCAAGATTCGTTTCTACAATTCTGGGGGCAAAATCAAAAAGACTTTCGTGGAAGAATTTGAATGACTGAACTGCTCATCACATTAATCCCAGTGGAAATAAATGAGCAGGGGCATATATTGTAGCCTCACAAAAGTACAAGCAGGACTTTTCTCATACTCCTGCTGATTCCCCCCTGAGAGGGACAACTATTTTCCTGGTTTTCTGAAAGACCACTGGGTTGTCTTGCTACACACTCAAGCCCTCAGCCTCAGCCTGCTCCCATCCCAAGCCCTTTTTCAGTCAAGAGTAGATGAAGAATAAACTGTGTTTTCTGGGGAAAAAAAAAAAAAAAACCTAAAAATAAAGTTGCCATAAGATCCAGCATATCCACTCCTGGACATATATCCAGACAAAACTATAATTAAAAAGGTACATGCACCCCTATGTTCACTGCAGCACTACTTGTAATAGCCAAGACAAGGAAACAACCTGAATGTCCATCTACAGATGAATGAATAAAGAATATGGTGTGTATATATATATATGTATATATGCCACATCTTCTTTATTCAATGAAACATCACTCAGCCATTAAAAAGAATGGAAGCAACAACATGAAGGGACCTAGAGATAATCAAAGTCAGTGAAGTAAATCAGAAAGAGAAAGACAAATACCATATGATATCACTTACATGTGACTCTAAACTACAAAACAAATGAACATATCTATGAAACAGAAACAGATTCACAGACACAGAGAGCAGACTTGTGGTTGCCAAGGGCAGGGCAGGGAAAGTGTGGGAGTTTGGGATTAGCAGATGCAAACTATTACATACAGCAGCAGTCCTATTCCACCAGTTTCTCTGGAGCACAGACTGCCTCACTCTCCACCCCACATTCCCCTCAGTGGCTGAAGGTCAGCAGCTGCAGCAACACAGGATTAAATCTCTGAGAAGGCAGATGGCAAATGCCCTTGTTGTTGTTTAGCATATATATATATATATATATCAGAGAAGGCAATGGCAGCCCACTCCAGTACTCTTGCCTGGAGAATCCCATGGACAGAGGAGCCTGGTAGGCTGCAGTCCATGGGATTGCGAAGAGTCAGACATGACTGAGAGACTTCACTTTCACTTTTAACTTTCATGCACTGGAGAAGGAAATGGCAACCCACTCCAGTGTTCTTGCCTGGGAAATCCCAGGGACGGCAGAGACTGGTGGGCTGCTGTCTATGGGGTCGCACAGAGTCAGACACGACTGAAGTGACTTAGCAGCAGCAGTATATATATGTGTGTGTGTGTGTGTGTGTGTGTGTGTGTGTATACATATATATATAGATGGAATACAATTGAACATTATTCAGCCATACAAAAGAAGGAAATCCTGCCATTTGCAATAATATGGATGGAACTTAAAGGTGTTATGATAAGTGAAACCAATCAGATAAAGAAAGACAAATACTCTATGATCTCACTTATACGTGGAATCTAAAATAAAAAGAAGACAAGAAGCAAACTCAGATACAGAGAGCTGATTGGTAGTCACCAGAAGCAGGCAGTAAATAGTCAAAAATAGAAACTTCCACTTATAAAATAAATAAGTCATGATGATGGAGTGTACTGTATGGAGACTATAGTTAGTAATACTGTTATATTTGTGTATTTATAAGTTGCTAAGACCATTGATCTTTAAAGCTCTTGTCATAAGAAGAAAAATTGTAATTGTGTGGTGATGGATGTATGTAGATTTATTGTGGTGATCATTTTGCAATATATACAAATATTAACTTATAGAAGTGAACCATAAAGAAGGCTGAGTGCTGAAGAATTGATGCTTTTGAGTTGCAGTCCTGGAGAAGACCTTGAGTGTCTGTTGGACAGCAAGGAGATCAAACCAGTCAATCCTAAAGGAAACCAACCCTGAATATTTATTGGAAGGACTGATGATGAAGCTGAAGCTCCAGCTCCAATACTTTGGCCACTTGATGCAAACAGTCGACTCATTGGAAAAGACCGTGATGCAGGAAAGACTGAAAGCAAAAGAAGAGGGGAGCAGAGTATGAGATGGTTAGATAGCATCACTGACTCAATAGACGTGAGTTTGAGCCAGCTCCAGGAGATAGTGAAGGGCAGGGGAGCCCAGCATCCTGCAGTCCATGGGATCACAAAGAGTTGCACATGACTTAGCGTCTGAACAACAACATCTGAAACTAATATAATTATATCTCAACTTGTTAAAAATATGATGACACACTAATCCCCCAAAAGAAGGTATCTCTCACCTATAGTTGGGTGTCCCAAAGAAAGAGATTCACATGGACCCACAAAGCAGAGTGTCAGCACAACCACCACTAATCTGCCCTAATCTTTTACCTCTATTCCCACTTGTCCTTAAATGATGCTTGCAGGATGAATTGTAGAAACCTCAGTGCTTCCATTCACCATTACAAGAACATCAAGTTTGGTATCCAGGCTTCTGTTTCCAAGGTTTCTATCTGTAGGTTGCAATACTCTCCCTGGTTTCCTGAAGAAGGAAGGAAAACATTTCCTCCCTCCCCCATGCCTTATGTACTGTTCTCTGTGCTCAGTCTCACAAAGCTAGCCTTTAAGTCTGCCAGATCCTATCAGCCTCAAATCCTTCTCTCCATAGAAACTGGAATCTAGCCTGAGGACCAGTTAAAGACAGCAGGTACCATTGCTTCCCTGAATCATCTTGCCCAGCACAGGTCCTCAGCCAAAGTCTATGAAGGGACACTATTGGGGGCTGGGACTGGGGTGGGGTCAGGGATGGGGAAACACGGTGTCTACACCACATTAGTCTAGGCTCAACAGTCAAAATGTACTTTTTCATTAGTACCTGGGCTGAGTTCAGTTCAATTCAGTCACTCAGCTGTGTCCAGCACGTTGTGACCCCATGGACTGCAGCATGCCAGGCTTCCCTGTTCATACTCAAACTCATGTCCATCAAGTCAGTGATGCCAGCCAACCATCTCATCCTCTGTCATCCCCTTCTCCTCCCGCCTTCAATCTGTCCCAACATCAGGGTCTTTTTCAATGAGTCAGTTCTTCCCATCAGGTGGCCAAAGTATTGGAGTTTCAGCTTCAGCATCAGTCGTTCCAATGATTATTCAGGACTGATTTCCTTTAGGATGGACTGGTTGGATCTCCTTGCAGTCTAAAGGATTCTCAAGAGTCTTCTCCAACACCACACTTCAAAAGCATCTGTTCTTCGGTGCTCAGCTTTCTTTATAGTCCAACTCTTACATCCATACATGACTACTGGAAAAACCATAGCTTTGACTAGATGGGCCTTTGTTGGCAAAGTGATGTCTCTGTTTTTTAATATGCTGACTAGGTTGGTCATAGCTTTTTTTCCAAGGAGCAAGCGTCTTTTAATTTCATGGCTGCAATCACCATCTGCAGTGATTTTGGAGCCCCCAAATATAAAGTCTCTCACTGTTTCCATTGTTTCCCCATGAAGTGATGGGACCAAATGCCATGATCTTAGTTTTCTGAATGTTGAGTTTTAAACCTACTGATTCACTCTCCTCTTTCACTTTCATCAAGAGGCTCTTTAGTTCTTTGCTTTCTGCCATAAGTGTGGTGTCATCTGCATATCTAAGGTTATTGATATTTCTCCCAGCAATCTTGATTCCAGCTTATGCTTCATCCAGCCTGACATTTCACATAATGTACTCTGCATATAAGTTAAATAAGCAGGGTGACAATATACAGCCTTGATGTACTCCTTTTCCTATTTGGAACCAGTCTGTTGTTCCATGTCCAGTTCTAACTGTTGCTTCTTGACCTGAATACAGATTTCTCAGGAGTCAGGTCAGGTGGTCTGGTATTCCCATGTCTTTCAGAATTTTCCACAGCTTGTTGTGATCCACACAGTCAAAAGCTTTGGTGTAGTCAACAAAGCAGAAGTAGATGTTTTTCTGGAACTCTCTTGCTTTTTTGATGATCCAATGGATGTTGGCAATTTGATCTCTGGTTCCTCTGCCTTTTCTAAATCTAGCTTGAACATCTAGAAGTTCACAGTTCACATAATGCTGAAGCCTGGATTGGAGAATTTTGAGCATTATTTTGGTAGCATGTGAGATGAGTGCAATTGTGTGGTAGTTTGAACATTCTTTGGTATTGCCTTTCTTAGGCATTGAAATGAAAACTGACCTTTTCCAGTCCAATGGCTGCTGCTGATTTTTCCAAATTTGCTGTCATATTGAAGGCAGCACTTTCACAGCATCATCTTTCAGGATTTGAAATTCAGGAAACTAGAATTCCATCACCTCCACTAGCTTTGTTCATAGTGATGCTTCCTAAGGCCCACTTGACTTTGCATTCCAGGATGTCTGGCTCTAGGTGAGTGATCACACCATCATGGTTATCTGGGTCGTGAAGATACTTTTTGTATAGTTCTTCTGTGTATTCTTGCCACCTTTTCTTAATATCTTCTGCTTCTGTTAAGTCCATACCATTTCTGTCCTTTATTGTGCCCATCTTAGTGTGAAATATTCCCTTGGTATCTTAAATTTTCTTGAAGAGATCTCTAGTCTTTCCCATTCTATTGTTTTCCTCTATCTCTTTGCATTAATCACTGAGAAAGGCTTTCTTATCTCTCCTTGCTATTCTTTGGAACTCTGCATTCAGATGAATATATCTTTCCTTTTCTCCTTTGCTTTTAGCTTCTCTTCTCTTCACAGCTATTTGTAAGGCCTCCTCAGACAACCATTTTGCCCTTTTCCATTTCCTTTTCTTGGGGATGTTCTTGATCACTGCCTCCTGTACAGTGTCATGAACCTTCGTCCATAGTTCTTCAGGCACTCTATCAGATCTAATCCCTTGAATCTACTTGTCACTTCCACTGTGTAATCATCAGGGATTTGATTTAGGTCATACCTGAATGGTCTAGCTGTTTTCCCTACTTTCTTCAATTTAAGTCTGAATTTGGCAATAAGGAGTTCATGAATCGAGCCACACTCAGCTCCCAGTCTTGTTTTTTGCTGACTGTATAGAACTTCTCCATCTTTGGCTGCAAAGAGTATGATCAGTCTGATTTCAGTACTGACCACCTGGTCATGTCTGTGTGTAGAGTCTTCTCTTGTGTTGTTGAAAGAGGGTGTTCACGGGCAGGAGCGATCCTCCATGCTAGGGTATTGGCAAGCCATCCTGTGTCCGTATATATTAGGCATGATTCTTAAAACACAATGTAGCTGGAAATTTTTAAAGAGTCATTTACAAATGTATGTAAATGTACACTGAATGAGGATGGTGGTATAGAAGGACGTGTGCTCATCTTCTCCTGTGAGAACTCCAAAATTACAACTTGCTGCTGAACAACCATAACAGGAGAATGTTGGATCCCACCAAATAAAGATACCCCACATCCAAGGGCAAAGAAGAAGCCCCAGCAAGATGGTAGGAGGGGTGAAATCACGTTTAGAATCAAAACCTGTTCCCGCCAGAGGCACCTGGAGGGCTTAAGGAAGCCTTGTGCACACCAGGACCCAGAGACCCCACAGAGACTAAGCCAGAACTGTATCTGAGTAGCTCCAGTGGAGGTGCAGGTCAGCAGTGGTCTGCTGCAGGAGCAGGGGCTCTGGCTGCAGTAGACCTGGATGTGGCATAAGCCCTTTTGGAGGAGGTTACCATTAACCCCACAATAGAACTGCCAGAACTTACACAGGATTGGGGAAACAGACTCTTGGAGGGCACAAACAAAACCTTGTGCACACCAGGACCCAGGAGAAAGGAGCAGTGACCCCACAAGAGACTGACCCAGACTTGCCCCTGAGTGTCCAGGAGTCTCCAGCAGAGGCGTGGGTCAGCGGTGGCCTCCTGCAGGGTCGGGGGCACTCAGTGCAGTAGTGCATGGGATCTTCTGAAGGAGGTTGCCATTATCTTCATTACCTCCACCATAATTTGGCATTGGGTCAAACAACAGGGAAGGAACACAGCCCCACCCATCAACAGAAAATTGGATTAAAGATTTGCTGAGCATGGCCCAGCCCATCAGAATAAGACCCAGTTTCCCCCTCAGGCAGTCTCTCCCATCAGGAAGCTTCCATAAGCTTCTTATCCTTCTCCGCGGAGGGCCAACAGAATGAAAACCACAGTCATAGAAAACTAATCAAACTGATCACATGGATGACAGCCTTGCCTAACTCAATGAAACTATGAGCCATGCCATGTGGGCCACCAGAGACAGATGAGTCATGGTGGAGAGTTCTGACAAAATGCGGTCCACTGAAGAAGGGAATGGCAAACCACTTCAATATTCTTGCCTTGAGAACCCCATGAAAAGGCAAACAGATTAGACACTGAAAGATGAACTTCCCAGGTTGGTAGGTGCCCAATATGCTACTGGAGATCAGTGGAGAAATAACTCCAGAAAGAATGAAGAGACAGATCCACAACAAAAACAATACCCAGTTGTGGATGTGACTGGTGATGGTAGTAAAGCCCAATGCTGTGAAGAACAGTATTGCATAGGAACCTGGATGTTAGGTTCATGAATCAAGGCAAATTGGAAGTGGTCAAACAGGAGATGGCAAGAGTGAACATCGACATTTTAGGAATCAGGGAACTATAATGAACTGGAATGGGTGAATTTAACTCAGATGACCATTGTATCTACTACTGTGGGCAAAAATCCCTTAGAAGAAATGGAGTAGCCATCATAGTCAACAAAAGAGTCTGACATGCAGTACTTGGATGCAATCTCAAAAATGACAGAATGATCTCTGTTCGTTTCCAAAGCAAACCATTCAATATCACAGTAATCCAAGTCTATGCCCCAACCAGTAATGCTGCAGAAGCTGAATTTCAACAGTTCTATGAAGACCTACAAGACCTTCTAGAACTAACACCAAAAAAAGATATCCTTTTCTTTAGAGGGGACTGGAATGCAAAAGTAGGAGGTCAAGAGATACCTGGAGTAACAGGCAAATTTGGCCTTGGACTACAAAACGAAGTAGGCCAAAGGCTAACAGAGTTTTGCCAAGAGAATGCACTGGTCAAAGCAAACCTGGGCTGAGGTAGCCCAGAAACCAGGGTATTCAGAGGGTAAAGCTGATGACCACACTTTTTCTTTCCAACAGAAGCATTTTTGCTGAATTCAGTGCATTGAGAGAGTCATTTCCTAGGCAGGTTGATAAGAAATCTAGGGGTGCCCAAGGAGAGAAGGGTCTGGAATATTCAAGGAGGAAGGGAGGACTAACTTTATTTTTCTTTCCTCTACATTCCTTAGGATTATATAACAATAATGTGTCCTGCCTGAGGACAGTCTCTGGATTAAAACTTCTGGCTAATCCCGTTATGTTAAAATGTAAATTATGGGAGTAGGTCTGGTGAGGTCTTTACAACCTCCAGACATTCTTTGAATTCATTGGAGAGTATATAAAACTCCATTGCTAACACTAGCAAGGGGGTACTCTTTCTTTTTTGGGGGGGCATACTCTTTTTACCCTCTTCTGATGTCTGTGTCAGAAGCTTTCTCTATCTCCTTTATATTTTAATAAGCCTTTATTACACAAAAACTCTGAGAGATCAAGCCTCGTCTCTGGCCCCAGATTGAATTCTTCTTCTCTGGAGGCCAAGAATCCCGGCGTCTTTGTGTGATTCAGCAACAAACTTTCAGCATCTAAGGTAAAATTACCTACAGTCTATCAGGGAATTCCTTTAAAAAAAAAAAAAAAAAAAAGGCTTTCATTATTACATTTAGTGTCTTCTGTTGAAGGTATCCATGAATAAGTCGGCACCGCCCTCTACTGGATAATCTGTGTTTACTACTCAACTGTATCCTCTGCTTACTTGCTCAGTCGTGTCTGACTCTGCGACCTCATGGACTGTAGCTCACCAGGCTCTTCTGTCCATGGAGATTCTTCATGCAAGAACACTGGAGTGGGTTGCCATGCCCTCCTCCAGGGGATATTCCCAATCCAGGGATGGAACCCAGATCTCCCGCATTGCAGGTGGATTGGTTTAAGTAGAATCTTTTGATTTCTTTCCCCCGCCCCCCCACCCCCCACTGAATTTCAGAGAAAGATGCATGGAAACCAAGATGTTCAGGCTGTCTGGATATTCCTCCATGCTTATTAATATGGTCAGATAATATGTTTCTCAAAAGGGGGGCTTCCTTTTCTAATTTTGAGAATTGAAAGTTTAGAAAATGAATTCCAATGCATTAACATCAAAGAGAAAGAATCAGACAGAAAGACAGAGGTAGAGATGAGGGAGAGAAACAGAGAGAGACAGGGAGACAGAGACAGATAGAGTGCCAGAGAATGAGAGCCAGTTCTCATCAGAGTAAACGAGTATTGGTTTCCTACTTTCAGTTCAGTTCAGTTCAGTCGCTCAGTCGTGTCCGACTCTTTGCGACCCCATGAATTGCAGCACGCCAAGCCTCCCTGTCTATCACCAGTTCCCGGAGTTGACTCAAACTCATGCCCATCGAGTCGGTGATGCCATCCAGCCATCTCATCCTCTGTCGTCCCCTCCTCCTCCTGCCCCCAATCCCTCCCAGCATCAGGGTCTTTTCCAATGAGTCAACTCTTCGCATGAGGTGGCCAAAGTACTGGAGTTTCAGCTTCAGCATCAGTCCTTCCAATGAACATCCAGGACTGATCACCTTTAGGATGGACTGGTTGGATCTCCTTGCAGTCCAAGGGACTCTCAAGAGTCTTCTCTAACACCACAGTTCAAAAACATCAATTTTTTGGCACTCAGCTTTCTTCACAGTCCAACTCTCACATCCATACATGATTACTGGAAAAATCATAGCCTTGACTAGATGGACCTTTGTTGGCAAAGTAATGTCTCTGCTTTTTAATATGCCGTCTAGGTTGGTCATAACTTTCCTCCCAAGGAGTCAGCGTCTTTTAATTTCATGGCTGCAATCACCATCTGCAGTGATTTTGGAGCCCAAAAAAATAAAGTCTGACACTGTTTCCACTGTATCCCCATCTATTTCTCAAAAATAAACTCAAGTAAATGCTTTCTTTGTGACATCATCAGCTGCAGTTCTTATAATGTGTACACTAATTCTAGCTCATGAGATTAACTTTGTATCTTCTTGAGACAAAATTTAAGTTGTGAGCTTGGTCAACTATAATGATCAGTTTTCCTGTTGTGAAAATGTTACACTTCTACCAAAACAAAATTAAATTATGGTTGATTGGGAGTCAACCAGTAAACTGCTGTATCCAACATAGTAACAGCATGAAAAACAACTGATACCGAGTCCAAATTCAGACCTATAAAAAAATAGTAATTAAAAGATGCTACCACATGAATAGTTCTTAGAAGGGGGAAAAAAGGAAAAAGAAAAGAATACCTAATGTAAATTACAATATATGCCTAAATTATCCCAACAAGAACATCTGGATACAGCCTTAATAAGACAAATGGAAACCAGAATAAGCTATCATTTCTGGATTAAAGATCCCAAACGAGACCCTACAACCCTGACCCCCATCATCTCTCCCATAAGCAGTCTCAAATCCTGGAAGGATCATCGCTTTAGCCTAAAAAACCTGGATTCAAATTCCAGCTCTGCCATTATGTGGCTTTGAGAAAGACCTTGATTTCCTTATCTGCAAGGTGGAGATAATAAGACATAAATCATAGAGTGTGAGGAAATTTAAATGAAATAAAGCATGTAAATCACTTAGTATCTGGCATATATTTGGTTTTCAATAAAACTATGGTTTTCCCTTGTTCCTCTTCCTCCAGATTCTTTTAGTAACTAGGTTACTAGACAACTCTAGGTGATACACAGGTCATCACTTCAAAGCAAAATGTCTAAAATTCTTCTCCCTCTATGTCTTCTTCCCTTATTACTGCTACTGCTATTCACCTAGTTGTCCAAATCAAACACCTGAACATCACCCTAGGTGCTATATTCTTGCTCACTTACACGTGTGTATTATAAAACTCCTCTGCCAGTTTCTCGGGAGGCTCAGTGGTAAAGAATCTGCCTGCCAATGCAGGAGACACAAATTCCATCCCTGGTCCAGGAATATTCCATATGCCACTGAACAGCTAGGCCCACATGCTACACGCATTGAGCCTGTGCTCTAGACCCCGGAAGCCATGTGCCGCAACTACTGAAGCCCACATGCCCTAGAGCCCACCGCAGTGAGAGAAGCTGCCGCAATGAGAAGCCTGAGCACCACAATTAGAGTATCCCAGGCTCTCTGCAACTAGAGACAAGCCCATGCAACAGCGAAGACTCTGCACAGCCAAAAATACACAAATAAATATACATTAAAAAAATATCCTCTGCCTTCAAGACTCAGTAGATGTTACCTCTCCTGGGAAAAGCCTGGATTTCTCTGATCCTCTCAAGCTAAGTTAAGTTCTTGATCTGGTCCCATGTTCCCATAGATATGTCTATTAGAGAATAGATTTTAATATGTTGTGACTTGTTTCTCTTTTCCACTGGGCTGTGAGTACTCTTAGAGTAGAGATTGTGTCATTCAAAGTTTTACTCCCAGGTACTAACATTGTACTCGCCACGTAAATATGCCAAAAAGCATTTGTGGAATAAATGAATAGAGGTAAGGATTAATGAATATGTTCTTGGGGCTGCCAGAATGGTACCTCTTTCCCTTATGGAGCAGCAGAGTTAGGAGTCAGATGGAGAATGTCACGGGAACCCACAAGCCAGGATCAGGCTTCCTATTCCTCCCCCAAGTTTAGATTTCTAGACCCTGGAAGTCAGACAAGAGCAGACATCATCCCACAGGGGAAATGGTCATCTGCCTCATGTCTATCACATGCAGAGTAAAGGGAATCTGCTTCCGGAAGCTTGTCCATTGGCCTTGACCCAGGTGCTTTCCCATAGAATCCAGGGCAGAGGGAAATGTATGCTTTTTGCAGGGAGGCCAGTTCTAAAACTGAGAATGCATGTATTAGTGCAAGTTGTTGGTGCCAGCTGAGGAAGGCAGTGATGCTGAAATCCAGCTCACATTCTGCTAGCTAAGCTGGGCATGCTAGCTTGAATCTGTGTTGAATAAAGATGCCATCTGCTTGGTGAGCCCTTTGTTTAGATGGCTGTGTCCATCCAGAGTGGAACCTTGGTCTCATTTGCACAAAAGCTCCATGTGGACTCATGGGACCCTATTATATATCCTTTCCTCAAATCTCGCCAATCAGATGCATCTTTTCCCCTCCCTTGGAGAAGATGTTAACAGATGGAAGAAAGGCTGGAAACTCCCTACTCACTGCTTCCAAAAGCATGGATGTCTCATTTTTTTACGAGTGAGGAGAGGAAGGGAAGAGTTCTCCCTAAGAAAAATAGGTGGGGAGAAGAGAATTAGCATTAAATGAACATCTGCTATGTGCCAGATATTGGAGAGCATGATTTGGATAAATCATTTCATGTTCAAGCAAGTCTGTAAAGGACTTCCCTGGTGGTCCAGTGGCTAAGACTCCATCTTCCCGATGCAGGGGGCCCAGGTTCCATCCCTGGTCAGGAAACTAGATCCCCCATGCCTCAAGTAACAGTTCATATGCCACAACTAAGACCCAGTGCAGCCAAATAAACAATAAAGAGGAAAAACAAAAAAGCAAGTCTGTAAAAATTGGTACCTTCAGGTGAGTATCCTGAGGATTAGAGCCAGGAAGACCACATATCCCAAAGTGATGACACTGGTTCCAAAGTCCACCATCTTACCCCGCCCCCCCCACCCCCATGATTCTTCACCTTCAGAGATCTTACTAGCAGAGACTCATTCCTAGTAATTCCAGGAGCTAAAGCGCATGAAGCTAAACAATGCAGACACTTCTATTTTCCCAACGACCTGAACCAAGGAATGCCATCGAGGCAGCACCCAGTTTTCAAACAGGTACCTTCTAAAAGTTCATTTCAAGACTAGGACTTAACAAATACTTTTTCTAAGTTATAAATGAAGGTTAGATTCTTGGACAAGCTTACAGAACTGTTTTTAATCTTATTTGGAACCTGAAGCCCTGAAATAGACCTTCTCTGATCCTCTGTGAACACAGAGGTCTGTGGGCACCCTTATGAGCTGATAAGCTCCAAGATGGACTGACTGTCTATGTATAAAGGAGGTTTGTAAGGCAAGCAGCATAGAATGGAGGGCATATGTAAAAAGTCCTACAAATAATGTTTTGAACATCTTTATTGCAGGATTTCTTCATCCCTGCACGATCAACATTTGGGTCTGTATAATTCTTTTTGTAGGGGAGCTTCTCAGGGCATTCCTCAGCTGTTCAGGGAACTGTTCATATTTAGCAGCATCTCTGGCCTCAGCCCACTAGATGCCGGAAACAGCATCTGAGCACCAGTTTTCCGTTTACAGCCACGGAAATGTCCCCTGAGGGACCAAAACCACTCTTCACCGAGGCTTTGGAATTCAATTGTCTCTGAATGATGGCTGACAACCACTTCAGCCCTCTGCAGCTCTCAAATGCTAGACACCCAGGCTTCTGTGGATAAACTACTAATATGCAAAAACACATAACATTATTAAAGGAAAACAGAATTTTGAGGGTAGTGGACGATTGTTTGCAATATCTTTAAAGCTTGAATACCTTTAAAGATCTAGGTATTTTAATACCCTGGAAAGATTTAACACCATTTTCTTAAATAAGAGATGATTGAAAATGGTTTTTCAGTTTCAAATAAAATATACTGTTCCACAGAAGAGTCTAAGAGGTTTTAGGCGAATTATGATACATTTGTTTTCAGGTGCTGATTTGGCATCAACAATGGGCCTTTTCTTTGGCTGTAAACAGAAAAACGTGGGTGTGGGCATAATGAAGCAATTGTACCATTGAAAATAGTGAATAACCCACATCCTTCATAGAGAGAGGATCATGCTACCTTTACAGCACAGGCCAAGAAAATTCCCATGATACCCAGTCCCAGAGAAGAGTTTCAGATTCCACAAAATACTCTGAGTCCCATATTCCACTATTCTCTGCTTTCAAAGGAATGAAAAGTGAAGTTTCCTTCACAGGTCCTCATGCTAATGCCCAACTGCCCCCTGGGGAGGGTTCACCCTCTCTTTTATATGAATATTAAAATTCTTATCCAATCAATGTCAAAAATCTCCATTCACTGATGAATACAGAGGCAGTGGGTTGCTCTCAAAACGTTACACAAAGCAGAGGAAGGAATCAAATTCCAGGACTTAGATCTCCCGAGTCCTCTGTAGACATTATTATATAGTCTCCACCTGGACATTATTGTATTTCCTCCACCTGGGAGCAGAATTCTGGGAGTTAGCTGTCACCATTAACCTGACCTCTCTCCTCATCTTCATCCCTTACCAAGTTGAAACCATTCATAGTTTGTATACGAGCAGAGTGGAACAGTCAAGAGCAGGGATGCTGGAGCCAGATCTGGACCTGGATCCAGAAGCTCAGTTCTGCCACTTCCTGGCTCTGGAAGACCCTTGTACCCTCACCTCAGCCTGTGTGTGTCTGTTTCCTCATCTCTCCAACTGAGATCATAAAAATGCCTGTTTCCTAAAGTGGTTATGAGAAATAAATGAGCAAATATTTGTAAAGTGCATAGTGTAAAGAATAGTGTCTTACATCTTCAAGTGCTATGAAAATATTTGTTAGAAAAAATTATAAAATAAACAAGGCAACATGAGGCTTTGGTTCCATTATTACAATCAGGCAATGCCCTACAGGAAAAATTCAGAAATAGGCTTTTTGTCTCTCCTACTGCACTTCCTTCTTTCAATCCCTTCTTCCTTTTTCCATGTTCATCTTGAGCCCCCTTTCCAGCTTCCTACCAGGGTGTTAGCAGATGACAACTGGTAATGTTTGAAGGTGCCAGTCTAAGCTTCTTCTCAGAGAGATCTTTGAATTCTACAGAGACTATGAGAGGCTAAGAAGTTATCAGAGCTTAAAGAAATGAAGCTCTGACACCGACATATCAGTGAGGAGTTGTATTTTCAGTACAGGAGATATTTCCTGTATCTGGTCTGTGCACTCCTGAGGCTGGCCCTGGGGCAAATGGTAATGTAAGTTAATAGTTCTGTGCTTAAAAATTAAATTTAAAAAATAAGCAGCCTCAAATTTCTGTATTCCAGCATATGGCAATTGTGGTACTGTCTGAAATGAGTCATCCTAAACCCAAGTTAGAAGCAAACATAAGTTTCCAGATGTTGAAAATGGTTTTTATTTTTTACTAAAGAAAAAGCAAGATGAGTGTGTTTTTCATACTGCTTATTTTTACTAGCAGTTAATGTTTACTCACTTCTGATTTTCCTAAGCTGATCCTCTTGTAAGCTGTGGCCTAAATGCATTTAAATTGCGTTTGAATATTCTAAGCAACCCTCACTACCATGGAAGCAGAACCAAGGATGTGCAAGATGTCTCCTTTGCAATGGAATTTGGTACTTTAGATATTTGTGGTTGGTTGCTCGTCCCTCTATCACCCTTCTCTGAAATGCAGTCCCGTTGGCTGGATTTACTTTTACTATCCATGGGAGCACACAGTTCACCACAGAGTGGAAAATGCCATTCATCCGACAAAGTCCTTCCAGAGACATTCCCAATCATGGGCAGCACTAGTAGGGCCAAGTCCACATGTGTCAGAAAACATGGGCAGGTCTAACCCAGAAAGATTTAGGCATTTGTCCAGTGGTCTATGAGGTAAACTGCACCTTTTGTACTTTTACTGATAGAGGAGAAAAGATAATGTTCCAGGGCCCCAAAGAATGCTGTGTAATGAATGCCCTAGCTCTTGAGGATGTGATTTGGCTGTTGTATAATTCTGTATAAAGGTCATATGAGATAGTAATAGTAAGGGATCAAAATTGAGAAAGAGACAATTTCTGCCTCTGTTGATAAAGTGTTTATAAGCTTAATAAAATGATTTAGCTGTTCCTCCCATATGTAAAATGATTACTTATAGAGTGTAGAATTAGAGCTTGGGTTCAACTTGAGCTCAATGTTTGTAAACTAATGATCCTTTGGATGAAAGATGAGACATAAAGAACAAATATAAATATAATTTCCTTTGTTTCATCAATCCGTGATGAAGATGAGAGAAAAATGTTAAGGTAAAGTCTGTTTTGTTCAAAAAATACCACCCGAGACATGATTAGAATCCATCTCAGTTACTTAAACGCACAGTGTTCTCATCCCTCCTAGAATAACTAGATCCATGAAATGTACAAAGGCTTAAAACAAATACTTGTGATTTTTTTATTCATTTTTTCTTCTCTTTCTAGAGTTACTTGGAATTCTCTGGACATGTATCAAGAGACTAGCTGTTTATTAGACTAAATATCATGGCAATAAAAAGGCACAGAGGCCAAATAAGTTGAGTCTACCTGCCCTTCACCCTGCATAGAAGTGATTGAGATATTTAGATGTTGAAAGATGAAAACAAAAAAAAAAAGAAAGATGAAAACACTGACAAGAAGGGTTAATCACTATTGCCTATGAAAGTTCCTACACATCCATGACAAATATATTAATAAATATATTCACAGGTTCTAAAAGATGAAGGTGCATAGATAGTTTATGTGAATGGATATAAAATTGGTATATGGAAACTTGAAAGGAAATTTAATAAGTAATCCAATAAATGAAAAAAGAACTATTTTATAACTGATTACCAAAAGCAATTTAATTATCTAATGCTGGTAGTTATGGAAGGTGAGACATATTTTGTCTGTGGCCACCAGCATCTTTTGAACTATCTTTGTACATTAGGGGAAGTTGTCAAGTTCTAAATCCTACCTCTTAAGGAAAAATACAGAACTCACTTCCCCAAGCTCCTTTGCAACAAGGATATAGACATGTAACTTACAAATGCATCCAATTAAGAATTTGATATAGAAGAGCAAATGTGTATTCATATATTCACCAATCCATGATGGAGATGGGACAAAAATGTCAAGGTAAAGTCTGTCTTGTTCAAAAAACACCACCTGAGACATGATTCATTTTCACAGAATTCACTTTCTGATGGAGATGACAGCAGAGTTTCTATCATCAACCAGTACTCCGACTCAGCAGGTAGGCCGCAGCAGTGTCTCCTGATGACAACAGAACCTTCTCTGGAACTGACGCATAATGTGGTGTAGGCATCCTTTATGGCTGTGGAGCCTCCAAGACATATTCACTGAACCTCTGGAAGGGCCAGTAAGTTCTTTAGTTTGCAACTATAGACCTTGGTTAACATAGCGTGCACATTCATACATCCTTCATGCAAATGTAAATTGCAATGCCCCTTTTGTAAAGTGCCGTAGTATTGAATATCAGGTATCAAGATCCATTAAAAACATTCATCTCTGACTCATTAACCCTCTTCTAAGACTTATGGTAAGGAAATAGCCCAAAAGAAGGAAAATGGCCCTGTGAATGGACATGATTTTAAATTTCAAAGGATTAGGAACAATCTGAATGCTCAGCAACAGGGGACAATTGAGTTACAGCCTACCCTTGGTAGTCAGTAGAATCGCAGCATTGCTGCATTGGAAGGGCTTGTGATACACAATTTTGTCGGCGGGAGGTCAGAGGACTCAAAGCTCCATTTAGATAGAGTGTGCACTCTTTTTCCTTTGAATATTTATTTGAGGCTTTCTGTGGGAAATGAAGAATGAGATTGTACTTTTTGTGCTCAGTTGCTGTCATGTCCGACTCTTTGCAACCTCATGTACTGTAGCCTGCCAGGCTCCTCTGTCCACAGGGATTCTCCAGGCAAGAATACTGGAGTGGGTAGCACTAAAACCTACCTCAATTATCTCCTCCAGAGCTGCCACTTTTGGCAGATATTGCACAGTGAATAAAATAATTGTTAGGAAGCTTATGTAGCAAAGTATGAAAAAATGCTCATGGTATCTTGTTAAGGGAATAAAGCAAAGCACAAAATTATATCTATGTTGTGACTACAGTTATGTAAAAAAATGATAATAGTAAATTGAGCCAGGTCTGGGAGGAAGCACAGAAAGACAGTATGATTCATTGAGTGATAGAATTGTCAATAAATATTTTGTTCTTATTTTCTGTGAAGGCCATTTAATGCAACAAATATTTTTATGCTTTACAAAATTATCTTCTAAGTGTTAAAATAATATCTTTTCTTTGACCACGTGTCCTTGATATTGTGGCAGTACCATCAACTGCTCAGTGAGGATGACTTTTTGACACCTATTGTCGTTTGGCATAGTTAGATTCAATCTGGGCTCTGGGGAACCTGGCTACATTTGATGCTCATGGATCCATAGGAGCAAAGAAAAAAGGCATCACTCTAGAAAATCACTAGCCACATAGTCTTTTCCATCAGAGCTCTAAAAATATAACTACTCACATAAAATTATGGGGACTGCTGGTGAGAGAGGAAACTGGCAAACCTCTTTGGCATTATCTACTAAAGTCAGAGCTATCCTTACACTGTGACCAAGAAATTTTGCTCCTAGGTATTTACCTTGGAAGAACTATTGGCACATTTGCAGCAGCAAATGTGTACAATAATCTTTATAGTTTATATTCCTCTTCATTAAAACTGAAAAAAATGCCAGTGTTCATCAACAGTAGAATGGGTAAAAAATGAGTAAATGCATGGTGTCATCACATGATACTATATAGCAATGAATGTATACAAACTACATTTAGACTCAACAAAATGAATGAAGCTCATAAACAAGATATGTGGTATGACTGTTCATAAAAAGTTTAAAAAGTAGGCAAAATTACACTATGCTATTTAGGGATGCTTACAAAATTGGTAAAACTCTAAAGTAAAGTAAGGAAATGATGGACTCAAATGTCAAGATAGTGGTTCCCTCTGGGGAGGGCAAGGAGTTGTGTTTGGAAAGAGGCATAGTGGGGCTTCTGGCCTAGCAGTGTTCTTCCTTGATTAGCGGTGTTTGGCAGATTTTTCACTCCTTAATTTCACATTAAACAGTGGTACATTTGTGTTTTGCACTTCTTTCTTTGTGTACAGGATAGTTTATGTTTTGAAAAAAGAAAGGAGACACTCGTGTGTCAGTAAGGCGGTTAAGAAGACATTTCTTCAAGAAACAGAAACCACTTTCAATTCTTCTAAGTAGAAGTTGGAGGGTGGAGGAATTTGTTGAGACCTGGATTAATGAAATGGAGCCACCCCCAGGATCTGTTTATCTAGGAGTATGATTCAGAAACACTATTTAATGAATAAATGTAAGTTTTTGAATTCCCCAAAGCAGAGTATTAGATGGACCCCCAGGAACTGTGCCTTTGAAAAGCTCCAGGCAGTGGAAATGAGAGCCCCCTGCAGGTCCTGGAGGCTGGTGCCCCAGGAGAAGGACACCTCTTTTAGTTCCGGCCACAGCCTTCTCTGGACAACAGAGAAGTTGATGTTGCAGCCTCTGGATCCGAGTTAGGGTTGGGTTGTCCATCACTGTCATGGATGCAGGCATGTGTGTTAACTGAACAATCCCTGTAGGGCTTGGTGGCCCATGAAATTGATCTAAGATGAAGGAAAAAATGGTCTCAGGGACTGCTAGCCTGAAGGCAGGATACCAACAATTTTAAATGGAACCTAGAATGACAGAACAGTGAGGAGAAGAGAGTTGTCACTACATCTTGCCATGACCAGTGAGGATACCTGACTCACTGCCCTGCTTATAAATTTATGCCCTGGAAAATTTAAGGGAAGTCTATTGAATCCTCCTCAAACTGACTTGGAAAGCAAATGCTTAGCAATTTGCTTGTTGATAGGTCATCAAGTGGATGGTCTGCCCTAAACTAAACAATCTACCAAGAACCCTAAGTTTGTATTGGTTACCTGTGCATTTGAAATCTATTGTATGGGTTACCTACAAAACTGTAGGAGTGGAGGTGAATTTATACATTCTTATCTGGTGGAGATGCAAATAAGTTCCATCTGGTGGAAAAGATAATCCCAGAGGTTATGGTATGGCCTTTTGGACATTAACAAGTTTTGTATATAACCCGGCAATTTTACACTAGCATTGTCAAAAAATACCTAGTTTCTTAAATGCTTTTTGTGCTCAGTTGCTCAGTCATGTCTGACTCTGCAACCCCACGGACTATAGCCTGCCAGGTTCCTCTCTCCATGGAATTTTCCAGGCAAGAATACTGGAATGGGTTGCCATTTCCTCCTCCAGGGGATCTTCCCAACCTGGGGATTGAACCTGTGTCACTTGTGTCTCCTGCATTGGCAGGCTGATTCTTTAACACTGCCCCACCTGGAAAGTCTCAAATGCTCTTTGGACAATTTTTAAATAAATCGGAAGTGAAAGTGAAAGTCATTCAGTCATGTCCCACTCTGCGACTCCCTGATCTATACTGTCCATGGGATTCTCCAGACCATAATCCTGGACTGAGTAGCCCTTCCCTTCTCCAGGAGATCTTCCCAACCCAGGGACCGAACCCAGGTCTCCCGCACTGCAGGTGAGCCAGGAGAGAAGTCCAAGAATACTGGAGTGGGTAGCCTATCCC
Source organism: Muntiacus reevesi (assembly GCF_963930625.1). Lineage (NCBI taxonomy): Eukaryota > Metazoa > Chordata > Mammalia > Artiodactyla > Cervidae > Muntiacus > Muntiacus reevesi. Next base: position 69,659,897 of record NC_089255.1, read on the forward strand.
TTCTCCAGCAGATCTTCCTGACCCAGGAATCAAACCAGGGTCTCCTGTTTTGCAGGCAGATTCGTTACCAGCTGAGCTATCAAATTCCTATGGAAAAATAAAAGGAAGCTTCATGACAGACCATGTGAATCGGTTAAACAAGCTACAAAGTGAGAGAGAATTTTAGCAAACCACATATCCAGCAAAGACTCATATCTTAAATACATATAAAAATAAAAATTCAACACAAAAAAGTCACCCAAATAATCCAACTAGAAAATAGGTCAAAGTCATAAACATATATTTCACTGGAGATGGTAAATAAGGACATCAAAAGATGTTCAGCATCATTAGCTACTGGAGAAATTAAAATAAATCACAATAAGATACTACTATACACCCATCAGAATGGTGAAAATAAAAATTAGTGGCAACACTAAATACTGGTGAGGAATGCAGAGAAGCTGAGTTACTCTTACATTGGTGGTGAGAAAGTAAAATGGCACAACCCTCTGGAAAACAGGTTAGTAGATTTTCAGAAAACTAAACACACAAATACCATAAGATGTAGCAATTCTATTCTTGGGCATTTACCCCAGAGAAATGAAAACTTTTGTCTAAACGAAAACCTATACACAAATGTTCACAGGGGTTCATAGCATTTGTGTACCCATAACATTTGAGTTCATAATAGCCCCAAACTGGAAACAGTCCAGAGGTCCTTCAGCAGCTGATAGTTCAACAAACTGACATAGCCTTACCATGAAATACTACTCAGCCAAAAAGAAAGAGAAAGCTACTGATACATGTGACAATTTGGATTAATCTCTAGGGAATTATGCTGAGTGGGAAAGAAAAAAGCCAGTCCTAAATGATTACATACAGTTTGATTCTATTTATTTAACATTGAAATGTTAGCATTTAACATGTTGATATTTAATATATATATTTTAACATTATGAACTTTTAACATTCTATTTATTTAAGCTTCCATGTTTTATATTCTTAAACAAACCTAAACATTTATTTAACTTATTTAATATAACATTTTAGGAATAGAGAACAGATGAGTGATTTTCGGGGTTAGAGATCAGAAGGATGGGTGGTAACATTCAGCAACTAGAGAGGAGCCCCCTCTTACTGTAACTAGAGAAAAGTCAGAGCAGCAAAGAAGACCCAGCAGAGCCAAAAATAAAAACAGACAAACATAAAAGATAGGAGGGATATTTCTTACAGTAAAGAAACTGTTCTGTATTTTGCTTGCGATGGTGGATGCGTGAAATTACAAATGTGATAAATTATATAGAACTAAACATAACATGGAGGAGGATATGGCAATCCACTCTTGTCTGGAGAATCCCATGGACAGAGGAGCCTGGCGGGCTGTAGTCCATAAGTTGCAAAGAGTCAGATATGACTTAGCACAAAACACATACATGCAAATGAGTACAACAGAATAAGACTTCCTGGTGGTCCTGTGGCTAGGACTTGGTGCTTTCACTACCAGAGCCTAGATTTGCTCACTGGTTGGGAAACCAAGATGCTGCAAGAATATAACTATCTCAACTAACATTTCAGCCAAAATAACACCACTGAAGTGACTTAGCACACATGCATGTCCTTTAACCATTTTTTGTTTGTTTGTTTCATTGTGCATTGACTATGCCAAAGTCTTCGACTGTGTGGATCACAATAAACTGTGGAAAATTCTGAAACAGATGGGAATACCAGACCACCTGACCCACCTCTTGAGAAACCTATATGCAGCTCAGGAAGCAACAGTTAGAACTTGACATGGAACAACAGACTGGTTCCAAAGAGGAAAAGGAATACGTCAAGGCTGTATATTGTCACCCTGCTTATTTAACTTATCTGCAGAGTACATCATGAGGAATGCTGGGCTGGATGAAGCACAAGCTGGAATCAAGACTTCCAGGAGAAATATCAATAACCTCAGATATGCGGATGACACCACCCTTATGGCAGAAAGTGAAGAGGAACTAAAAAGCCTCTTGATGAAAGTGAAAGAGGAGAGTGAAGAAGTTGGCTTAAAGCTCAACATTCAGAAAACTAAGATCATGGCATCTGGTCCCATCACTTCATGGCAAATAGATGGGGAAATAGTGGAAAGAGTGTCAGACTTTATTTTTTGGGGTTCTAAAATCACTGCAGATGGTGATTGCAGCCATGAAATTAAAAGATGCTTACTGCTTGGAAGGAAAGTTATGACCAACCTAGACATCGCATTAAAAAGCAGAGACATTCCTTTGTCAACAAAAGTCCATCCAGTCAAGGTTATGGTTTTTCCAGTGGTCATGTAAGGATGTGAGAGTTGAACTGTGAAGAAAGCTGAGCGCCGAAGAATTGATGCTTTTGAAGTGTGGTGTTGGAGAAGACTCTTGAGAGTCCCTTGGACTGCAAAGAGATCCAAACAGTCCATCCTAAAGGAGATCAGTCCTGGGTGTTCATTGAAAGGACTGACGTTGAAGCTGAAACTCCAGTACTTTGGCCACCTCACGTGAAGAGTTGACTCATTGGAAAAGACCCTGATGTGGGAGGGATTGGGGGCAGGAGAAGAAGGGGACAACAGAGCATGAGATGGCTGGATGGCATCACCAACTCGATGGACATGAGTTTGTGTAAACTCTGGGAGTTGCTGATGGACAGGGAGGCCTGGCGTGCTACGATTCATGGGGTCGCAGAGTCAGACACGACTGAGCGACAGAACTGAACTGTGCACTGTCTTTTCCTATTGATTTGTAAATGAGCTTTATGTATTAAGGCTCTTAATCCCATATGCAACATTTTTTCCAAATCTTTATTTTTTTAATTTTAAGTTAAAATATTTTGTGAAAGATCTTTATTTTTTTAATACTACTGTGAAAATTATATATTATACATTGCATGCCTGCTCAGCCCATGGGATTTCCCAGGCAAGAATACTGGAATGAGTTGCCATTTCCTACTTCAGGCAAATCTTTATTTAATTAAAAAATTTGAATGTATAAATACATCTTTGTGTATTCAAATTAAACTATTTTTTGTAGCTTCTTCCTTTTGTTTCAAGGTTATTAAGTCCTTTCTCATCCCAATGGCTTAATAATAGTTTAACTTTGTCATTCATATTTGTTTTTCATAATTTTATACTTTCATGTTTTTACATTTAGCTCTCTAATCCATCTGGATTTGGTGTAAATTGTAAAGAATAGATCTGACAACTTTTCTTATTGTTTACTATTTGTCTCACCACTATTTTGGGGGAAGTTAAGTGTTTCTTACCAAACTTTAAATGTTGATTTTCTCAGACACTAAATTCTTGTGTGTTTGGGGATTGCTTTCAAAGATCTCTATTCTGTTCCATTGTTCTGTTTACTGTTGCAGTGGTCTCACTTTCATTGATTGTATTGATGAATTTATTTATATATTATAATATATAATTATATATAGTATATCCTACATTGCCTGGAAATTCAATCCTTCTTTTTTTTATGGTTCATTTTAAAGTTCTCCTGACTATTTTTGCCTTTTATATATTGAATATATTTGCCAATATTTTCACAGATTTTTTTTGCTGACTCAAGCATCCAACTAAATGCATATGTAGATATAATCTATGCTTCGATTTCTTTCAGTTCAGTTCAGTCACTCAGTCATGTCCGACTATGAACTGCTGCACGCCAGGCCTCCCTGTCCATCAGCAACTCCCAGAGTTTACACAAACTCATGTCCATTGAGTCGGTGATGCCATCCAACCATCTCATCTTCTGTTGTTGCCTTCTCCTCCTGCCTTCAATCTTTCCCAGCATCAGGGTCTTTTCAAATGAGTCAGCTCTTTGCATCAGGTGGTCAACATATTGGAATTTCAGCTTCAGCATCAGTCCTTTCAATGAACACCCAGGACTGATCTCCATTAGGGTGGACTGTTTGGATCTCCTTGCAGTCCAAGGGACTCTCAAGAGTCTTCTCCAACACCACACTTCAAAAGCATCAATTCTTCAGTGCTCAGCTTTCTTTATAGTCGAACTCTCATATCCATACATGATTACTGGAAAAATCATAGCCTTGACTAGGTGAACTTTTGTTGACAAAGGAATGTCTCTGCTTTTTAATATGATGTCTAGGTTGGTCATAACCTTCCTTCCAAGCAGTAAGCATCTTTTAATTTCATGGCTGCAATCACCATCTGCAGTGATTTTAGAACCCCAAAAAATAAAGTCTGACACTCTTTCCACTATTTCCCCATCTATTTGCCATGAAGTGATGGGACCAGATGCCATGATCTTAGTTTTCTGAATGTTGAGCTTTAAGCCAACTTCTTCACTCTCCTCTTTCACTTTCATCAAGAGGCTTTTTAGTTCCTCTTCACTTTCTGCCATAAGGGTGGTGTCATCCGCATATCTGAGGTTATTGATATTTCTCCTGGAAGTCTTGATTCCAGCTTGTGCTTCATCCAGCCCAGCATTCCTCATGATGTACTCTGCAGATAAGTTAAATAAGCAGGGTGACAATATACAGCCTTGACGTATTCCTTTTCCTCTTTGGAACCAGTCTGTTGTTCCATGTCAAGTTCTAACTGTTGCTTCCTGAGCTGCATATAGGTTTCTCAAGAGGTGGGTCAGGTGGTCTGGTATTCCCATCTGTTTCAGAATTTTCCACAGTTTATTGTGATCCACACAGTCGAAGGCTTTGGCATAGTCAATAAAGCAAAAATAGATGTTTTTCTGGAATTCTCTTGCTTTTTTGATGATCCTGCGAATGTTGGCAATGGGATCCCTGGTTCCTCTGCCTTTTCTAAAACAAGCTTGAACATCTGTAAGTTCACAGTTCACGTATTGCTGAAGGCTGGCTTGGAGAATTTTGAGCGTTACTTTACTAGCGTGTGAGATGAGTGCAGTTGTGCGGTAGTTTGAGCACTATTTTTTCAGCTGCTGATTATGTAGGGAATATCTACTGAGTACTTTGTGCCAGGCACCGTTCTAAGTGTTTTTATTACATCAGATCATTCCGTGCTTAGCAGTGACCCTGGTACTTTTACTGTTTGTGTTTTATGGAAGAGGAAATAGAAGTATAGAGTGGTGAAGTAAACTTTCCCAAGGTCACAAAGCTGGCCTGTGGCTCAGCTAGCTGTCACTCAACCAAATCTAGGCATTTTGGCTCCAGAGCTCACTATCTGTCACTTTAGCAGGGATTAACATTATCTAGAATTTTTTTGCTTTAAATTGGAAATACTAGTATAATGTGATGAAACTTTGAGACACCACGATGACTAAAAACACTGTTCAAATCAGCTTTGTATGCATATTCTATGACAATATATTGTATCCCTTTAAAGTGATGAAAGATGCACTTTTCTTTAAATTATAAAATAGTGCTGAGAGTGCTGAATCTTAAAAAATGAGAAAACAAGAGGCAGTGAACTATTACCGGGAGGGGCGTCTTGGACTGGGCAACAGGGAAACGAGGCTTCTAATACTTGTTTTGTTGCTAACTAGCACCTCCCAGCCTAAAAAAAAATATCTTTTCAATTAGTCTGTAACTCTGGTTAAAATTTCACTATTCGAGATTGATTACTCCAGGTTAACTCTCTAATCGAAACTAAACCTAGTGACATAATACTTGCCAGGGTATTGATTATCTACACTAGTGTGACTTCAGTTCTTCCTAACCAGGAAACTAGCCCTGAGATAATAGGAGGTGCTTTTGTCCCACAGGGAGATAGGAATAGAAGGCACTGCTACTTTGGAGCCTGGGGAGAAGGTGGGGCTCTTAGAGGAAGGTACGTGGGGTGGGAGACCACAGCTGGCAAAAGCAGGCAATTTGACCATAGCCTTAGGTGACAGAGGGTGGCGAGAGAGGAGATTGGGAGGAGGAAGAGGGTCTGTGGAGAGGATGTGGGGAGAGCCTCCTCTACTCCAGCTTTTCCCAGGACTAATGCTGAGTGTAGCTGAGTATTCTAAAAGGAGGACCTCCTCTGGGATCAGGGAGGGAGGGAGGGAATGTGAAAAGAGTCCACACCCTTGACTTCACCCAGAGGCTTTGAGGTTCACTGGAAAACATGCATGAGAACCTATGTCTAAGGGCATGAAACATACACACATAGCACCATAAAAGGCGACAGCATTTTAGACTTTCCTTAGAATCTCAGGCGTGTGAATTTCTTAAACAAACTTCTCAGATCATCATGTCTTTACCAAGCCTTCCCCCATTTGTCACTGCCACAGTGGTGCAGACCTTGGATTCCAATATCAGGGATAAAAGGCATAACTCACTTTTCATGTAAATGCTTACTAACTCACACAGACCCTTTTCATTTCTTTTATGTTATGGGGGTTGTGAGTGGAAAAATTTAAGTGGTTCTGCTGACTGTCAGAGCAATGAATGATTATTGTAAAAAAATCAATGACATAGAAAAGAAGAAAGTGAAGTTCTCTTCTTATCCTACCACATTGTAGTGGGTCTCTTCTAGATTTTTCAAAACTGTATCACACTGTTCTTTCATCAGCATTTTTACTTAACATAATACTGTGGACACCTCTTTGTCTCAATAAATGTAGCACTCATCATCTTTATTAGTGGTTCCATAGTATTCCACTATATTTTCTGTACCATAATTTATTCAACAGACCCAGGTGATGGGTATTTAGGTCATTACAATTTCTTTCTATTATACATTATTCTTGAACTGATTGCTCCCAAAACATTAATTTCCTACACTTGATCTTAGCCAAAAGGCCGAGAAGTGATTATTAATTTCCTTAGAAAATACTTGCTAAGCCAAATCATACACATATTAAATTTTACTATATGTTTTTATATCTCCCATCCTTATTTATATCTTTTGCCATGACTTTTGGTGGTGTTCAGCTTTTATCAGGAAGCATTTTAAACTTCTCCTATTGCTCTTGATTGCATCACTCAATGTGTGGAACATTTGTTAAGTTAATAGGGAACTCAAGAGATTTTCAAATTTTCTTTATCTCTTAAGGAAGTCTTTCTAGGAGATCGGATAACAAGTTCTGGCACGTGAGAAGTGTACATGAAAGGACTACCACAACAAAGGAGTGAAGCTCTAGGTGTTTGGAGTTTGTTGTCTTATAATTAAATCTTTCTCAAGAATGTTTCCAGTAGTCATGTATGGATGTGAGAGTTGGACTATAAAGTAAGCAGAGAGCCAAAGAATTGATGTTTTTGAACTGTGGTATTGGAGAAGACTCTTGAGAGCCCCTTGGACTGCAAGGAGATCCAACCAGTCCATCCTAAAGGAAATCAGTCCTGAATGTTCACTGGAAGGACTGATGCTGAAGCTGAAACTCCAATATTTTGGCCACCTGATGCGAAGAACTGACTCCTTGGAAAAGACCCTGAAGCTGGGAAAGATTAAAGACAGGAGGAGAAGGGGACAACAGAAGATGAGATGGTTGACTCACATCACCAACTCAATGGACTTGAGTTTGAGCAAGCTCTGGCCTGGCGTGCTGCAGTCCATGGGGTTGCAAAGAGTCAGACACGACTGAGCGACTGAACTGAACTAAGACTGTTTTGGTGAAAATGAGTTAGGAGAAAAGTATCCCTCTTTTCAACTTGATTATTTTGAAACACATAATTGAATCTGGTTCAGAGCTTCTGAGACCCTTTGTGCCGCACCCAAAGTCTTGAGTGTAATCTTTTCCCGGACTACTTAGGTGAATTTTCTTCCTCAGTTCCTATTATACCTTTAAACCCCACTAAACTTAATAAATGAAAGCTGGAGACTGGGAGAAGCTCAACCAAGATCATATGGATGGCACCTGGCAAGATTTTCTGACCCCACTCGAAGAGTAGCAGCATAAGGCCAGAGCAAATCAGAACTCGTTATGCTCAGTTCATGAACTGCCCATTGAACTGGCCTAGACTGAGAATCAGGCCATGGTACTTATTGTAAAATCGATAGGAGAAGGGGAAAAAAAGGACTTGAAAATGTGCTGAGTCAGGGTAGGAGAATCTTCAAAATCCCAACCAAAAGCTTGATCATACTTGACAGTGTTGAGGTGTGGCTGCTGAGGAAATTCACAAATTCAGCTAATGGGAATCCAACAAATATGTGCTTAACATCAACTGCATCTTCTTTCCTCCCAAGTAGACTTCATAAGTCTACGCATCTTTGTTTCTTACGGCCCTCTTTCTTTCTCTTCTTGTTCTTCCTCCCTCCCTCATTCTTCCTGTTCTGTATGTGAGCTTAGCTGCTCAGTCATGTTGTGAACTGTAGCCTGCCAGGCTCCTTTGTCCATGGGATCGCCCAGGCAAGAATATTGGAGTGGGTTGCCATTTCCTACTCCAGAGGATCTTTCTGACCCAAGGATTGAGCCCATGTCTCTTGCATCTCCTCATTGGCAGGCAGATTCTTTACCACTAGTGCCACCTGGGAAGCTGTCTTCCTATTCTAAGTGCTGCAAATCCAGGGGCAAATGAGACCTGCATCACTTCTTTCTCTCTGTAAATACCTTCTCTCTTGCATACAAACTGTCTCAGGCTTTCACCATTCTAAAGAATTTCTTCTTTCCACTTTGTCCTCCCTTTTGGGGGACAGTTTATGCCAAGGTAAAGAATTCCTTAGTATGCATTCACTCTTTAACCAGACTTTGTCACTAGAGCCTTTTCCAAAATCATAGTTTCAAATGTCCCAAGTGATATGATGGCCATTCCAGGATATTCATCACAGAAACAGCTTCATGTGTGAGAACTCTCCCATTCATGTGGATTGGTGGGTGCGGATGTGGACTCCTTTGGCCTTTTATGAAAGTTGAAGAGGACTACACTTTTCTTTCTCTCTGTTAGAGTTTAAGTACATGATCTAGGTTTGGCCAGTAGGATTGGCCAAAAAATGCAAAAGGAACTTTGCTTTTGGAGAGCGGGAAGCAAGAACACAAGCTCAATTAGAGATTAGTCATAGCATCAAGGGCGCCATGAAGTTTCTGGTGAATGCAGTGACTCCCCCAGAGTGGGGAACCAGTGGTGATATCTTCACCAGACAATTTCTTGGGCAAGACCTTAGCCATGTTCCATGATTCCAAGTTTCTTCGGTTCCTACCAGGTTCTCAGCCTAGTTCTCCACTCTTCCTGTCTTGAGTTATTCAATATTCTTCCAATACACCTTTTTCTGCTGAAATTAGCCAACGTTGGCTAACATTGTTTGCCATTAAGAACCCTGCCCTCATCACCGGGTAAGGCGCCTTCTCTGTGGTACCCTCCCTTAGCTCTTTGCCAGAGTTTAACTGTGGTGTTGGAGAAGACTCTTGAGAGTCTCTTGGACTGCAAGGAGATCCAACCAGTCCATCCTGAAGGAGATAAGTCCTGGGTGTTCATTGGAAGGACTGATGTTGAAGCTGAAACTCCAATGCTTTGGCCACCTCATGAGAAGAGTTGACTCATTGGAAAAGACCCTGCTGCTTGGAGGGATTGGGGGCAGGAGGAGAAGGTGACGACAGAGGATGAGATGGCTGGATGGCATCACCAACTCGATGGGCATGAGTTTGAGTAAACTCCGGGAGTTTGTGATGGACAGGGAGCCCTGGCTTGCTGCAATTCATGGGGTCGCAAAGAGTCGGACACGACTGAGTCACTGAACTGAACTGAACTGAAAGTAAATCCTCTCCCTCCTGAAATGTCTCTTATATTGCCTTTAGTGACCACACACTTTCTGAATATTCTCTTTTCTCTCTCACTGCTCCTTCTCTATCATTCTCCATCATTCTGCCCTGGCTCTTCATTTCTCTGTTTAAGGTGTCCCCAAAGATATCACCTCTCCCCTGACTTCAGTGAACCTTTAAACTTAGCCTGTAGTCCATGCCCCACAAAAAAGACTCAGTGCAAACTCATAAATAAATAAAATATTAGAATATATGTATGTATATATCATTGACAACTGATTTGCTTAATGCCCTCCAACATCAGTGAATCCTGGATCATCTGTATAAAGACCACCTATTATACCTGTGACAATGCAGACTCTTTGACCCTGTCCCAGAGCTAAAGAATCAGAATGGGAAGAGAGGGGAAGGCTCAGGAATCTGCATTCTATTGAGTCCCCCCAGAAGATTTCTACATTCATAATTGTCTGAACTCTGCACTCTTGCAATCATTTACACCAGTGAGGATCAGCAGCTTCCCATTATAAACCTTAGAAAGAAATATGTCTAACTCTGAGCAAAGTAAGAGGGCTCCCATGGCCTAAACAAACAGGCACCTCCTCTGTCCAGCCCTTGCCACTAATCTGGACCTCACAGTCCATATGCCCTGTCTTCACCGTAGCCTGTGAAAAGACTCTGATGGCTTTTCACATGCTGAACCGAGCATGTGAACTGAGTAGAGCAACTGCTGTTGCTCATGGCACTTTTGTAATTGTAGCTCAAGAGAAAATCTGAGAATGATAACACCATGAGCTCTGCTCCTTGGACGCTAAACAATGAAATGAAAACCCTCAGCTTTGCACTCCACCTCCCTCCTGACCAAACACCAACCAAAACCACAGACAGTGGCTTCTCAGTGAGGTTGCAGGATAGCAGGTGACTGAAGTGAGTGAGTGTGTATGTGTGTGTGTGTGTGTGAGCAGTCAGGTACCATCTGCTGCATGCAATATAGATGAGAACTCTCCTGTGAGTTAGGCTGGAGCTTAGGGCAGGGGTTTTCTACCTTAGCTGCTTGTTAGAATCACTTGGGCAGCTTTAAAACATCCTTATGCCCAGGCTGTATCCCAGACCAGTAAAGTCAGAATTTCTTGAGATGGGACTTGGCATCCAAACTTTTTAACAGCTCTGTGGCCATTCCAATGTGTGGGCAACTTGTAAAGCCTCTGCTCAAGGGAGAGTTAATGTACTAGTTAACCCATAGAAAATAACAACCTCCACTCACTGTTACCATTATCAGGTGGAAGCCAGGACGTCTTACACTGAAGCACCTACCCGCTGAAAACTGCAGAATTCTGACACTATTGACTGTGAACCCATGGCTTTCTCAGTCCAGGTAAAGCTTTTCACCAGTAGAACCCTAATTCTGTTCAGTCAGTTCAGTCACTCAGTTGTGTCTGACTCTTTGCAACCCCATGTATCGCAGCACGCCAGGTCTCCCTGTCCATCACCAACTCCCGGAGTCTACTCAAACCCATGTCCATCGAGCCGGTGATGCCATCCAGCCATCTCATCCTCTCTTGTCCCTTTCTCCTCCTGCCCCCAATCCCTCCCAGCATAAGGGTCTTTTCTAATGAGTTAGCTCTTCGCATGAGGTGGCCAAAGTACTGGAGTTTCAGCTTCAACATCAGTCCTTCCAATGAACACCCAGGACTGATCTCCTTTAGGATGGACTCGTTGGATCTCCTTGCAGTCCAAGGGACTCTCAAGAGCCTTCTCCAACACCACAGTTCAAAAGCATCAATTCTTCAGTACTCAGCTTTCTTCACTGTCCAACTCTCACATCCATACATGACTAACAGAATTATACTACTGGTGTTCTGAACAGCTCATTCCTTAGTAAAATGGAAAAAGCCTTTTGTCAGAGAGGTTACATGAACCTGACTGGCTGTCAGGGCTCTCCACTTGACCCGTGGATTCACAAATTTGTGTGTATGTGCATTTGTGTGTTTTTATATGCTTTGTTTTCAAAGTGTTACTGAATTTGACAGTAAAGAAAGCAAGGAAGGAGTAATGGAGTGCTATCAGTCTTATCTCTTTCTACTTTAATAATGATTTTTCCATGGCATCATGGTATCTAATAAGCACTTTTTTAAAAGTACTATATGGATATCACCTCACTGAATTTCAACAACTCTGAGATAGGTATTATTTTCAATCTATAGATGAGGAAATTGGAGAGCATAGAGATTAGATTTGCCTGAAGTCCATTTGAATCTAAATCTTTCTTACTTCAAAGTCTAGGCTCTTAGATATATTATACTGCCTCTGAGAGCATTTTTGTGATCATCCACCTGCTCCTTATCCAATGTCAAATATTAATAAGATGTGCTTTTTACTTTAAGGAATACCAGAAATTACCTTTACAGATCAGACCCACAATGACAGTTTATAGAGCTCTGCTTATAGACAATGATCTCAGTTTTAGGCTATGATCAAAGCTGCTAAGGTAGTCTGTGTCCAAATTGGATGCTTAATAAATGTTTGTTGATGAGTGATTAGTTAGTGTTAATTGCTCAGTCATGTCATGGACAGATGAACCTAGAAGGCTACACAGTCCATGGGGTTGCAGTCGTGTCATAAAAATCATGAAATCAGTCCAGATTGGTATTGCAATAAAGTCTGCACTACAGATTTCAGAGGGTGGTCTACATGGCAGCAGTCTTACTTTTGTTCTCTAGTAGTAGTAGTAGTGAAAGTTGTTCAGTCGTGTCTGACTCTTTGTGACCCCACGGACTATACAGTCCATGGAATTCTTCAGGCCAGAATACTGGAGTGAGTGGCCGTTCCATTCTCCAGGGGATCTTCTCAACCCAGGGATCGAACCCAGGTCTCCTGCATTGCAGGTGGATTCTTTACCAGCTGAGCCATCCAGAAGACTTGACAATGTATCTGACTCCTTCCCCCTCCCTCCCAAAGAACCACCTATTGTAGATATCGAAGGTTTGCCATTGTTCAGAATCCTATAATTTTATTTCAGTGACAGGGAATCACATTTAGGCTAAGCCTATAGCTTTTAACCAGTATTATGTGAACTTTCAGGAGAACACAAAGACTTTCCAAGCGAATACCATCATGGATTGGGAATTACCTTTTGTAAATTTTCCTGAACTAATTCACCTGAAAAATGTTCTATTGGTCCTCTGTCTCTGCTTCTTGTCTCACGATTACCCTTCCTTAATTTTGCATAAGAAATGAATACATTTCACCTTTTTTTTTTTTTTTACATTTCACCTTTTAAACATGGGAAATTATATAGTGATATAAGCTCTGATATGCTTAATTAAGGGATATTTCAAAATCTTGATATCAGAGAAGCTTTCCTTAATTAAGCCACCATAAACTCATAATGGGATTCATATCTTTATAACACACTTCCATTAAGAGTGAAGCATAGTTTTATTTTTGTGTGTTGCTTCAGTCATTTTACTTTGAATAGTAATAAAAGAGGCAAAATGATCAAAACTTTAATTATCTATAGCACCAGTCTCTAGAAACAGCAAAGTATTTATCCTTCAAAATGATGTTTCATTTTTTTTTAAACTGGAGGATACTTTGCTTTACAATAATGTGTTGGTTTCTGCCATACATCAACATGCATCAGCCATAGTTATATATACGTTTCTTCCCTCTTGAATCTCCCTTCCACCTCCCATCCCATCCCACCCCTCTAGGTTGTTACAGAGCACTGGGTTTGAGCTCCCTGAATCATAGAGCAAATGTCCATGGGCTATCTATTTTACAAATGGTAAAGTACAAGTTTCAAGAGAATGAAGCATCGTTTTAGAAATGGGGCATTTGGCCTATATTGATGTGTCTATATGAATTCCAAGACAGAAATCCTGTAGCTTTGCCATGGACAAAATAAGGTATACCATCTTCAGTATTTCTTCCATATCATTAAATGACAAAGCTCCAGTATTCATGTCTTGGAATCTGTGTAGTCAAGACTGCAAAGAGCGTGCTAGCAGACACTAAGCTTCATCAGAGCTAGTCTCTGAATCTTCACCATTCACACCAGTGAGAAAATGTCAGATGAACATTTCCCTTAATCTGTGTCTATGATTGTGTCTCAGTAGCATCTTTTGTTGGATTTCAAGGAGGAAGAGGTGACAAATTCCATGCTGACATCCCACAGGTAAACAAGACAGCTTAGAGTAAAAGGAATGTGGGTCAAAGTTAATGTGTGTATTTTTTTTTTATTCAGACTGGTAGGAAAAAATTTATACAGATTATTGGATATTTTAAATCCACATTCATTTTTCCTTAAAGGAACATCTCCTACTGGCTGTCAGCAACACTTCTTGCTTAATTTATTTATACCTACCAGCAACACTTCTTGCTTAATTTATTTATACCTACCGTCCTCTTCCCTGGGTTGAACTATCTCCACAGGACTTTGTAGCTGATTCTACTATGCACCTAACAACTAATGCTGCAACACTACACAGCCTCCTAGGCAGCCTTGTTAGCAACAATCATTAATGATTCTTTTGTAAGACTGAATTTACAAGAGCCCTCTATCTCCCACCCCTCTTTCTCTGTTACTTCCTGTAACTATTCACAAAGTACATTCAACTGCACTCTGAAAAGTAGAATTTCTACCTATATGCTTGCATAGGACAATAAATTCAGCCTAGGGTATGAAGCTGGCTGCATCATTTCAGATGAAGATATTCAATTTTAACAATTGTAGCAATTAAACTGCTCGGTACTGGACTTTATATTAAGGGAGAAAAATAAACCTTTGTGTTTCTTGGGCTGCTTTGGGTTGGGTATTCTCTTTCTTGCAGCCAAACCATGCAAAACTGACTCACTTTGCATTCATCCAACAGTAACTGCCCACCATCAATTCCACAGAATTTCTTGGACCCACACACACTCTCTCTTTCCTTTTGCCACAATGGAGAAGAATATCCCTCCTCTGATCCAAAGCTATTCAGCCACCCATGTTTGCCTTCCGTCTGAGGACGTTGCTGTGGTTTCTTCCTCTGTTTTGCATCTTTAGCTTCTTATTCTCCACCCAGACCTTCCAAAGAGCATTCAAACATCCTCTTAGACCTTCCAACCTCAACCAACCAACCAACAAAAATACCTCCCTTGATTATACGTTCTTCTCTGCCAGTATTCCCATTGCTCTTCTCTCCTTCCCAGCCAATGTTCACAGGAGTTGTCTACACCCACTGTCTCTACTTCCTCTCCTTCCTTTCTTTCTTCTACCCCACCAATCTAGAAAAAACAGCTCTTGATAAGGTCACTGTGACATTTGTGTTACTAAATCTAACAGATGCTCCTCAGTTTCATCATATCTAACTTCTTAGCGACATTTGACACTGTTGATTACCGACCAGTTCTTAAGTCATTCTCTTTATTTGTCTCCTATAAGACCACACACTCCTGGTTTATTATCCGTGGCCATGGTTCCACAGACTCCTTCTGATTCCTCCTTCTCAAGCTGGTTCTGAATATCAGGGCTCCTCATGGTTCCATCTGGGCTCTCTTCTTGTGCTCTCCTCTGTCATCCCAGAATGATCTCATCTGTACAGGCTGCTAACTCTCAAATGTATATGTCCAGTCTGATCTGCTTGCCAAGCTCTAGCTTTGCACAGATAATTACTAACTTGATTTTTCTATTTGAACAGCTCACAAGCATCTCAGACTTAAGATTTACAAAACCAAACTCTTCATTTTGACTCACTCGGATGTGCTCCCCCTTTGGTCTTCTGTATCAGTAAGTTTCACCTTCATCTACTCAGATGTTCTTGCTAGAAGAGTGGATGGGTCATACTTGACATAGCCCTTATCTTCAATCTCATCTCCCTCCTTCAACCTCAACTTAAATCCCAAATAAGGTATCCCTAAGTCCTATAGACTATACCTCTAAAATATTCCCTGTGTCACTCTACTTCTCTCTGCTTCTATCTAACTCCAGTCCAAGCCACCAAAGGCTTTTACAACAGCTTCTTGACAGATTTTCCTCTATCCACTCTCTGACCCGTTCTTCACTAAAGAACTGGGTAATGGTTGTAAAGATAACTTGAGCATGCCATTCCCAGTTTAAGTGCGTCAGTGGCTACCCATTGCACTTGGATAAAAATCCACTATCTTTAAAATTGCCTTTGAAACATTGCATAATTTATCTCTCTCCAACCTACCATCCCAATCTCATCAGATGTCTCTCTCCTTGACCCAACCACATTAGCCTCCTTCCATTCCTTGAGGGTACCAAGTTCTTTGCTTATTCAAGTCCTGATCAGTGTACAATACTCTTTGCCAAGCTTTGTCTTCTAGTCTGAATTTAAATGTCATTTCCTCAGAAAGCCCTTTCCTAATATCAACCCCTGCCAGGGTTCTATACACAATGTTGATAATTTGCCATATGCACTTTCCCACTTCTTTTTTTTTTTTTTTTTGCTTTTTCTAATAGTGTTGCTAAGAATGTTTTTATATATGTTACAAGAGTTTCTCTAAGGCAGTGTTTTTGAAACTGTGGGTCCCAAGTTGCCTGTGGTTAGTAATGTCAATTTTTTTTTAAGAAAAATAATAAAGTAAAATAAATAGAAGTGAATACAATAGAAAATACTAGAGTATACAACATGTAACAAGAATAAGCTTTGTTTTATGAAACTTTGATTTCAGGTGTGTTGGGGGGATCATAAAGTAAAATAGGTTTATTACTACAGGTCAAAGTCAAAAAGATTGGAAGTCTACTACTTCAGGGTATATTTTAGGAAGCGATATCTTGGGTCACAGTGTTCTATTGTAGTTTTAAGCACAAATCTAGGAAATCAAGAGCTTCAGTGGGGGAAAAATGAAATAAATCTATACATATACTACACTTTGCCCTTAGTTTACTCATGTTAGTTTCCATAAACTTCAGTTCATACTAACAGTACCTTTTGAGAAAGGGGATAATTCTTAGAGAAAAACATCTTACAAATATTGTATAAGAGGTCAGTTATTTATGTAGAAATCAGTGTTGTTTAAGTACACAGAGCAGTGACAGAAACCAGGAGGTCTGAAGTTTTAGCATGCCTTCTCTTTTTGTAACTTTCCACATCACCAATTTACATTATGGCTGGAAATAAATCCTCTATGTTTATTTAAACACTAAAAGTGTAGAGCACATTTATTTTATTGTATAAAACTCTATTGGAAAAATTCTGGCTTCTTAGGATAGTAATCCCCAATCCATGGACAAAATACCATTTCCATGTGCTGTTTTCTATTCTCATTGCCTTTGGCGCCCTGTTGCCCTTTAACATACCTTTACGGCACAGCAAAGAGCTGAAGCTGAGCCAGTCCTACAAGCCAGAGCAGACAGCTGCTCTGGGTAGGGCCTGAGGGGTACTGAAGCACAGTCTGCTGTGAAGTATCTATTCTATTGCCTGACTTGCCTCTAGAGTGACTCGCCTGGTTTCAGCCAGAAGACTCTTGTTAAAATCCAAATATTTTACGGAGGAGAAAGTCACATGTTCAAACCACTAGTTTTAAAAGCAGTCAGGACCTTGAATGAAGGGGATGGAAAGAAGTTAGCTGCTAAGGCAGGCTAAGGTGGGAAACAGCTCCCACCTCTTTAGTGAGGGGGTAGGCTGAGTTCCCCAGCTGAATGTGGGAAAGAGGCCCTGAAGACAAACTCTTCCTACTTGTCAGTTTTGTGCTGTCTGTAAACACTCTCCTGATACTGCGGGGACATCTTGGAAGCACCAGGGATTCAGAGCCAGCATTTCAGCTCCGTTCTATTTAACCTCATTTACACGCTGCATCCATTGTGAGATCTCAGGCGTTGCCCCATGCTCACATTCAAACACAGCTTCTCAGAAGCCAGTATTTGAAATACAGAAACCAATCAGGTTTTGGATACCCATCCAGTCTATGTGTCACCCTTTTGTTTCTACTGTAATTATCTCTACGCCTGGTCTGACCCTTCTTTTAGCCAGTTTTGTTTTTTCAATCATCTCCAAATGGATATTCCACTTGAGCAAAACCAGTATTGCCCTGTAGCCAGCAACAAGAAGAGGAATGCTGGATTTCAAAAGCAATAAAAGAAAACAAAACCAGACAGAGACCAGGTCTGTTTCTTTAGGACACATCAACCTTACACTGTTGCCAGCGTCACTTTTTATTGAAGATGACAAACAGATAAAATCCCTTCATCGCTGATGTTAGACGTCTCTTGGTAAGAATAGTAGTAAAGAGAACTAGGGTCCAGGCTGAGATTTACTGGGCCAAGATTCTACTGTTGGGGGATTTGTGGGTGAGACGTGAACAGCCCACCTGATTCAGTTATATGAGACTTGACTTGATTTTGCTCCCAGGAGTCCAGGGGCTCCAGGGCAGGCTGGCGATAAGCAGAGTTCCTTATGTTCAGAGCCCACAATCTCTATGCCCCCATTACTCACTCTCTGGGTCAGGTTTTGATTAAACTCACTCCCAATGAGGCATAAGTGATAAACGTGTTTGCTTGTTGGGTTTTGACCATCCTCCTGGAAATTCACAATCCACATTAGGATTAGAAGCCCCACACAGAAGGAACCTGTCTAACTTTGTTTCACCCTGAGTGTTTTACCCCAGCTTTGTTTCTTTAGAATAACTTAACATTTTCAGGGGGTGCTAGCTCTGTGGCAAACCTGTTTCTGCAAGTAAAACGAATGTATCTCTTATTCATTCATTCTTTCAACACATGGCTACTGAGGCCTAGTATGTGCCAAGCGCTGATGAGTAAAATAATCACCTTCATGAAGCTTATATTCTTTAATTAGCTTATCTCCCCTACATTTGTTGTATAGTTAATTACATAAGTCACTGATAAACATTAATAAAATAATCACACCAGCAAGGGTATCACTGAACCAGGGTGGCCCTGAGTCTCTTCCGGATGACCGAGGACACCTGAAGGCAGGTGTTAACCAGATGAATGGGGAGGAGGTTTGAAGAGAACAACGTTCTAGAAAGAGGGGCCACAGGGACAGATATTGAGCAAGAGGAGAAAGCACGGTGCTAATTCAAGAAAGAGTGAGAGCCTTCTTCCTGGTGGAGGCTGAGGAGGTGGGTAGAGGCCAGACGTGTCAGGAAGCTGGCTGGGGAAGGGTTTGTTTTGGCCCCAGGGCCCCTCTCACTGCTGCTGAAATCACACCACCTCTGTCTTGAGCGTTTGCCAGATCCCAGGCTGCATAGCAGGCCTTAGTGCCCCATTTTCCAGGAAAGGAAACAAAGGTCAGAGACGCAAGTGACCTTCCCAGGAGCAACTCGGGGGCAGAATCAGGATTTAAACTCAAAGTCTGTGTGAATCCAAAACCATGCACCAAAGTAACACAGTCCTGAAGACAGCTGCCTGCCCACAAAGCCTGTGACACTACGCGTTCCCTCCCAGCGCACCAGGCTCCTGAAGGTTCTGTGCCCTGGGGGAGTCGTGGCTGGAGAATGCCCAGCACAGATGCCACATTCAGCGTCAGGAAGCACGGGAGGAGGACAGCAAAAGCCACCCTTCAGGACTCGACGTACAATTCTAAGTCCCCCCGAAACAGACACAATTTTCCACTTCATGCCATAGACTAGGCTGGACTACCAACCGGAAAAGGGAAGCCCAGTGCCCTTTCGAGGTCTTGATTTCCCTATGGTTCTGAGTCCGGAAAGGCTTTTAAACACCCCAGGAGTATAAGCCTGTGGCCTTCACGCCAGCACAGCAGACCCCAGACCCTCTCTGTGAGCCTCCACCGCCTACGGAGACAGAGATTGGTGATATGGATGTGGCCTGAGGGGATTCTTAGCTGCCAAAGTGTGTTTGCTACTGGAGGCTGAGAAGAGGGGTGTTGGTTTCCAGGCTTTTTAGAAGATCTCAGAGTCCTGTGGCCTGCTTCATCTGGGGAGTAAAAGCAGGTCCTCAAAGAGCATTAATTCCTCTCTGGACTTAAACGTAGAGTGGTGGGCAGGGCCAGAACCCAGTGTCCTGACATCCTCTACCCTGGACAATTGTGTGCATGTGTGTGCGTGTGTATGAGTACACACACACACACGACACACACTGCTTTCCATCTCGGCACAGTGTATATTGTGCCTGCTGAAGCCTCAGTCAGTTGAGTTCCAGGAATCCTGGAGGCTTTTATATCTGGTACCGATTCTGGTTGGAGACGCCCCAATGAGATGTCATCTTTGGGGCTGAAACAGTCCTCAGGGTGCTCCCTTGGGCTAACCATGCAAATACCCACTAGCCTACACAGGGAGGTGGTGGGAGACCTCAAGGGTGCAACTAATTCCTTTCCACCCTACCTGTTCTTTAGAGCATCATTGCCCCCAGAGGCAACTCTTCTGTAGGGTACAGCCTTTGAACGTGCATACATCTGACTTTGATCCATGGCTTTGCTCTCTGACTGTGGATAAGATGTTCAGCCTCAGTTTCTATGTCTATAAACTGGATCTAAAAAAAACAAAAAACAAAATAAATAAATAAAGTGGATCTAATACCTTCCTGCTGGCATTGTTGTAATGATTAAGTGACATCACATAAATCAGATCGCAAAGCACATGGAAAGTAAGTCCTTAATAAACAACAGCAATCATTTTGTCAATGACTACCAAGAGGTGAAGGGCCTGAGGTAGATAAGCAGGAAGGTCTAGCAAAGAAAGACTGCATCAGTATCTCTGGTTGTGGTGACCCCAGCCCTTCACCCTCTGCCCTCCAATTAGACTTAAGGGTCTCTGAATAAACTGACAAGTGGGCCTAGGCTGTCAGCCACCTTCCTGGGCCAATGCATGTCTTCAGATTTGAGGCCACATGGAGTAGTAGATCAGGAATAATCCTTAGGTTAGTTAGTCCTGCCTTCATCTTTTCTGGTTATTTGATCTTAGGCAAATCATTTACACTCCCTGCATCTCACTTCTCTCATTTGCAAAATGAGAATAATAATGATATCTATCCCATAGGACATGTGTGCAGATTAATGAGGAAATGTAGAAAGATGTTTTAGGGTATAGTTATGTTTTATGATGAAGGAAAAGGAGTAACTGTTCATAAATTCGGCCTCTGCTGGAAAACTTCCAGTAACAATGAGTTGACAGAAAAGATTACATTATTGATCAGTTATAATTGCTTGAAGTTTCTCTTTATATTAAGTGGATGCCTGTGCTTCATCTCAACTCTGACACATAGAGATTTTGCTGGACCAGCCTCAGACTCCTTAATCAGCAATTGCAGGGACAGCAACGGGGCTTGTACAGGTAAAACCTCCTCTGGAGACTGTCCACCACTGATCTAGGGACCAAGACCAACCTGGAGTTACAGCAGAGCACTCTGGGGCTAACATTGATGTGACCATGTTCTGTGGATGACAAGGACAAAAACCTACCCAAACCATACCCTTGGACAGGAGTTTGTCTGAAGTTGGAAAAGTTATATGAGGAAAGTCCCCTAATGGATTAGACCTTCTAGATTTAACTGCATTATCCTCCAAATGACCCAAAGTCAATTTATTCCTCTAATGGTTGCCCCCAGGTATCTCTGAAGGGTGTTGGGGTGGGGGTGGGAGAGATCAAGGAGAATGGCCAAGCGGGTTTGGCTGATAGACTGGAGAGACTGAACAGCCCCAGGCTCAGGAACTGTCAAGCAGTCTATGCAGAGCAAAGTGAGAACTGAGTGAGGAGGCTTCTGTGCTCTGCCCGCCCTAACTGCGCCTGTACGTGCTTGAACTAAAATGGACACATGTTAAAGCAACAGGAAACTTTAGCTACGATTGGTTGTGGGGACATGAGAGACTCAGCTTATAGGTCGAGAAAGTGTCTTGCCACATAATGTGCCTTGGATAATAAGTTATTTGAGGTGTAGAATGTAAGCAATATACAGTCGTCCTTTGGCATTCTCAGAGCTTTGGTTTCAGGACCTCTGTGGATACTAAAATCTGTGAATGCTTAAGTCCCATATATAAACTGACATAATATTTGCAAATAACCTATAAATATCATTCTGTATACTTTAAATATCTCTAGTTTATTTACAATACTTAACATAATATAAATACTGTGTCAGTAGTTCTAAATACAATATAAATGCTATGTAAACATAGTTGTAAATACAATGTATATTATGTAAATAGTTGCCATTGTATGGCAAATTCAAGAGTCACTTTTCAAAACTTTTTGTAATTTTTATTTCTGATTGTTTTCAATTTGTGGTTTGTTAAATCTGTGGATGTGGAGCTGGCAATACAAAGGGCCTATTGTAATTATAAGAAAAATATACTATATTTTCCATGTGCTTCATCTTGGAAAATATTTACATACTTGAAGTTTCTTTTTCCTATAAAATTATGTTACTTTTCCAAGAAGATTAGGAACTCCTTGAGGAAAGGAATTCTGTCCTATACGGAATTCTGGGTATGTGGTAGGGGCTCATCAAATACTTGATGAAATATTGAATAATGTGGTACCTTGTGCTTTATGCTGCTAGCCATGTGTCCACGATAGGGCTGCCTTGGAAAGTACCACCCAGCACCTTACGTCAAACTATGACAAAATATCCCTGGGAAGCCCCCAGAAATTTCTCTGTTTGCTTTCTATTGAAGCCATCACCTAAGTGACAGGATACGTGGGTCTCTAAAGGCCAGACTGATGGGATTAATTTTCTCTTCCTCTTTCCTCACAGTGCAGCATGTACATTGTTGACTCCTTCTTGTAGAAGGCAGGTTAGGTTGCAGACAGACACTGTCTCCACTACTCAGTTCACTGGGTGTGGGTTTGGGGCCATAAGCAGCCTCCTGTCTGCTACCATGCGTGGGAATCATCTTAATCATCTGGCTTCAAACCCACTTTTCCCCCTTTCTTCTCTTGCTTTTTAATCGACATATAATTGACATACAACATTATATTTGTTTCAGATATACAACCTAATGATTTAATATTTGCATATATTGTGAAATTGTAACAGGAGGGAAAGGGGCAGGGCGCAACTTTTGAAAGAATGGCATAGCCCAAGGACACAAGCAATTAGAATTAAACCAAGATGAGACAAGACTAGACCTTAATCCTCAATCAACAAGTGAAATGACACACCCAGAGGTGCCCTGACAGTTCCAAAGTGAAAGTGGCTCAGTTGTGTCCGACTCTTTGCGACCCCATGTACTATACAGTCCGTGGAATTCTCCAGGCCAGAATACTGGAGTGGGTAGTTGTTCCCTTCTCCAGGGGATCTTCCCAACCCAGGGGTCAAACCCAGGTCTCCTGCATTGCAGGCAGATTCTTTACCAGCTGAGCCACTAGGGAAGCCCTTGACAGTTCCAAGGCACTGTTAAAAGACCAAGCAGCAAGCAGTGGCCTAAATCCAGGAAATCTCCACCCCTTCCCCAAAATAGTTGGAATAATCCTCCCACTCATTAGCATATGAAATTACCCAGCCTATAAAAACTAACCACACCAAATTTCGAGGCTGCATGTGCCCTCTGCGATGGTCCATGCTCTGTCTGTGGAGTGCGCTTCTCTCTATCTGAATAAGTCCACTTCTTACCAATCACTTTGTCTCTCACTGAATTCTTTCTGTAATGAGACATCAAGAATCTGAGCTTCATTAAGTCCTGAAACCAGGTACTGTGGGGTTTTGGCTGGGTACGAGTCCCAGCCACGTGTGTTCAAGTCCCGGGCAGGGTTTTTTGGCTGGGTTCAAGTCCTAGCCACCTGTGTTCAAGTCCCAAGAAGAGTTTTGGCTGGATTTGAGTCCCAACCATGTGGGTTTAAGTCCCAAACTAGGTTTTGACTGGGTTCAAGTCCCAGCCATGTGGGTTCGAGTCCCAATCTGAGGTAAACAGATTCAAAAAGATCATCACATGAAGTCTACAGACAGTCTCTGAGTTGTGACAGTTCAGGTTACAATTTTTTGACTTTACAATGGTGAGAAAGTATCACAAATTCAGTAGAAACTGTACTTGGAACTTTGATCTTTTCTCAAACTACTAGTAGGCGGTACGATCTTCTCGATGCTGGGCAGCAGCCTTGAGCCTCAGCTCCCAATCAGTCACGTGATCATGAAGGTAAACAACCCACCAGCCTACAACTATTCTATACCCTGCAGCCATTCTGCTTTCTGTATTCAATAAATTACATGAGATATCTAACACTCTGTTATGAAACAGACTTTATGTTAGATGACTTTGCCCAACTAAGCTAAGTGTTCTGAACACATTTAAGTTAGGCTAGGCTAAGTTATGGTGTTTCTTAGGTTAGGTGTACTAAATGCATTTTTTGACTTGTGGTATTTTCAATGTATGGTGGGTATATTGGGACATAACCCCTTGTAAGACAAGGAACATCTGAAGTTTACACTTATCCATCCATCCAGTTATGCCTACATACTATACATAGTTACAATTCTTTTTCTTTTTATGAGAACTTTTAAGATCAACTCCTTTAGTAACTTTCAAATATGCAATACAGTTTTATTAACAACAGTCACCATGCTGTACATTACATCCCTAAGACTTGTTTACTTTATGATGAGAAGTTTGTACATTTTAACCACCTTCACCCATTTTGCCCACACTCTACCCATCTCCCAACTTGTCTTAATAATTTGTCTTGCCTCTGCCATTTTGTTTTGAGACCTCTGATTTCTGAAGGTAAAAATTGACTTCTGGCCAAGACTCAAGTTTCTTGGGATTTTCTCTCCTTCTAACCACTGAAGCCCACCATCAACTAATGTCCTGAAGTGCTGTTGTGGTGTAAGTCTTGAAATTAAGGCTCAATGTTATATGCTGCCTTGATATCTTGTAAAATCCAGGGGTTCTCAGATAGCTTAACTACAAGCTCCCCTCCCTACGCTAATCGTGGGGACAAGGTCGCCTAGCCAAGCAACACTCCTTATCAAAGGGACCAAGCACAGTGCATGGTTATCCCTGGGTAGCAGGTTTCCATTCCCGCCAGCTCACGGAATTATCCCAACAAGCCAATCACATCTTTCTGCGGGAATCCAGAGGCACCACACCCACTTGATACCTGTTTCTCACAGACACTCTGTGTCTGTGTTCACATGTCCTCAAGTGCAATCCCCATGTGGCCCTACATGGCAAGCAATGTTCTCCTCCCCCAGGCTTTCAGTACACAGTAAGTCCCCTCTGTACGCCCCTTCAAGTTGCAAACTTTCATCAAAGATGCCAACGTGTGTTCACATGTCCAATCACATCGGGAGTGAGTGAAATTGCAGCTTGCCCTGTCTCCTCTCGCTAAAGATCCTTCAACTCTACCATCGCTCACCTCCTATCCCTCCCCCAGTCAGTAACTCGTCTTGCCTGTTCATTCAAGGTCAGCCCCTGTACGTCAGCTGCTATACTGTACTACTATACTTTTTGAGATCCTGTACTATAAGATTACAAATGTTTTCTTTATTTTTTGTTTTTTATGTATTATTTGTGTGAGAAGTATTATGAACCTATTACAATACGCTACTATATAGCCAGTGTTATTTGGGCACCTAGGGTATCTTTGTTGGACTTACAAATACTTTGGATTTATAAGTGCGTGCTTGTAACAGAACTCGTCTGTATGTAGGGGACTTACTGTAAATGACTAATAAACTGAGGTTGATCTCATCTGTTCAGTGTGGGGTGTCAGGTGTTCAGCCATCTGCATAATCCCAGGGTGGGAATCCCTCCCTCACTGATGGGGTGAAAGGAGAGTGATTAAAACAGCTATGCCCATACCACTCCTGAAATGGATCTTGTAAAGTTGTTCTGTGCCCTTTCTCAGCACTCCTAAGCTGCAACTCTTCCTGCAGATTTTTCACTCCTCTTGCGGCCCCTCTGGAGGGCTATGGGCTGCTTTTTCCCCTATTTCCCCACCTTCATTTCTTCACACTCAGCACGTTACCAATTCTTACAACACCACCAATAATGTGGGCAAAATTCAGAAGCAACCTCTTCCAGGTCTACACAAAATAATATTTGAGTATTTTCCTTTCTTTCTCTGGCAACATTAGTGTTCTCCAAACCCTCTTTAATATTTTACTACATCCACTCCACCATCCTGAGGGTCACCTACACATCTCCTGAGAGTGAAGGGAGTTTTTGCCATGCAGACTCAAATGTCAGACAGTTATATAGCAGTATGCCTTAAAAAAAAAAAAAAAAAAAAAAAAAAAAAAACTACCCTGAGTAAGAAGCCACTTATTTTTTCACTTTCTTGCAACACTGAAGTTGACTAAAGTATAGTCCTAATAGAATGCGTTATTGACTTATCAATCTGGTTCTGGTGTGAGGTTTCTGCAGGGGGTTTTGACAGCCATCAGGAGCAGCAAAAGAGAAAAGACTTCCTTCCTGTGTTGCCTCTACTGAATTTTAGTGGATTCACTTTCTAGGATTCTAGTGAAAACACATTCTAAGATGTAGATCTCCCTTCTGCAGCTTAACCAATTCATCTGAAGATTTATAAATTATATTTATTCGGATTAGCTAGAAAATGTAGACGAATATTTATTTGACATCTGATTAGGGAAGGCGTAAGTTTGAATGTAAAGTAAGAAAACATAATGGAAAAAGGTTATAGACCTAACTTTATAAAATAGGTAAACTTCTGAAGGCTAAAATTAAAAAGTCCTAAACAAAGTTAAAGGTCAAATTGGAGAAAAGATGAAGCATATATGGCTGTCCACGAGTCTGACAGTCTTACTGTTAAAGAGCCCCTCACAAAAAGGATATTTTTTTCTTAGTGGGCTTCCCTAGTGGCTCAGACGGTCAAGAATCAGCCTGCAATGCAAGAGACCCAGGTTTGATCCCTGGAGAAGGGAATGACTGTTCACTCCAGTATTCTTGCCTGGAGAATTCCATGGACAGAGGAGACTGAAGGGCTTCAGCCCATGGGGTCACAAAGAGTTGGAAGAGACTTAACACTTTCACTTTCACTTTTATGCTCCAATTGAAAAGTCATCAAAGGCTATGATTAAGCAGTCAATGAAAAAGGTATCACAGACTACCAACAGTTTGATTCAAAATGTCCATCCTCTCTAGCAAACAAATAAAATTAAAGTAGGACTAAGGTGCTAATTCTTAGGGCCATATTCTAAGTGCTATTCTTAGTGCTAATTCTCACTGCCATAAAGCTGGCAGTGAGTGGACTCACCTTGCAAATCCTGGTGGCAGACAAGGCTCATCTCTCTATGAAAGGTGCAAACACCAGATACTCTCATCCCCATCCCCTAGGCTGGGGCACTCGGATGTGATGACCCAAGATTATGTGTCACTTGCTCGTGATGCTGAGAACCTGGGTGAGAACAGAACTCCTGGCTGCAGCAGCAACGTTCAGTTTCCAGGAGTTGCTGGGGCAGAGGTGCCAGCGTGGTGTCTGATGTCCAGCGTCCTGTGTCCTGGCCCGGTGCCAGCAGTGGCAGCAAAACCAGTGAAGGCTCCCTACCGCCTCAATGGTGACGCTGAGGAGTCCTGCCTCACTGGCTCTGTGCGAAGGCTTTGCCGGGGCTCTGGTTGCACAGACTTTGTCCACTCCTGCCTGTTAGCTAAGCTTCACAGTGTAGCTTTCCTGACCAATTTGTGGGCTGACCAGTACCTAAATTCCTGCAGTGCTTTCTGCTGCTTGATTTGTATAGTAATACATAAAGAAAGCTCTCCAATCTAGTAATTTTACTTCTCAGGACATATCCCATAAATAACAAGAAATGTGCATATTTAGATAAAAGGATATTCTTCTAAGCCCTGTTCAGATTAGCAAAAACACAGATCCAAATGTTCTACCATAAGGAACTAGTTAAATGGGTAATAACACATCTGAAGTGTTATGTAGTAATATTATGTAGTAATTAAAAATCATGTTCTTAAAGAATTTTACAAGATGTAAAAATAGTACTTATAATACTAGTTAAAAAGCAAAATGTTTGGTGAAAATCCAACTCTTTGTAAATAATCAAAATGTAGACAGTCATTTTCTCTTGGAAATAAATATGGGATATGGGATATGGGTTTATTGTTGAGGTTTTTCTTTCTAATTATTGTATATCTTCTAATCATTTATAATGAACATGTACTTTAGCCAACATCAGAAATTTAGACAAAAGCTAAATTATAAAAAAGATGTATGTGAAAATTTTATTTATTGTCCAGTGGGTTAATTGATCTTTTGTTTGGTTGTATTTTAGTTAGTTGTGTTTTGTTTGCTTTTAGCAGCTTGGTAATAGATCTTCAACTTGCAAAGGACAGGAACATCTTTAACAAACTTCTAAAGAGAACTACACTTCATTCTCTGTTCACTATAGACAGAATGTTTGTGTCCCTTTAAAACTCATCGGTGGAAATCCTAAGCCTGAAAGTAGTGGTATTTGGAAGTGGGGTCTTTAGGAGGTGACTTGGTCATGAGAGTGAAACTTTTATGAATGGGTTTAGTTGCCTATATTTAAAAAAAAAATAAAAACAAACTCAGAGCTCTCTTAATCTTTCTGCCATGTAGAACACAGTGGAAAGTCTGTCAACCAGGAAGTAGGCCTTCACCAGACATCTAGTCTGCTGATGCCTTGATCTTGGACTTCCCAGGCTACAGAATGTTGAGAAATAAATGTCTGTTGTTTTAAGCCACCTTCCCTGGTGGTTCAGATGGTAAAAAATCTGCCTGCAATGCAGGAGACCTGGGTTTGATCCCTGGGTTGGGAAGATTCCCCTGGAGAAGGGAGCAACTACCCACTCCAGTATTCTGGCCTGGAGAATTCCGTGGACTGTATAGTTCAAGGGGTCCCAAAGAGTTGGACATGACTGAACGACATTCACTTAAGGTACTTTTAGCAGCTTGAACTAAGATACTGTATTTTTTCACAATTGCCGGAAGAACTGTCTCAATAAAACACTAATTTTAACATAGGAAACTTTTTTAAGTATTCAGTTAAATACTGAATGGAATTCAGTTGCCTGCTCAAGGCAGGAGTTCAATTCCTGGGTCAGGAAAATCCCCTGGAGAAGGGAATGGCAACCCACTCCAGTATTCTTGCCCAAGAATTCCATGGACAGAGGAGACTGGTGGGTTACAGTCCACAGGGTCACAAAGAATCGGACATGAGTGAGCAACTAACTGTCATCATCATCATCACTAAAGGCAGGTGGTCTGAACTGGTGGGGAGATCAGAAGATAGGTATATATGGACTGTTGGAGGGCCCATGTAGGGAGAGTGGATAGTCATAAAATAAACATAAACACTAAAAACCTAGGGGACATAAATATATCATCATTCTCCACTGAGAACATGTTAATTGTCTTTCTCTTATGCTGATGCTGCTCTTAATAACATTTATTTCAGTGGCAGAATGCTCTACAGTTTATGAAGTACTTGTACTTGCCCAGATATTATTATTAGGCTCATTTTACTGGAAAGAAAACTAAGCCCTAGAGAAATTAAATGATTTATTGGCTGTCTCATGTTTATTATATGGCAGTGAATAAAGTGCAAGTCGCTCAGTTGTGTCGGACTCTTTGTGACCCCATGGACTGTAGTCTATGGAATTCTCCAGGCCAGAATACTGGAGTAGGTAACATTTTCCCTTCTTCAGGGGATCTTCCCAACCCAGGATTGAGCCCAGATCTCCAACATTGCAGGAGGACTCTTTACCAGCTGAGCCACAAGGGAAGACCAAGAATACTGGAGTAGGTAGCCTATCCTTTCACCAGGGGATCTTCCATAACCAGGAATTGAACCAGGGTCTCCTGCATGAAACGAGGATTCTTTACCAACTGAGCTAACAGGGAACCCACTGAGCCTAGAATCTGGCTCTTCTGACCTTTCAACTATTCTTGGAGATGGCAGAGCAAAGTGATGAAAAGCTTGGGCTTTGGAGCCCGACAAACCTGGGTACACACCCAGTTCTGGCCCTACCAACTGTGTGAACTCAGAGAAACTGCCTAGCCCCTCTCAGCCTGTTTCCTCATCTCTGAAGCTGAACCAGACACCAACCTCAGAGAGTACCTGTGAGAATGGAAAGTGTTAGTCACTTAGTTGTGTCCGACTCTTCGTGACCCCATGGACAGAGGCTCCTCTGTCCATGAGGATTCTCCAGGCAGGAATATGGAGTGGGTGGCCATCCGCTTCTCCAGGGGATCTGCCTAACCCAGGGATCGAACCTGGGTCTCCTGCACTGCACGCAGTTTCTTAACCATCTGAGCCACCTGAGAAGCTAGCTGTTATCACTGCTCTGCCCACCTCCTTGATAAGCCTTGTTTCTAGTCTCCCGGGACTAACATCCCTATCGTGGGTTGAATTTTGTCCTTCAGAAATTCGAAATTCATATGCTGAAGTCCTAACCTCCAACTGCTCAGTGTGTGTCACGCTCAGTCACTTCACTCATGTCCAACCCTGTGCAACCCTATAGACTGTAGCCTGCCAGGCTCCTCTGTCCATGGGATTCTCCAGGCAAAAATACTGGGGTGGGTTGCAGTGCCCCCCTTCAGGGGACCTTCCCATCCCAGGGATCAAACCAGAGTCTCTTACGTCTAACTCGCACTGGCAGGCAGATTCTTTACCACTAGCATTACCTGGGAAGCCCTCTAGTAGCTCGGAACGAAGACTTATTAGGAAATATGCCAAATGTCATGAGTTAAGGTGAGGTCACGCTGAAGTAGAAAGGGCCCCTCAGCCAAAATGACTGGTATCTTCCTAAAGAGGGTAAGTTTGGAAACACACACAGACAGGGAGAACACCCTGTAAAGACTGGAATGATGCTGCCATAACAAGGAATTAGCAGATGCTAGAAGAGAGGCCTGGAAGAGATCCTTCCCTCCAGACTTCAGAGGGAGCATGGCCCTTGATTTTGTACTTGAAGCCCCAAAGCTGTGAGACAATACATTTTGGTTGTTTCAGCCAACCAGTTTGTGGTACTTTGTTATGGTAGCCCTGGGAGAGTAATGCAATCCCCTCTCCACTGTGACTCTGGTACCACTGTATCTATTCACTGTCCCCTTGAAGTATGTTTTACCATCACTGGATTGTAATCAGCTTCCCCTTGTGATGCTTTCTTGCATCCAAGTTCACTCACCAGAGAAAGATGACGATAAGGAAGTCTGTGACTGTTGGAGAAGTTCAGATCCTAGGTTTAAAAAATGTCTCACTAATTATAAAAGTCTCATGATTGTAAAAGTCTCATTAAAAATATACCCTAACCACTAATGAGCTTAAAGTTGCCGTTCACACTTTTACTATGTAAAGTTCCTTTCACTATTTGCAATTTCCAAGGATTAGATGTGACCATTTTGGCAGGGCTATGACCCAGTTTACCAGAGTTTAAGAATGTTTTCTTTTTTAAAAAAAAATTGCGTATTTATAAATATGTATTTTCTGAATTAAAGAATTATCCTGGTAAGATACTAAGGACCCACACCCTCCTTATTTACAATTCTGAACTCTTTAGGTCTATGGTAACTTGTAGGAATATCCTTACTACATTTTGATTTTCAATTAAGAACTAGCAATTTGCAAGTGTCAATTTTGGACTCAATGTTCTAGTTAGTTAGACATCTTTGAAAAAGAAGAGACAGTCTGTTTAGTCCATTTTAGTTTTCAAAATTATAGACCCTGAGTTTAAGATACTACAGAATTTCTCTAACTACTTCAAAAGATGTGGTTAAATTTCCAACACTGCATCAAGATGAAATTATTTTTATTTATCTTAAAAAAAAAGAATATATGTTGTATACATTTGGGGAGGTAGAAAGATCTGTGTTGCAAAAAAACAAAAGCTTTCAAGCATCAATACATTATAATACTGCTAGGAGAAGGGATAGAAATTATGGGCTTAGATGCTATGTGAGTTATCTATTGCTGTTTTAAATTTAGCCACAAATTTTTGTGACTTAAACCAATATCTGGGTCTTATCTCACAGTTTCTGGTCAGTTATCTGGTGAGGTTTAGCTGGGTGCTCTGGTTCTAGGGCTCCCAGTCTTTAGTCAAAGTGCTAGGTTATCTCAAGGCTCGTCTGGGGACAGATCTTGTAAGCTCATTCATGTGGCTGTTGGCTGGATTCAGTTTCTCCCAGCTATTGGACAGGCTTCGTTCCTTGCTTGCTATTGGCTAAAGGCTGTCCTTAGTTTCCTGCCAAATGGACCTCTTTATTTAGAGGATGGCTCATACCATGATGATTTCCTTCTTCAGTGCTAACATGCTAAGAGGCAAGAGAGAATTCCAGCAAGACAGAAACCACCGTCTTTTGTAACTTAATCTTAGAAGTGATATCTCATTACTTTTGTCACATGCTGTTTGTTAGAAAGCAGTCATTAGGTCCAGACTACTCTCAAGGGGAGGAGATTACACAAAGATGTGAATATCAGGATTTGAGGATTGCTGTGGCATCTTAGAAGGCTGACTTCTACAGATGTTAAGCATAAAGATAGTGATCTACTTCCAATGGCTTCTTGAGCTCCTCCTGTTCATTTCTTTATAACTTTTTCCTTAATTGTGGTTGACAGTCACACTGGATTTGTCATTATCTCTACAGGAATGAATGCAATTTGCTTTTTGGCTCTGTCATTTCCAATATGTTTTTAGATGTTTATAGACTCTTCAGTGACTTCCAACTATGTACATAATGTTAAACCTCCAGGATTGCTGCCTTAAAGTGAAAATTCCATATTTCCATCAGTGTAATCTTTCCAAAATGCTTACTAAATACTTACATGGCTCATCAATGCCCTTCAGAAAAACGTGAACATAGAATGCAAGGACCTCAGTTAACAGCAAAAGCCCCACCTCTCCCCCACAATTTTTTACTGCTTTGCCCACCCTCCCACACAGAATTACCAGGCACTACTGAATTACTTAAAGTTGCTTGAGAACATGGTTTCTTACCCAAGACTTAGAATAAATGCTATATCTGCTCAAAATCTTTTCCCCCCTCCCTACCAGCCTCACACCACCACTAACTTCTTTCTCCCTGTTAACATGATTCAGTCCACAGTTTATGTGCATATTTCTGTCAAGGGACTTTATATACTAATTGTATGCTTAAGTGTCTGACTTATTCTGATCTCAGAAGAGGCTGCATATTCATTTTACAATGTTCCTATGGTACTCAGTTTTCCCCCATTTTATCGTAGTGCACATATTATAGTTGCTCATTTATTCATCAGTTACTCCTGTACAACAGTTTTTCAACCCATTAGTGGGTTGTAAAACCAAATTAGTAAATTACACCAAAAGTGTTTAAAATAATTTCTTATTATTGTTGTGTCACTAAGAGATGTCTGATTCTTTTGCAACCTCATGGTCTGTAGCTTGTCCAGCTCCTCTGTCTGTGGGAGTTCCCAGGTGAGAATACTGGAGGGAGTTGCCATTTGCTTCTCCAGGGGATCTTCCTGACCCAAGGATTGAACTCACATCTCGTGCCTTACAGTTGGATTCTTTACCATTGAGCAGCAGGGAAGTCCTGTTTAAAAGAAAAAGATAATACACACACACACACACACACACACAAATCAGAGTTCTGCTTTGTATCAAATATAGTTCAATTAAAAAAATTGAAGCTCATTTCATATAGGAAGGGTGTCTGTATGTTTCATTTTTCTTCAGTTTATTTAATATAAATGTATATATATAATATGCAAATTGATAAACTTAAAATGTCATGTATTATGTGAAAGTGAAGCAACTGTTTCTTTCTCTTTCTGTCTCTCTTGCTCCTCCCATGCCTATATACATATATACACACATATTTGTGCTAAGTCACTGTCAAAAATGGTTTGAAAAACACTGCACTTAAGTATAAGCTCCATTAGACTGGGAACATGTCTTATTCTTGATTATTTCCTGGCCCTAGTAAATATTTGTGGCCAACTCTATGGACAAACAAATGAACAAAAATTAGCCATAGAATTCTGCATTTCCATGTGATTCTTAAAATTATGTCTAAGTCTAATACCCTGGACCAGCTACATAATTTGTTGGGCCCAAAGACAAAATGAAAATGTGGGGCCCTTGTTAAAAAGTTATTAAGAATTCCAAGATGATGACAGAATAGCATTACATCAAGCACAGGGCCTTTTAAAAAACTTTTCAATTTATTTGTTTTTAATTGAGGGATAATTGCTTTACAATATGGTACTGGTTTCTTCCATACATCAACATGAATCAGCTGTATGTATCCATATGTCCCCTCCCTCTTGACTCTCCCTCCCACCTCCCATCCCAACCCCCCACCCCCAGGTCATCACAGAGCACGGGTTTGAGCCCCCTGAGTCACACAGAAAATCCCCACTGGCTGTCTAGTTTACATGTGGTCCTGTATATGTTTCATTGCTACTCTCTCCATTTGTCCCACCCTCTTCTTCCTTGCTGTATGTCCCCAAGCCTACTCTCTATTTCATCATCATTGCTGCCTGAAAATAGATTCATCAGTAACATCTTTCCAGATTCCACATATATGATATTTGTTTTTCTCTTTCTGACTTTCTTCACTCTGTATAGTAGGCTCTAGATTCATCCATCTCTTTAGAATTGACTCAAATGCATTCCTTTTTCGGGCAGAGTAATATTCCATTGTATAAATGTACCACAGCTTCTTTATCCATCCATCTGTTGATGGACATCTAGGTTGCTTCCATGTCCTAGCTACTGTAAATACTGCTGCATTGAACATTGGGGTGCAGGTGTCTTTTTCAGTTATGGATTTCTCAGAGTATATGCCCAGCAGTGGGATTGTTGGCTTATATGGTAGTTTTATTCCAGTTTTTTACTGTCCTCCGTAATGGATGTATCAATTTACATTCCCATCAACAGCGCAAGACGGGTCCCTTTTCCTCACACCCTCTCCAGCATTTATTGTTTGTAGATTTTTTGATGGTGACTATTCTGACCACTGTGAGGTGATATCTCATTGTAGTTTTGATTTGCATTTCTCTAATAATGAGTGAGGATCTTAGAAAAAGCAAGGGAAATCCAGAAAAACATCTATTTCTGCTTCATTGAATATGTTAAAACCTTTGACTGTGTGGATCACAACCAACTGTGGAAAATTCTTAAAGAGATGGGAATACCAGACCACATTACCTGCCTCCTGAGAAACCTGTATGCAGGTCAAGAAGCAACAGAAGCGGACATGAAACAACAGACTGGTTCCAAATTGGGAAAGGAGTACTTTAAGGCTTGCATATTGTCACCCTGCTTAATTAACTTATATGCAGAGTACATCATGAGAAACGCTGGGCTGGATGAAGCTCAAGCTGGAATCAGCATTGCTGGGAGAAATGTCAACAACCTCAGATATGCAGATGATACTACCCTTATGGCAGAAAGTGAAGAGGAACTAAAGAGCCTGATGATGAAGGGGAAAGAGACGAGGGAAAAAGCTGCCTTAAAATTCCACATTCAGAAAACTAAGATCATGGCATCCGGTCCCATCACTTCATGGCAAATAGAATGGGGATAAAATGGAAACACTGACAGACTTTGTTTTCTTGGGTTCCAGAATCACTGTAGATGGTGACTGCAGCCACGAAATTAAAAACCACTTGTCCTTTAGAAGAAAAGCTATGACAAACCTTGAGAGCATATTAAAAAGCAGAAACAGCACTTTGCTGACAAAATTCCATATACTCGAAGGTATGGTTTTTCCAGTAGTCATGTACAAATGTGAGATTTGGACCAAAGAGAAGGCTGAATGCCGAAGAATTGATACTTTGGAACTGTGGTGCTGGAAAAGACTTTTGAGAGTCCCTTGGACAGCAAGAAGATCAAACCAGTCAGTCCTTCCAATGAATATTCAGGAAATCAATCCTGAATATTCATTGGGAGGACTGATGCTGAAGTTGAAGCTCCAATAATTTGGCCACTTGAGAAGAGCCGACTCATTGAAAAAGAGCCTGACGCTGGGAAAGATTGAAGGCAGGAGGACAAGGGGATGACAGAGGATGAGGTGGTTGGAAGGCATCACTGATTCAATGGTCATGAGTTTGATCAACCTCTGGGAGATAGTGAAGGATAGGGAAGCCTGGCATGCTGTAGTCTATGGGGCTGCAAAGAGTCGTGCATGACTGAGCCACTGGAGAACAAAAACAACATGGCAACTCTAGAAATCAGATTTGTCCCTCTTCCCAGGTTGTTTTTTATAGCTGATTATTGTTTGTTTGTTTAACAACTTTCTGAACTAGTTCTGTAAAGTCTAAATATATTATTTGTCATGTGTACTGAAGTTTCTGCTTAGCTAGCTTGCTGCTGCTGCTAAGTCACTTGAGTCATGTCCGACTCTGTGCGACCCCATAGATGGCAGCCCACCAGGCTCCCCCGTCCCGGGGATTCTCCAGGCAAGAACACTGGAGTGGGTTGCCATTTCCTTCTCCAATGCATGAAAGTGAAAAGTGAAAGTGAAGTCACTCGGTCATGTCCGACTCTTAGTGACCCGATGGACTGCAGCCCACCAGGCTCCTCCGTCCATGGAATTTTCCAGGCAAGAGTACTGGAGTGTCAGCCAGCTTAGTAGTCAACTAATCATTGAACAGAAATTTCCTTAAATGTCTGGGACTGGTAAGTCTTCCAGTGTTTGCTAAGGGTCGGTAAGCATACTGGGGCATACTCAGTCAGGCAGTAAACAGCCCTGCCTTTGGTTTTACTGCCTGCTTTTGAGGAGATTCAAAGTTAGCAAGAGGTGACAGTTTAGGGCTTTCTTGGATCTTTCCTGAGCATGCAGTTACCCCTGGGCAGATGCATAATATGCAGTTATATATCTGGTTGGACGTCTAGAGTCTCAGGAGTATGTTGGCACTTTAAAGCCCCCTTTTGGGCATTTCACTCCCAAATTGTTGTTCCTTTTCATCTTTTTTTATTGGCATAATGTTTGTTCCAGCTCTTACCAACTGTTTCAGATCACCATGATGTTAAAAAATTGTTGTTGAGGGGAGGGTGGTGGGAGGGGGGTTCAGGATGGTGGGACACATGTACACCCATGAGTGATTCCTGTTGCTGTATGGCAAAAACCACCACAATATTGTAAAGTAATTAGCCTCCAATTCAAATAAATATATTAATTTTAAAAATTGTTGTTGATTATTTTTGACAAAATTACAAGCAAAATTATAAATTGACAAACAGAGAAAAAGCTGTTTGTGCTGGGCAAACTTTGAGTCAGGTCAATAAAGGCAACCGTGAGAATCAGGTCTTCTAGGAAAACAACATGCAGGTCATTGATGACACTTCTCTGGAAATTGGGCTTTGAAAGAAGCCTAGCTCTATTCTGACCCCTGTCAGTGGTTGTCAGGCTGCTAATTTTTACCTTAATTGCATGGTTTTCAAGGCTACCATGGAGCTAGAGAGGAGAATATGGGAGTACAGTGAGTCAAAACACCACAAAACTCACGATTCTTACCAAGATTCAATAATTTTTATTGAGTAAATATTCCTAAGATCATTGGCAAGCTTTTAGTTTACTTTCAGAGTCCTAAGAAAATCAGAGTCCTGATTCTGACAATTTTCCCCAGTGTTCTCATTGCTTTTATGGAGGAGATTTTCAGAGGTCCTTACTCCATTTTCAGTGGCGTCTTGTAGCACTTTCTAAAACCTAAGGTCATCATTTTAATCGATAGACTTAGTATCACTTCTGCCGTATTCTCTTGTTAAGACTGTTACAAAAGCATTACCTATTTCAAGGAAAAACTCTATGGGGGAATGGTGGGGTTCCAAGGGAACATGGGACTGGAAATACTGTTTTGGTCATTTCAGGAAAATGCAATTTGCCACAGTCCATCCTCTAACCATAATAGTTCACAGCTCTTCCCACATGCAAAATTACCTAACCCCTTCCCTGAGAATCCCTAAAATATTATACCATTAAGGCAGCAGCACCAGGTTCAAAGTTCAGAACTTCATGATCTAAATCAGCTCTAGGAAAGAATGATGTTTTTTGTGTATTGTTCCTTGGGCATAGCTTCATGCGTACCTTTGATCCTTTGATCTAAAGACCTACAAACAGTCAAGTTATCTACCCTGAACATATCTCAAATACAAGGTTAAGATAATTGCCATAAATACTCCATTCAAAAAAGAAGAAATAAGAACAAAGTTGTCACTGGCCCATAGCAATACTAAAGTCCACTTGGGCACATGTTGGCAGTTCTTTAATTATGGCTTAGTCATTGTACCTAGAAATGATGCTCCACAGCTCTTTGCTTTATTCCCTAAGCTCTCAATTCTACTCTCTGTATTAGTCTTGCTTTTTCATAACTAACTTGGATTTGCAGATAAGTTATTTTCTCAGCTTGCTTCTGGCCTATGGTAGTTTGGGCATGCAGAGTTGTCTCTTAATTTTTTGCTTTCTCTGTCTTTGCTTTCTATGAGCTTTTTTAACAAGCTCATAAAATTCCATTAAAATTTTGTGGATTTCTATGTATCAGTTTGTACTGGAATCCATTCCATTGAGCTAAGTCTCCCTACATTGGGCTCCCAGTATGCCTGCTGTGGAAAACACCCTTAAGTTTCTTGGACAGTGGTTTTTAATGGAGAGGATCTATGGGGCAGGCCATTAAGATTCTTAGAGGGACTCGCGATTATTTTAAATGGTCTATGAGGCGCCACATTAGATCTTTCTGAATTCTTATAAAAAAAGGCTTAAAGTTACACTTTTGACTTCTTTTGTAGACAATCTCTTCCTCAAAGAACCCTTGATTAGATTTCTTCCAAGAAACTATTTCTTACTTTGGCATCAGTTGCTGTCTGGAGAGACAAGGAATGAAAAACAGTTTTGTCTTTTTTTAATCCTGCAAGTCCTGGCTCTTCCTTTATGTTACAGATCTTTCTTTAGTTTATCTCTCTCCTCTCACATTTTACTAAGGCACCTAGAAAAAACCATGGGTCATATCTATCACTCTGCCTGGAAATTTTCTTAGCTAGATAATCCAGTCAGTTATGTAAATTCCCTCTGTTCTACTTTATTCCAGTCGACAGTGTTGCTAAATTTTTTGCCTTCACATGAAAAGAGTCTATTTTCCTCTAACTTCCGATAACATTTTCCTCACTTTCTTTTAATCTTTATCAATAAGCTTCTTGAGCATCATAAATTTCCACTAACAGTGTCTTCAAGACTCTTTAGACTTCAGCTCTCTTCTTTGTCCTTTCACCTTCTGCCTGCTGTCACCTTGTGTTTTGAGTTTTGTTACAATCCCACTCCACTCACGGGTGCAAAAATATGTTCAGTTATCTTTTGCTCTGTAAGAAATTTCCCTAATATGTAGTGACATAAAACAATAATTTGTTATGGTGATGGGTTCTATGGGTCAGGAATTTGGGCAGGATACAGTTGAGATGTATCTGGTCTGTGTTGTCTAGGATATCAGCTGGAATGCCTGAGGTCCCATTTTAGCTGGAAGGCCTGATGTCCTACATCTGGTCTATGTAGGACATCTGGTCTATGTTTTCTGGTCTATGTTGTCTAGGACATCAGCTGTAAGGTCCAAAGGTTAGCAGTAACTTGATGACTAGGAAATTAGCTAAAAGCTTATTGACTCACACATCTGATGATTGATTCTCTTGATGTCAGCCTGCACTTAAGCCACAACTTACAATGACTTCAGATACCAACTATTCAAAGTTGAACAAACCTTAGAGGTTAAGGGCATAGTCTTCCATAAGACTATACTCACTTCAGATACCAGTCGTAAGCTTGGGACTCTCCAGGTCATCTTCACTTCTGACCAGCTGGCTACAATTCATAGGTTCCCATTAATACCCCAGGAATGGATAATTCACTTGTATGACTCACAGAGCTCAGGAAAGTGCTATACTTATGATTAGATTAAAGGATACAGATCAGAACCAGCCAAAGCAAGAGACACATAGGTGAGGCTTAGGAGAGTCCCAGATGTGAACGTTTCATTGTTCTCTCCCTACGAAGTTAGGACATGTCACTCTGCCAGCACGTCCATGTGTGAAAACATGCAGAGTATTGCTAACTGTAGAAGTTCACCCAAACTTCAGTGTCCAGAGTTTTTATTAGGATACCACTATCGAGGCATGAGTAATTAAATCACTGGCCATGTGACTCAAGCTCCAGCTCCCATCCACTCCCCATAAGCTGACGTTGTGTGTGTGTGCTTAATTGTTCAGTCGTGTCTGACTCTTTGTGACCCCCATGGACTGTAGCCCACCAGGATCCTCTGTCCATGGGGATTCTCCAGGCAAGAATCTTGGAGTTGGGTTGCCATGCCCTCATCCAAGGGATCTTCCCAACCCAGGGGTCGAACCCAGGTCTCCCACATTGCAGGCAGATTCTTTACTGTCTGAGCTACCAGGGAAGCCTGTAGGTTGGCATAATATCACCCAATTCAAAACTCCCACCCCCTTATCACATGGTTGGTTTTTCTGAAGGGGCAGCTTCCATCCTGAGTCATCTGATTTATTCAAACTATCTAAGAGTCCACCATTAGTCACTTCATTAGCATAAGATATCAAGGAACATGATGAATAACAAAAACTGTCCTATCACTTGAGAAATTCCAAGGTTTTAGAGACTGCTTCCTAGGAATGGGGAACAAAGGCCAAATTCTTTTTTATATAAGCCATCAGCTAGAACACCTACACGTGGCCTCTCCAGGTTACCTGGGCTCCTTTACAACATGGCCATGTGGTTCTAAGGGTAAACACGCTGAAAAAGAGAGAACTAAGTAGAAACTGCATTGCCTTTTATGACCTAGCCTCGGAAGCAATGCAGTGTCACTTCAATCACATCCTATTTGTTGGGGCAGGTGTAAAGACCACCCAAGATCTTGATGGGAGAACAGCAAGACTTGGAAGAGGAGAAATAGAACTTTTTTCAAACAAATAAATATAAGGGCCTTTTATGAAAAACAAGTCTGACATAACCATCAAGTCTAAAGTCTTCCTGAAAAGCAAAAGTGTTAGTCGCTCAGTCATGTCTGACTCTTTGCAACCCCATGGACTGTAGTCCACCAGGCTCCTCTATCCATGGAATTCTCCAGGCAAGAATCCTAGAAGGAGCAGCCATTCCCTTTTCCAGGGTATCTTCCTGACACAAAGACCGAACCTGGGTCTCCTGCATTGCAGGCAGATTCTTTGCTGTCTGAGCCACCGGGGAAGCCCATTAAATCCTCCTAGAGGTTTTCAAAATCTTTGACAAATTGGCCTCCTATTACTTTTCTTTTGAGATATCTAATTGCTTTGCTTCCAGTTCAGGTAAGAGAGTCATTCCCATCTCAAGGATTCTGGACATAGCTTTTTTCCTCACTGAAAAATATCCTCACAATGAAAATCTAACCCATCCTTCAAGGATTACCTTTATCATGACATTTGTGAACCAGCTGACAGAAACCTCCAATTAAACGAGCTTAACAAAACAGAGAATTTATTGCCTCAAGAAACTGAATGCTCCAGCAAAAGGAGCTGGCTTGGGTCATGCCCCTGGACACTCCAAACTCTCCTCATCATTACTTCTAGCAATCGCAGAGAAATAGTGTCTTTCCTCTGTCTCCCAAACAATTCCTGAGATTTGCTCTAACTG
Source organism: Muntiacus reevesi (assembly GCF_963930625.1). Lineage (NCBI taxonomy): Eukaryota > Metazoa > Chordata > Mammalia > Artiodactyla > Cervidae > Muntiacus > Muntiacus reevesi. Next base: position 69,700,990 of record NC_089255.1, read on the forward strand.
TTCCACTTCGGTCATATACACAGACTGGCACTAGACTCTGAGGTCAGTGAAAGGAGTTATACTGAGAAAGGAAGAGATTTTGTTGTTGCTGTTCAGTGGCTAAGTAGTTTCTGACTCTTCATGACCCCATGGACTGCAGCACACCAGGCTTCCTTGTCCTTCATTATTTCCAGGAGTTTGCCCAAATTCACATCCATTGAGTTAGTAATGCCATCCAACCATCTTATCCTCTGCCACCCTGAGATTCTGAGGTCAGAGGAAGGAATTACACTGAGAGGGGAGGAGATGGTCTTTTCTAAAGAAATATGGATTACTGTTACCAGTCTGGGGAAATGAACTTCCATTTGTAGAGTGATGGTTTTTTTCTTGCTGGAGTGCTGGAATGCTGAAGCTGGAAGGGACTGCAAAGATTATTTTGTTCTCCTCCTTTATTTTACACATGTGGAAACTTGAAATTAAAAAAGATGGGATGATTTTCTTGAGTTGTACACAGTGAAATAACATCAAAGTCAAGACTAAACCCTGTGTTCTGTTTTCCCAAGCCAGAGGTTCTTTGTATAACTTGATGTCTGAATAGACACCAACATTATATGCTAGCTTTCAGTTTTGCATTATAAAAAAAATAGTAAAAAAAAAAAATGCAGTCACATAGGGTTCAAATTTGAGAATTTGGACAAGTGATTTAATTCCTCTAAGCCTCCATTTCTCATCTGTAAAATATAGTAAAAACAGCTATCTAGAGGAGATATTGTCAGGATTATAGACATAAAGATTGTAGAAAACCAAGTGCTCAATTAATGGTAGATAGTATTTGTATCTCTTGCCATATATAATAGGGTTAACACATACTATGTTTTTATTCCGTACTTGGTGTTTGACTAACTTAATTCTTTTCATAGGTGGTGGATTATGATTTACACAATAAATTTATTTTGTTGAGAAGGTCAGTGAAAGTTCTAGCCCTTAATGGGCTTCAAGCAAATATTTAATAATCAAGACAGATCTAACTAATTCAAATTAGGGATAGAATTACAACCTTGGGCTTTTAAATACCCTTTTGCAACATTGCCTTTGGGAATCTAAGTGTAGACAGCAGAAATTTTATATGTTGTCAATTCCATGCGTTTCTGTATTTTAGCTTTTGCTTTTGAATTCAGGCAGGACTGACGTGATGAGTTTAGTGATGACAGTCTAAATAGTTTGACTGCCTTTAAGCCAGTGTTTATGGGTACATAACCCAGATATGATACACATGACTCACCAGGCCATATAAGTCACTGGTATTTTATATCAAGCCAAGATTTTTCTTTAGGCATCCCATGTTTCAAGTACTCACATTGTTCCCTTTAACCTTTCCATCCTTTTGTTGTGATTAACAACACAAAAAGAGTTTTGTATGTCGTGCCTTCTTGGATAAAGGTCAGTACTTCTACTGACCCCCAAGAGACGTACACCCAGTGCTTTAAAAGTAGAGGGTCATGCATTTTATTAATTATTTCTTTCAAGAGCTTATAATTGTCATAAAATGTAACTTGAACAGCAAATTATTTCTAACTGACATTTTTAATAAAACTGATATGTTGTATTTAAAAGGCTGGCAAGTAGGAAATTTATAATGTATTACAACAGTGATTATCTATATCCCTTTCCATGTTCAGTGGAGTTTGACACATAGTAGGTTTTTAACCAGTACTTGGTTTGGAATGATGGATTATTCTTTCCAGTGGTAGGTGCTTATACCATTTAGTACCTAGGCTCAATTTGGCACTGTAGGCAGAAATTATCTGGCACATCAATGTGGCAACTACAGATTCTACAAATGCAATATATAATATATGTAATGTATAATATGTAACAACTATATACAATATGTAATAACAATAATAATTTTTATTATGAAGTTATTTTTGGATATCTATTTATTGTTGTTGTTGTTCTTGTTTAGTTGCTACATTGTACAACCCCATGGACTTTATGTAGCCTGCCAGGCCTCTCTGTTCATGGGATTTCCCAGGCAAGCAAACTGGCATGGGTTGGTGTTTCCTTCTCCAGGGAATCTTCTTGACCAAGGGGTTGAACATGTGCATCCTGCATTGGCATATGGATTCTTTACTGCTAAGCCACCAGGGAAGCCCTGGATATCTATAATGTACTAGTCATAATATTAACCATAAAATTAGTCATGGTCCTTTCCCAAAGGCCTATTCTAAGTTTACTTGGAAAACTACTAATACATGGCCATTAAGTTAAATGAAGAAAAACTAGTAGCCAATAAGAAGACTAAATATGGGTATTTCTTTCATAGCTCCCTGAGCAAGATCAAACCTGGGTATGGTTGTAGAAGGAGAATTCATCTTTGGTGTTATTGAGGAAAATCCCTTCTTAAATTTCTTTTACCCTATTTCACCAGTATGTGTCAAGGCAACTTTCCTCTAGAGTATTAAGACTTTACTCTGCGAAAGATGTAAAAACTTTCACATTAAGATGTCTGCCTTAAGTTAAGGGACACCTAAACTATCATCCCCACTGGATAGCACAAGGCATAAATTAACTAGCAGAATTTTATTCTTCAGCTTTCAGGTGTGTGTTGGGAGTGGAGAGGGGGAGAGTACTGAGGTTCTTAGAGAATATTTTTGAGGGCAGTAAGTATTCACCTGAAACTGAACCACTTAAAAGAGGGTCTATTTTACCTACTCTTAATGTGGCTTTTCCTACAAGGTACTCTTTGCTACATTTCACTGAACTTACCAAGTAAGGTTACTTGATGAGTCATTTGTAAAAATATCTAAGTATAGCTCCCAGGGAATGAAAACATGAGCCCCAGTAACAAGAACTCTCTAAAAGACATTCCTACCACCAAAATGTAATCATTCTGGGCCACTTAAAGCTGAAAGCTAATTTTACTTCCTCTTTAAGGATTTATGAAACTGAGATGAAAGGATTTTTCTACTTCCACTTTTGCTTTTCTGAATCTCTTTTCCATACTGTGACAAGAGCAGAACAAATTAGATCACATCACTCCCCTGCATAAAAACCACCAGTGGTTTTCCATCACACTTAAAATCAAAATCCTTACTGTGGCCTAGAGGCACCCTCTTAAATAGCACTCCCTCCATGACCATGCCCCAGACATCCCAGAGTTTTGTCTGGTCCTTGACACGCCAAGCTCACTTCCACCCCCAGAGCCTTTGCTTTTATATGGGACACTCTTCCCCTAGATTTTCACATGGTGGCTTCTTCCTGTCATTCAGACCTGGCCAACTGCCACTTCCACTAAGTGGCTCTCTCTGGTCAACTGGTCTACCATCCTGCTTGCCCACATCATACTCTTCTTTACCTCCCTCATGGTATTTATCCCTTTACAATGACCTTATTTGTTTTTTATTGACCCCAGGTACGCTGCATGAAAACTGCCTTTTTTTTCACCCCACTGTCCCCAGGATCGAAAGTAATGCCTAGAATATTCCAGGTGTTTTATTGATCAAATAAAATATATGACCTAAGTATATAATATAAAAATTAGAAATACTATAACACATAAAATACATAGGGCTTGGAGTCCTTTTGAAGCACTATAAGAAGAAAATCTAGGGCTTCTCTGGTGGTCCAGTGTTAAGAATCCACCTTGCAATGCAGGAGAGATGAGTCCGATCCCTGCTTCAGAAAGATCTCACATGCTGCGGACCAACTAAGCCCATGAAACCACAACTACTGAGCCCATGCAAAACTTTAGGGTAAGTGATTTTTCATGGAACTTGGAAATATTTTGCCATGTAATATGTAATATAACTCCTTTCCCATCTCACCAAGACATCTTCAGTTAGAACATCATTGTTGAAATTGTTCTGTTTTCCTGGATAAGAAAATGCAATGGAAAGGACCTCAAGGAGAAGGCCCAGTCTGCTTCTGTAACAGAAAAAGCAGGACTGTGGAATTAGAGGGTCCTAGGTCTGTAAACAATCACTTTTTTTAGCCATAGTTTCCTCTTTGATAAAATGGAAAAAAGGTATTTCCTTTGCAAAGTTATTGTGAGAATTAAATGACACTCATGAGGGGCCTTGTATGGAGTTTGGCACATTCTAGGCCAAGATCTGTATGCAAGTCAAGAGGCAACAGTTAGAACTGGACGATTGACTGGTTTAAATTTGGGAAAGGAGTACATCAAGGCTATATATTGTCACTCTGCTTATTTAACTTACATGCAGAATACATCATGTGAAATGCCAGGCTGGATGAACCACAAGCTGGAATCAAGATTGCCAGGAGAAATATCAACAACGTTATATATGCAGATGATACCACTCTAATGGCAGAAAGTGAAGAGGAATTAAAGATCCTCTTGATGAGGGTAAAAGAGAGTGAAAAAGCTGGCTTGAAACTCAACATTCAAAAAACTAAGAACAGGCATCCAGTCCCTTCATGGCAAATAGATGGGGGAAAAGTGGAAGCAGTGCAGACTTTATTTTCTTGGGTTCCAAAATCACTGATGAAGGTGACTGCAGCCATGAAATTAAAAGACACTTGCTCCTTGGAAGGAAAGCTATGACCAGCCTAGACAGTTTATTAAAAATAAGAGACATCACTTTGCCAACAAAGGTTGGCAAAGCTATGGTTTTTCCAGAAGTCATGTACAGATGTGAGAGTTGCAGCATAATGAAGGTTGAGCACCGAAGAATTAATGCTTTTGAACTGTGGTGCGGCAGAACACTCTTCCTGAGAGTCCCATGGACTGCAAGGAGATCAAATAAGTCAGTCCTAAAGGAAATTAATCCTGAATATGCATTGAAAGGACTGATGCTGAAGCCGAAGCTCCAATACTTTGGCTACCTGATGTGAAGAGCTGACTCGTTGGAAAAGACCCTGATGCTGGGAAAGATTGAAGGCAGAAGGAGAAGGGGACAACAGAGGAAGACAGTTGGATGGCATCACTGACTCAATGTACATGAATTTGAGCAAATTCTGAGAGATAATGGAGGACTGAGGAGCCTGCGTGCTGCAGTCCATGGGTTCCCAAAGAGTCGGACACGGCTGAGTGACTGAACAACAACAACAAAGCCAAGTTTATTCCCCTGATACTGAGCTAAAATTGTCTTCTCTGTAATTCCCAAGCACTGGTTCTAGGACTGCTCTGCAGAACATGAGAGGATTATGTCATCTTTCAGGCAACCGAGCTCTAGTTTCCAAGATCCTTCAAGAAAAAAAAATTCATAACAACATCTCTGTGTCTAGTTGCTCTCAAGCTTTAAATGACTTCATTTCTCAATTAGTGCTTTTAGTACCCAATTTAATACATGTTTAAGCAAGAATCAGAATACACTTTAAAGGTGAACCGTGAGTAGTGAACAAATCCCTCAAATGTTTTGAGAATAAGTTTACAGCTGACCATGCAGTTTTTCTACAGGCTCAGGATTCAGTCTGGTTAATAGGCAACCATACTGAACACTCACTGGGTGTTGGGGACGTACCAGCTCTTCTAGGGTATTTGGGTGCTTGTGCTTTTAGCTACAATGCATGCGTGATAGGTTGCCTCAGTCATGTCTGACTCTTTGCAACCCTATGGACTGTAGCCTGCCAGGTTCCTCTGTCCATGGGATTCTCCAGGCAAGAATACTGGAGTGGGTTACCATGCCCTTCTCCAAGGGATCTTCCCAACCCAGAGATGGAACCCGCATTTCTTGCATCTGCTGCATTGACAGGCAGGTTCTTTACCACTAGCACCACATGGGAAGCCCTTTAGCTACAAGCCTCCGAGGAAACCCCAAATACAAAAAGAAAAGTGGCTTAAACAAGGAGGAAAATTAATATTCCCCTTAAGTAAAAATTTATAGTATGCAACTGCTGTGATGGCTCAATGGCTCAACAAGGTGCAGCATCCAGACTTCTACCATCATTCCCCTTCTCCTCATCAGTTGGTCCTTTGCAAGACAGCCCAGAGGTTCCAGGCTCACCTATAGAGATAATAACACACCTAAGGGTACTTTCTCTTGTTTGACTCTTTTTATTAGGGAGGAAAATCAGTCTGAGATCCATCCCTCCAAGACTTTTCCTCAGATTCCATTGGTCAGAATTGCGTCACATATCCCTGCCTTAAGCCAGCGCTACCCAGCTCTTTTACAGTGACAGAAATAAATAAAGCAATGTTTTTACGACATAGAGAGTGCCTGAGTGGAACTGCTTTTAGCCAGATGGGACCATCTCAGGTTTCAGCAGCTGAGCCTCACTCAAATGTTCTGAAGGCTTAAGGGATCAATATCTTGTCACATCTGTAACCTATTTGAAATACAGCAGTGTGCGCTGACATACAGGCTGGGGTGCCGCCCTAGGCTGCATGGGAGACTGCGAACGAATGTATCTATATACAAAATCTAGTGAGAGAAGGGTCTGCCAAGGAGGAGGAAGAAGAGTGTGGTGGTCAAGAACACCTCATCTGTTTTAAATATCACAATACATCCTGAGAGGAAGTATTTTGTGAAGAATGAAACCAAGGCTAATAGTGTAAGTGACAAGCTTAAGGTCACCAAATCTATAAGTGGCCCAGCTGGCATATGGCAGCAGACCCAGTGGTATGCTGGTAAATGTTTAACAACCAGCTCTCCCTTGTATCCTATAGAGCACCCAAATGTAGTTCTGACATCAGACAGTTCAGTTCAGTCACCCAGTTGTGTCTGACTCTTTGCAACTCCATGGACTGCAGCACGCCAGGCTTCCCTGTCCATTACCAACTCCTGGAGCTTGCTCAAACACAAGTCCATCGAGTAGGTGATGCCATCCAACCATCTCATCCTCCGTCGTCCCCTTAATATTTTCATCTAAGATAAAAGTAACACAATAAAGACGTATATGGGAACTTGTTCATCAACAATATGACTTTTTTGCTGAGTTGAATGTTCTTGTACCATTCACCACCTAACAGCTCTAGAGACAACATGCTTTTTACAATAAATTTGCACTATTAATAGTTCCTCTGTCACTTTCTTCTATCTAGACCATCAACAAAGCAATGTCAATTCTTGATTTGTGACATTTGCCGATTGCCATCATGTAAATGCTCCCTCCACGGTCAGTTTCAAGCTCCCAAAGTGAAGTCACTGAATGTGGCATTGGGAAGAGATGTGCAGTTAACACATCATAGAGTATTTTTACCATTCAGGCACAATACACGTAAGGACTTCAAGAGCAGAGATAATAGTAGGATGCATTAAGATATTTTAAAATATATGTTTCTAATATATATTATCTTTTTTCTTATTTTAGATATGAAGTATAGTTGACTTACAATGTGTTCGTTTCATGTGTACAACAAAGTTATACACACGTATAAGCACATACATATGTATATATATTTTTTCAGATTTTTTCCCTTAGAGATTATAAGATACTGAATATAGTTCCCTGTTCTCTACAATAGGTCCTTGTTGGTTATCTATTTTTATATATAGTAGTGTGTGTATGTTTATCCCAAACTCCTAATTTATCCCTCTATCCCCTCCCCTCCTTGGTAGCCGTAAATTTGTTTTCTATATATGTAAGCTTGTTTCAATACTACATATCATCTTTGTTTAAAATATAATTGGAGGTTTAAATAATTTAATTTTTAACAGTGGCTGTGTTTAACAAATTTGCAAAATCCCTAGAAATTTAACAGTCTGTTCTCAGGAGATAGTATAAACCAGTTTTGAACACCATCACTGACTCTAAGTCCATGCTCTTTCTACCCCTGACTCTCCTGACTAATTTTATTACTACATGTAAAAGCTAGGGTTGGTCTATAAGATACAAGGGAAAACCTAGGTACCAGTCATTACTTTTGATGACCTTAGGCAATTGCTGGCTAGCTCTCTGACCCTCAGTTTTCTCTTCTGTAAAGGATGAGAGCAGTTCTTGCCTTGCCCAAGGGTTATTTTGATGATAAGATTAGCTGGTCTAGGTGACAGGGCTTTGTAAACTGTAGAGTCAGATACAGAAAAAAAAAAAACTTTATTATGACAGTCATTTCATCACTAGTTTTCAATCAGGCATCCATTGTTCAGTTCAGTTCAGTTGCTCAGTCATGTCCAACTCTTTGCGACCCCATGGACTGCAGCACGCCAGGCTTCCCTGTCCATCACCAACTCCTGGAGCTTGCTCAAACTCATGTCCATCGAGTCAGTGATGCCATCCAACCATCTCATCCTCTGTCATCCCCTTCTCCTCCGAGATATGTTGCAGTGTTCAAAGGTATGCTTTAGTGTGAGATCTTCTGTAATACCCACAACAGACAGTAAATTCCTGGAAAAATTGTTCTCAAGAAGTCCAAATTTTTGCTAAGTCTTATTAAGAATAGCTATCTAAACTGGGAGAAAAACATTTTTTCTAAACTTTACTCATTTCTAGCTCTTGTTGGACAGTTTGAAGGGACCTCTTTATGGTATTGCAGAATGCTTCTTAATCTCAATAGCTGAATAAAGGTCCTTTGATTTTTAATTTTGATTTCTCAAAGCTGCTTTGACTTTTGGGGCTAGATCAATTCAGCAAGTTATCTTGTATGATTTGTGTCCCTCTACTCAATGTGGTTTCCTAGCTGTAAACTGGATTAAGTATCCCAAATATTTTAAGTTACAATTCTAAACTTGAGCAACTTTATAAAATATTTGCCTGAGTATGCTGAAATTCTCTTCGGTCTGCAGACAACCGTTCTCTCAAGCCCTCTCCCACATCAGGCCCTTGGTTTCTGGTGATCCTTCTGCCTGTAAAGCTCTTCCCTGGTTGATTACAAAGCTGACTCCTCATCCTTCAGCTCGAACGCTGCCTTTCAAGAAAGGTCTTCCCTGTACACTTGTTTCAAGTGTATTTCCCCAGTCTGTTTCCTTACTTATTTCCTTCATAGCACTGATCACAATCTGTAATGTCCTTGTTCATTTGTTTACTTCTTTGTCTATATCTCTCATATAACATTAGCTGCTTGGGGCTGAGACTTTTGCTCATCGATGTCATAAACTACCCCCAGTCTCCAGCACAGTGCCTGGCACATAATAGGCAGCTGTTGAAGAGATGAACTTGTCTAATAAGCTCCACATCAATGGTGTGGGGCTGGGACCACCTACAGTCTCTTGAAGCAAGATCCTACCCTAAAGATTAGCCAGGGCTTGACCTGTGACACTCCCGGTGGCCACATTTCTCTCGGGTCCGGGAGTAGCCACAATGGCAGCTCCAACTTGCTGGCTCCCGTCTGCCCCACCCCAGTGGGGCCACCTCAGTGATGTCATACAGGACAAGATTCTCTAATCCTTTTCATTCTGTGACTGTCCTTTAAACAGCTGATTTTCATGACCTGCTATGGTCAGAGAGGATGGAGCAAGGAGGGTCAGGTGAGGGGGGTTCACCCCTCCCAAGAAAATTAGTGTAGGGGGCCTAGCGGCTCATATGTATTTCTTTAGCAGAAAGTGGGCAGCAGAAACTGTAATTTCGACTAGGCTAAGGAAAAGTGAGAAAAGAAAAATGAGAAAAAGAAGAGCAAAGGAGATAAAAAGAGGACAGAAGGAAAAGAGATTAATAAGGAGGAGGAAAGAAAGAAGAGGAAGACATAAGAAGAGGATATCTGTGAGAAAAATACGCGCAACAGGTAGTGAAGGAGGAGGAAGGGTGTTGAGTGCGTGTTCTGCTTGGCTTTGCGGCTCTTGGGTAGTGACTGGCCTCAGTGTGAATGGATGGATGATTCAGCTGAGGGGTTCACAGGTCCTCACCTGAGGGGCTACTTACATCACTGAGATCATTTTGAGAGGCCCAAGCCAGGCTGTCTTAGGTGACTGTCTTGGATGGATTCACAATAGTAATTGGGCTTTACAAAAAATGTAGACCTTAAGAAAAACATCCTGACTGTGGAGGAAAAGACAGGAGTACTGCTAACCAGAGTAAGCTTCTAATTCATCACTGCCTGTCCTCATCCCCAAGCCTCTCAGTTATAGTCTAATGGCACACAGTTAAATCCAGGACTTGAAAACTAACCTTTCAGAAAACCGCCTTCCTCTTTGGTAACTGAAATACAAACAGATTTCTGAAGCAGAGTAAACAGTTAGACAATATACCTGTAAAAATTACTGAAGTACAATTATGGCAATACATTCTCACTGATGTTTTGCCAAAACTGACTATGAACATCCCAAATGTGTGTAGGAGACCCAAGCAAAGCCTTGTAGTTGAAAAGAGAAGAAAATTTTAACCTTCTTTTTTCAATGTCACTTTCCCTTCTTCTAATAGTTTAATTTTTTTGCCCTTAGCATAATATTTAGGGAATATTTAGTACAATATTTAGGGAATATAAAATGTAGTATAACGTTAATAATAAGGAAGAGGCTATTATATCAAGCACATTTAACATCAAGCACATCTAAACATTTATTTAGGTAATATTAGGATATCTTTCTTCCAAATTTTAAACTGTTAATCTTACAACCTATGAGTTTCCTCATGAATACCTGCAATACCTGAAGGTTCCTGCCAGCTGTATTCAGAAATAAGAAATAGTGGAAAGGTGCAGCTTAATTGGCAGTCTATGAAACACTACAGACTCCTTAAAAATTTCTCTATGCTCATATTTCCTATTTTTCTACCTCTTCCATTATAACTGACTCAGATTCTTCTGTAAGTATAGAAGAGAGAGAAGAAAGATGTGGAAGCCTAAAGGAAGGAAGCAAAAAGACAGGCAAGACCTTTGAGCTCTTTACAGTCCAATAGTTCCACTGGTGACCCAGGTTCTGTCTTATGAATAAGAAAATTTGTTTTCTAAGGGTGCTCCAAATAGGGGTAGTCACATGGACTTTTCCATTTTAGAATGGGAACGAGTCCACTAGCATGCTAATCATGCTGCTAGCATGTGGATGTTAGCATGGATGTTAGCAATCCATGTCTGAAGCATTATGGATTCCAATTAGGTAGAATTTCAAAGATATTTGATCTAATTTCCTTCTTTTTTCTTTTAGCAAATGCGGGGAGAATTAATTAGGATATACGTCCTCAGATAATACTGGGACCAAATATATAAGTGAACTTTATTTTTACTTTGTATACCTGGAAATGATCCATCTTCATCTTACTCTAAGAAATCCTAACCCCAAAGATACTGAGTAGAGTAACACTGAAGTTCCTTGAAGAAGTGGCCTGCCAGTGATCATTGGGTGATATTGTTTGATACTGTTTTCAGGTCCCAGACCTGAAAGTGAAAGGAACAGAATCTTCCAAAAAATGTTGAAAAAACTCCAGAGGACTTTTACAGCTTTAAAAGCAGCTATGTGAAAGTTGCTCAGTCGTGTCTGACTCTTTGCAACTGTATAGTCCATGGAATTCTTCAGGCCAGAATACTGGATTGGGTATCCCTTCCTTTCTCCAGGGGATCTTCCCAACTCAGGGATAGAACCCAGGTCTCTGGCATTGCAGGAGGATTCTTTACCAGCTGAGCCATCAGGGAAGCCCAAGCTAAATGACAGGGACAGAATAAATGGGTAGCTTTTGATCTAAAAGTTGGAGCAACAAAGTGTTTTTAGGAGACACAAACTAAGCATTTGTATTTTAGGAGATACAAAGTAGGGTACAAGCTCCTAGGATAAAATAGAGAGGCCCCATCACAAATTTACCTTTTTATCTGCCAGAACACGATTTGGATAATATTTTCAGTTGTTCTTTTTAAAGTACTTGCCTCTAATAATGAAGTGTTTGGTTTTTCTTTGTATTTACCAGAGCATCTTTTTAAATATCAGATCTCAAAAATCTATCTTTTTAAAATCTCAAATCTTTAAAAAATTTTAAATCTCAGATCTTTACATTGTTCCTGCAAATGTGGTATAGGTTCAACCTCTGAACAGGTTAAGTCTCGGACAAGAGAAAGGAAGGACACCCCAGCCAATAGGAGACCCTGCTGGTGATGTACCGCTCCTCAGTTCTGATTCATTGGCCGCCCAGGGTTTGTCATTCTATCCCCCGCGTCTGCAAACAGCGTGGGTCCGGTTTTCCGTGGTCTAGCTAGCTAAGCTGGATTTTGGTCACCTGCACGTTCAGTTTCAACGAGGTTTAGCAGATCTCCAACTCTTAATATAAGCAGCTCTTACGTTTTTATTGTCTTCCGGAATTTGAAAAATCTTTCGTTTCTTTAACCTCACTGGAGGTCGTCGGAAGTCCTCAGTGACAGAATCACGTGACTGTCTTAACAAGTGCAAATAAATGCAACGTGGAACCTCACGAGCTACAGACTGGAAACCGGCCAGAAACTCAGAGCGTGTGCCGCGTGCGCGTAGCAGCTGCACTCGCACGTGGGTGGTGGCAGTACGGTGTGCGGGTAGTTGCCCTTCGAGATGCGAGTTGTGTGGCTGGAGTACCTGCGTGGGTCTCCAAGGGTCCTGGGGGTAGGGTGGCTCTGGAGGCGTGGAGCCTTGGAGGAGGGGGTCTGGCGGCGGCCTGACACCGAGTTAACTTTTGAGCCGCAGCAGCCAGGCCTGGACCAGGCCGCGACCGTGCCCGAGAGAAGTCGAAAGCACGGGGTTGTCCTCCGGCCTCTGTGGACTGTGCCTTCGCAGGGAGCGACTTGTGTATTTGCAGACAGAGGGTAGCGCCGCGCCAGGAGGCCCGGATGCCCCGGGGGAGCGTCCGAGTTCCCGTCGGCCGACTGCCAGCCTTGGTGAGCATCTTGATTCCTGGTGCTCCTAACAATCGCACACTCAGTCCAACCCAGCGCCGGAGGATGAAGGCCCCGGTCCCGGTTCCAATCCGGGATTCGTGATGCTCCCTTAAGCCTCGGTCTGAGGCCGGGGTAGCAAGCCGACTGCGGCGAAAGATGCCGGGTAGGGCAGTGACGTCATCTGCACCCATCCCCGCCCCCCCTCCCCCGCTAGCCTGCCGGCGCTGCGGTTCCTGCCCCACGACATCCGGGTCTCTCCAGCTGCTCCACCGCGCCTCAGCTGCAGCGAGGGCTGAGCCGACTGGGAGGGGTGGGGCGGGGCGGGGCAGTCCGAGGCGTGGGGGAGGGGCAGCACGGCGCCGTCGTGAGCGCGCCTGCGCGGGGACGCGCTCGAGGCGGCGGCGGCGGCGGCGCTAGGGGCGGGAGCGCGCGCGGGAGGGAGGGAGCTGTGGTCTCGGCGCCCGCCTGGCTTGCAGCTTCGGGTGCTCCGGAGGCTGCAGCTCGGGAACCGGTGATTGGGGAGGGGGGGTGGGGGGCGCCAGGCAGGTGGGGCGCGAAAGCTATGACTCTTCGGCTCTTCCTCCTCCCGGACCCGCTCTCCGCCTCCCGCTCCAACGCCCGGATGATCTGAGCCGCGAGGGCGCCGAGAGCCGGGGGCCCGGACGCAGCCCGGCTCCTCCCCTCCTCCGCCCCCTCCCCGGCCTGACCTGGCCGGCCGCCGCCGCGGTGACCCCCCTCCCGCCCCCTCCCCGGCCGCCGCCGCCGCCGCCGCCTCGGCGGACCAGGGACTTGCTCGTCCGCGGCTGCTCCGGGTAAGCGCGACGCTCGGGCCGACAGCGGGCGGGAGGGCGGGCGGCGTGGGCCTGCGCGGCGGCGGCCAGGCCTGGGGCCTGGGGCCTGTAAACAAGCCGGGCGTCTGCCCGGGCGCTCCCGGGAGGAGACGCGACAACTCCACCCCCTGGCCCGGCCTCCTCCCCGGAGCCCGGCGGCAGGCGGCGAGGGGTTAACGCTCCGCGAGGGCGGGGGCGGGGAGGCGGGGGCGGGGTGTTTGTGGCGGCGGCCGGGGGAGGGGTCGCGACCCTCCGGCCGCCCGGGCCGGGTTCGATGTTAGTGGAGGCGACGCGGACGAGGCCCGCGGCCCGGCCTGCCCCGAGAGCAGCCGGCGGAACTTTAACCGAGCGGGAAGGGGGCGTCCGGCGCCCCCACTCGCCTGGCCACCCTGGGCTCCAACCCTTGGAGCGAGGCCGAGAGTTAGAAGCGGGGGGAGGCTTCCTTCGGACCGAACTTGGCCTCGAAACACTAAATTTGGGGAAATTTGCTTTAGGTTTTTATGGAAACCGTGCTGAGAGTGAGGTTCCTTCAGAACTCAAGTCAGTAATGCCTCCAGTTCATTCATTATTTAGGCATCGAACAAATCCATTGAAGTAAATCAAACTGATTTCTCTTTTTAACTGTATAAAAGTTCTTGATGCTAGAGTTTAGTTGAGGTGTGGTTCTGCTCTGTTTGTACATGTTAAGTATTTTCTTGAAGGACAGCTGGCTGTGGAGAGCCTCTGTCAACCGCAGTTTTAGATATGTTTTGAAAATCTCATCACCTGGGTTTTTTTTTTTTTTTTTCAAGTACCGCGGTGCTTAAAAATCCACAAAGGTCATACTTCAGTTGTGCAAGCCAAGAAGTCTATTCGCCGCCCCCACTCCCAACTCTAAATTTTCTTCTGATTGCAGTAATAAGCCGAATGCATCTTAAGAAGTGACTGGAAGAGTATGGGAGATGTAAAAACCTATGGGAGGTGGTTTTTGTTTTCCCGGAGTAGATGATTTTGACATTACTAAAGGAAATTAGAAATTTTAAAAAGTTGTTCCGAGGAAAAGGTTTAATCTTTTCAAACTTACACGTTCGCGTTTTAAACACAACCACTTTTTAGGTGTAAAGAACTCTGAACAGAGTCAGATTTTTAACAGTGCTCTTCTGAGCCTTAGGAGTTCCAGAACTCCCAGGAGTTCAGCAAGGATTGCTCCCCACCTGCTCTTTAACTCGAACAATTTCACTTTAGTGTTTTTATCTTTTTACACATTGGGCCTTTTCCAAAGTCTGTGGTTCTGTAACTCTTTAGAGATTAAGAAACTGACTAGGGCCATAGTGACCCACCCCACTCCCTGTTTTGTCAGTGTATTTTGTTTCTTTTGATTTTATTGATTGATTTTGTTTCTTTTGACAAATAATTTGAAGCACTAACATTTCTTGTTTGATGTTTTAGGTCTATTCTTATGTGCAACTCACGAGTATCTGTTTAAACATTCAATCATAAAGTGATGATTACTTTTAACCTGCAAGGTACAGCTATACCACATTTTGGAAACTATGGTGAACTGCACATAGAAGTTAAGACATTTTTGATTAGATATCACTAGATATTTTTCAGTAATTACTTTCAGTGAAGTAATTATTTTATGGGAGAGATATATTAAGACTGGTAAACTTTGGCTAGGTACCTCAGTATATATTTGAAAAATAAGATGGTTGAATGCTTAGGTCATCAGAATTTCTTTTTATGTGATGTGTGTGTGTTAACATATAAAGGTGGTTTATATTTTTGTTTGAAGAACAAAAATTGATGCCTATAAGTACAGTATAAACTGTTGAAAGAAACACTGCACTAGGAGACAAGATTTGTTTGGTCATGGTTGTGTTCCAAACATCAGCAAAGCCAAAGGGGTAGATTATCAAATGTTTCTTATTCTCAACATTGTGTATTTAATAGACTTTGACTCAGTGCCTGTTATGTGCCAGGCACTTAGATGTTTCAGCATTCTGGCGCTGATTTTCTTTCAGGGTTGTGTCTTACTTGAAAGAATTTTAAGTCAGTGATTGTTATTTAGGAAAGATATTCCTGTGGGTAGCCTTTACCGATATTTCTGTTGGGAATGAGAAGTCTAGCAAAGCTCTTGGGAGGAAGGCAGATGGAGATTCCACAAGAGACAAAGGGTGGTTGAGCCTACAGGTTTGAACAAGCACAGGACCCTTGGTAATTTGATGTGAAGGGCATTTTAAGAGCACATGTGCAGGTTTTCCTGTCAGTTCAAGCTGGGTCTTGCTTATCTTGACTTGTTAATAAACCTTCATTTGAAAATTTGTTCTCTGATATGCAGTTTTTTTCAAAGAAATTTAAAGAACAGTGTATTGTCACATGGTAAATATTGCTAAGCAGTTAGTAAAAAACCTACAGTCTTTGACTTTGTTCACATAGCACTTAGACTTTATTAAAATGGCTAATAGCATGGGTAGCTGATTCTGGTTTAACTGCAAATGCTTATTTGTTTAAAAATTTAAAGCTAAAGACTGACATATGTCCATAGGGATCTTGTTATCCCTGAAATGCTCATGCCTGAGTGCTGGGTTAATTTCTTAAGATGTGAGTTGGTGATCATGTAGTTACTATTAAATAACTAATTGTAAGGTGATATTTTGGTGAATCCCTGAAGGACACTTGCTTGGGCACCTTTCTCTGAGTGGTACTCTTGACTACTTTCCATCCTTACCCAATCAGAGGACGGAGGCATCGCATTAAGAATATCTGTGCAAATGGAGTCCTGTAAGAGTCAAATAGAAGGTAAAACAAGGTGTGGCCCTGTGAAATATATGGACCTTAGGGGAAGGAAAAGGTGTTGTGAAGCAACTAGGTAAAAGTTTTTGCCTTTCTGTACCTTGGTTAGTAACTGTATTCCAGAATATGTTCTGTCTTCCATCTCATATGTTGGTAACAAACTTTTAAAGATTGAGTTGCTTCATTTTCTGTTTCACTGTTAGCCAGGAAATTTTCTGACTTGGGATTATTAACTACTGTTATATGAAAGTAATTTGGGTTAAACTGTATCAGAAGGAGAAGGGGATGACAGAG